>NC_138305.1:17685000-18252500 GCF_965601325.2 Salmo salar
TCTCTCTCATGTCCCTCTCTCTCTCTCTCATGTCCCTCTCTCTCTCATGTCCCCCTCTCTCTCTCTCTCTCTCTCTCTCATGTCCCCCTCTCTCATGTCCCCCTCTCTCTCATGTCCCCCTCTCTCTCTCATGTCCCCCTCTCTCTCATGTCCCCCTCTCTCTCTCATGTCCCCCTCTCATGTCCCCCTCTCTCTCTCTCTCTCTCTCTCTCATGTCCCCCTCTCTCTCTCTCATGTCTCTCTCTCTCTCTCATGTCCCTCTCTCTCTCATGTCCCCCTCTCTCTCATGTCCCCCTCTCTCTCTCATGTCCCCCTCTCTCTCTCATGTCCCCCTCTCTCTCATGTCCCCCTCTCTCTCTCATGTCCCCCTCTCTCTCTCATGTCCCCCCTCTCTCTCTCATGTCCCCCCTCTCTCTCTCATATCCCCCTCTCTCATGCCCCCCCCTCTCTCATGTCCCCCTCTCTCTCATGTCCCCCTCTCTCTCTCATGTCCCCCTCTCTCTCTCAGGGCGTCTCGTAGTAACACTCTGAAACACAGCAGTATGTACGAGGCCTTCCTCCCCTTCCTCTCTCCTGTCCTCCTCTTCCTCCTCTCCTCTGTCTGGGTGATTTTCTCTCCATCGGACATCCTCCATCAGCAGCCCAGAGTCTTCTACCTGATGGTGGGGACAGCCTTCGCTAATGTCACAGTGAGTCACACCATGCACCAACTCTGACTACACACGTCACACCATGCACCAGCTCTGACTACACACACCACACACAGACTGCACCAGCTCTGACTACACACACCACACACAGACTGCACCGGCTCTGACTACACACACCACACACAGACTGCACCAGCTCTGACTACACACACCACACACAGACTGCACCAGCTCTGACTACACACACCACACACAGACTGCACCAGCTCTGACTACACACACCACACACAGACTGCACCAGGCCCTCTACTGTCTACGGGCCCTCTACTGGCTACAGTTTTTCTCTTATGTCACTGACAGCTACATTTAAATAAATGATAAAGTCTAGCTGCCAGCTATCTAGAGTTGTAGTAGTCATGGTTGAATTACTGACCGGGTGTCCCCCCATTGATTTAATTTGTCACTCTGTCAGATGTCTTATTTAAAACTGCTGCATTTCTCACCACCCTATGCAAAATGTGTAGAATTGCAGGAAATTAGCTGTAAAACGACTTATGTACTCTCCGTACCATGGCAAAATGAGTACACTTCCATTAAATGAGTTATAAAACTCCAACATTTTGGCTACACACCATGGCAAAATGTCTAGAATTGCAGGAAATGAACTCTAAAACGTATATTTTGTTACTTGCTGCCAAGAGGGTGGCTGATGAAATGTTTTGCTGTTAAGGTGGTGGGGGGGGGGGGGGGGGGGCACAAGGCTATGGCCGGCTCTGACTCCACGTGGGGGTACGTAGAGCCACCAGCAGCCCCTCATGATGAGCTTAGATTAAAGTGGCCCGTCCCTGCTCTCCACAAATAATGATATGAACTACATAACGGCTAAGTCTGTGTGTGTGTGTGTGTTTGTCTGCAGTGTAAGCTGATCGTGTGCCAGATGAGCAACACCCGTTGCCAGCCGCTCAGCTGGCTGTTGGTTCCCATGGCGACGGTGGTGTTGTTGGCGGTTACAGGGCTGGTTGCTAACGAGACGCTGTTGATCTACGTGTGGACGGCCGTCGTCATACTCACACACATACACTACGGCGTGTCAGTGGTGAGTGTACACACACACACACACACACGCGCTACAGTGTCCGTGGTGAGCAGGGTGGGAAATGAAGTGTGTTGACCAGCTGTGGTGACCGGTGAATGCCCTAATATTACCAACCACATTTTCCCAAAACAATTCTAATGAAGATAAATCACAGAAAACACTGATACCCCATCCCGCTTTCACCACTGTAGCGTTCAGTATCTCTTCCAGAGCTAAAACAAACACAAACTAAATCAGGTGTTGTATTTTTACATGTGTGTTTTCTGCTCCCAGCTGCTCTGTTTGGCCACCCCGTCTATAGAGTGGTGAGGAAGGAGTCTACTGTGTCCTGAAGGGAATTCACCAGACGTTTTCTGTATTCAGGGTTCACTCAAACATCGTTTTAGGCTTTATTTTGCTATTGACAGTTACAGCTGATTTTGGGATGGTTTATCCATTTGCTCTCCATAAATATGTCTCTGAATTGTTTAATGTAACCTTTTGCCCGCCAGCTCCTGATATCAGGGCATAAAAACTACCATCTGTCCCCTGAATTAGCTGAATTAGCAGAATTAGCTGAATTAGCTGAGTTTGCATGTGCACCCAGCTGGCACACATTTGCATTAGGCCCGAGCTTGTTTTTCTCCAGGTAAACCAGCTGGCTAGCTGAACTATGTGGCTAGCTGAACTATGTGGCTAGCTGAACTATGTGGCTAGCTGAACTATGTGGCTAGGGTTAGGGTTAATTTTCTAGTTTTCATCCTCATTGCCAAACTTCATAAATACTGCACCCTTCAACACTCATCTGCTCGTTATACAACAAAGAAACTTGAAAATTATGTATTGTTTTGGTGGCGAAGGATGTCATTGCAACTTAACGTAGATCCAAATTCAGTTTTAGAGATCCCCCGGCGTCGTTAGCGTGACGTTTCTGACTGGTGTTAGAACTGCGCCAACGAGCAGCATTTCCCTTTTCGGCTTGATGGGATATGTAGTGATTTTGCCAACACAGCCAGATATGTACACAGTCTTGTTCCCTTTAACCTTCATTTAATCAGACTTTATTAATATAATCGTGAAATGACACGAGAACTAAAGAAAATAGCAACTCTACAGATCGCAATGACTACAATGGATTGGTGAATTACTTCTGGACACCAAGGGTCCCCGGAGCTTCTGCTCCTCGTCACTGTTATGCTCATTTTACGCATCCCTATATTTCTGTTATTACGGCGCTGTCCCTCTGTCATTACGGCGCTGTCCCTCTGTCATTACGGCGCTGTCCCTCTGTCATTACGGCGCTGTCCCTCTGTCATTACGGCGCTGTCGCTCTGTCGTTACGGCGCTGTCGCTCTGTCGTTACGGCGCTGTGTCGTTACGGCGCTGTCCCTCTGTCGTTACGGCGCTGTGTCATTACGGCGCTGTCCCTCTGTCGTTACGGCGCTGTCCCTCTGTCGTTACGGCGCTCTGTTATTGGTGCGCCTGCGCAGGAGTCTCATTGTAGATGAACCTGGCCTGTGTGCATTGACAACCATGTATTGTGCTACAGTGAACGTTGTTAATCCGGAACTTTGTCATTTTGAGTTAACATTCACCACTCTGTGGCTGGTAAGAATAGACCTTCTACCAGCTGATGGCTGATTTTCGTTTCCCACCCTGGTGGTGAGTGTTGTTTTTGGTTAGCAAGCCATTGGCTGCTGCTAGTTATCTAATGGTGGCAAATTCTGTTCCGTACACATTTTTCGTACCACGGCATTCAAACGAGTCTGCAATGAAAACGAATGGGACTTTAGTGACTGTGTTGGCATTAATATCCAGGCTGTAATGGAAACTAATGGGACTGTAGTGACTGTGTTGGCATTAATATCCAGGCTGTAATGGAAACTAATGGGACTGTAGTGACTGTGTTGGCATTAATATCCAGGCTGTAATGGAAACTAATGGGACTGTAGTGACTGTGTTGGCATGAATATCCAGGCTGTAATGGAAACTAATGGGACTGTAGTGACTGTGTTGGCATTAATATCCAGGCTGTAATGGAAACTAATGGGACTGTAGTGACTGTGTTGGCATTAATATCCAGGCTGTAATGGAAACTAATGGGACTGTAGTGACTGTGTTGGCATTAATATCCAGGCTGTAATGGAAACTAATGGGACTGTAGTGACTGTGTTGGCATTAATATCCAGGCTGTAATGGAAACTAATGGGACTGTAGTGACTGTGTTGGCATTAATATCCAGGCTGTAATGGAAACTAATGGGACTGTAGTGACTGTGTTGGCATTAATATCCAGGCTGTAATGGAAACTAATGGGACTGTAGTGACTGTGTTGGCATTAATATCCAGGCTGTAATGGAAACTAATGGGACTGTAGTGACTGTGTTGGCATTCAAACGAGTCTGCAATAAAAACTAATGGGACTGTAGTGACTGTGTTGGCATTCAAACGAGTCTGCAATAAAAACTAATGGGACTGTAGTGACTGTTGGCATTCAAACGAGTCTTCAATGAAAACTAATGGGACTGTAGTGACTGTGTTGGCATTAATATCCAGGCTGTAATGGAAACTAATGGGACTGTAGTGACTGTGTTGGCATTAATATCCAGGCTGTAATGGAAACTAATGGGACTGTAGTGACTGTGTTGGTATTAATATCCAGGCTGTAATGGAAACTAATGGGACTGTAGTGACTGTGTTGGTATTAATATCCAGGCTGTAATGGAAACTAATGGGACTGTAGTGACTGTGTTGGTATTAATATCCAGGCTGTAATGGAAACTAATGGGACTGTAGTGACTGTGTTGGCATTAATATCCAGGCTGTAATGGAAACTAATGGGACTGTAACAAAATCCAGGGTGTAAACTACATTTCTATTGAAGCGTTGATTGACATAGTAATGGACCAATCATATTTCAGGAAAGTACTTTTTTTTTTTTTTTTACGAACCCCTCTGATGCTGTACGTTAAATTGTGACGTGACATGACGTAACGTACGGCACCCATAATGCAACTCATTTTGTGTCGTACAGCCTCTCTCCACCAGGTGTTGTGCTTCTCTCGCAGTTTAAAAATAATAAAGGGACAGGTTAAGGGGACAGGTTAAGGGGACAGGTTAAGGGGACAGGTTAAGGGGACAGGTTAAGGGGACAGTGTAAGGGGACCTAGTCAATTGTACAACTGAATGCATTCATTTTTTGCGTCATCACTGCCAGACATCATGACTCTCAAAAGCCGCGACAGCCGCTGTTAGCTTCTGAACTTTAGCGCCGCCCTAAAAACCCGAATTTTTTATTTTTATTTTTTCAAATTTGACACAAATTAAATAGGTATGTAATGACACATTATATAAACTCTTTGTAGTGTTTTTATTAAACTGTTAAAGGTGATAAGTTGGACAAGTTGGGTGAAAAAAGCCGTTTCCCAACACATCTCTCCCTTTCACTGTTACTCATTAGCCTTCCCCCTCCGCCATTTTTAAAAAGACCAGGTGAAGCTCCATTGCCTTCTAACGCTAGCTAGCAGGGATTTTAGCTAGCCAGCTCGTATTGACACATTATTGAAAGCTTACTAGCTGCATCCTAGCTAGCAAGGTTGCTTGATTAGCTTGCTAGTAGCTGATGTCATGGCAAGCAAGGTGAGAATTTAGCTGGCTAGCTAGCCTATTTGTTATGCTAGTGAATGATGATGCTAACCGGTTAGCTAGCTAGTAAGCTAAAAATGTGGCTAGCTGGTACTGGCAGTATGGGGTAACGGTAGTTACATCGTGGTGAGAGCTAATTAAATTATTCAACATCTTGCTAGCATAGCCATCTAGCTAGATATCAGCAAGGACTCACCAAATCTCTAGCTACCTAGTTAGCAACATAGCACAGCTAGCTTCAGAGTTACGTGGTTACCTAGGAAACGGAGGACATCTGAATTTTCATTTTGCCCACAGTGGTGGACTTGATCACTACAGAACACATTAGCTCACAGTGACCAATCGATAAATGGCTCAGTGGCCAAATGCTCGGTTTGAGATTCAGCCAATGTAAGTCAAATGACACGCTCTCTCCTCCTCCTCCCTCTCTCCTCCTCCTCCCTCTCTCCTCTCCTCCTCCTCTTTCCATCCTCTCCTCCCTCCTACCCCTCTCCTCCTCCTCCTCTTTCCATCCTCTCCTCCTCTTTCCATCCTCTCCTCCTCCCTCTCTCCTCTCCTCCTCCCTCTCTCCTCCTCCTCCTCTTTCCATCCTCTCCTCCCTCTCTCCTCCTCCTCCCTCTCTCCTCCCTCTCTCCTCTCCCTCTCTCTCTTCTCCCTCTCTCCTCTCCCTCTCTCCTCTCCCTCTCTCCTCTCCCTCTCTCCTCTCCCTCTCTCCTCTCCTCCCCCCTCTCTCCAGGTGAACCAGCTCAGCGATCACTTCAACATCTTTGCCTTCTCTCTGATGAAGCCCAGCACTGACTGACAGGAACAGGGGCGAATCGGCTTGCAAGGAGCAGAGGTTTAGACCCTCCCACCTCCCTCTGCAGCCAACCGACACTTCACTCTCATTACCACGGAAACACACCACTCCCCCACGAGGATTCTACCACCCATCTGATTTCTGACCCTCCGCCTTGGCACACACACACACCCCAACCCCCTTCCTGCACAGTGTCAGTTTGGGGGCGGTCCTCAGAACTTTGGGGGCGGCATCCCGGGGCTCTTGGTTCCTTGGCTGCTGATGGGTTGAGCTGATGAGCCAATGAGATGTTGTTTCCTACGGAAATATTGTTCAGCCAGGAGGACAGGAGCCCAGACCACACACACACTGCTTACACCCAAACACGCCGCTGACAGACATACTTACACACTTACACAAACGCCACACTTGTTACTTTACTGTTAAACGGTTTAAACACACACACACACACTCTTATGAATGTTCAGTATGTTATTGCCTTGGGGAAATGTAATTTCAGTTAGTTAGTTTGACAGACAGCTCTGCTCCACCCCTGATCTCTAACCCCTGACCTCTAGTTTGACAGACAGCTCTGCTTCACCCCTGACCTATAACCCCTGACCTCTAGTTTGACAGACAGCTCTGCTCCACCCCTGACCTATAACCCCTGACCTCTAGTTTGACAGACAGCTCTGCTCCACCCCTGATCTCTAACCCCTGACCTCTAGTTTGACAGACAGCTCTGCTCCACCCCTGACCTCATCTAAACCATGCGGTCGGTCCGTCAGTTGGTGTGTCACGGTTCTATCAAGGGTATGAAGGCGGAGTCTCAGCTGTGCTTTTGTCTTCTGATTGGAGTGTTGAGGGGATGTGAAACGGTCTGTCTGTCTTTATATGGCAACATGATTATTAAAATGGGTTTTTTTTATTTTTTATTTGGAGAAAAAAAGTGAACAAAGAGAATATTATTATGATCTAAAACTGCTCCGCTAATTCAGCTGAGGTGTGTGTGAAACATGCTCTCACACACGTGCGCACTACACAAATGCTTGGTGATGACGGTTGACAGTCTGAGTTAACTGTGAGGCCAGTTCTGACCAATCAGGGCCCTTTGGGGGGCGAGACGGAGGGTGGAAACACCCAATCACGGACCTCGCTCAGCGCTGACCCCAGGATGACCCCTGAGCTGTGAACTGTAGTGACCTCTGTAGTCTGAACTCTGACCTCCAGAATCCTCCCACCGCTGAGGTGTCGTCGTGGCAACAGGCCGATTCGTGCTCAAGTTCTTTTTTTTAAAGTTCTTTTTCATTTGATTTCCTCTGTTAATCTCTCATAGCTGGGGTGTGTGTGTGCGCGTGTGTTGGTAGCAGCAGCGCTTGAATGAAGAGTGTGTCTGAAAACCGCCAGCGGAGAGACCCACTCTGAGGGAACAGGCTGCCATGACAACCATGACCACGACCCCATGAGATATACCTGTCACTGTCTGTACTGTCACACCTGTATTACTGTAACACCTGGTATACACTTGTAACACTGTCTGTCCGTCTTTTCCTTCTGTCTGTTTGCCTGATTAGCCGTTATATTGACCGGATACTCTAGTGGCTGCAATGAAAGAAATGTCTTTCAAAAGGCAGTCGGGATCAGGTGGGACCATTCTAGCCAATGAGAGGGCAGACACAGGTGTAAACAACAGGCACAATGGTTACCACAGCCACAAAGTCAAAATTTGGTATATTGTTTTTCGATTTGTAGTTTTAATTTAAGGTTAAGGTTAGCAGTGAGGTTACGTTTAGAGCTCGGTTTAAAATCACATTTTAAGAACAGAATATTTTTTTTAAATAGGCGGGGTTTATCAAGTAAAATGTTGGTCGTTGCGTACACATTTTGCAGATGTTATCGCGGATGCAGCGAAATGCCGATGTTCCTACCTCCAACAGCTCAGTAATACTGAACAATACAAAACAATACACACAAATCCAAAATATAAATATTTTAAGGAGCAATGTCCGGAATATATACAGTACCAGTCAAGTTTGGACACACCTACTCATTCAAGGGTTTTTCTTTATTTTTACTATTTTTTACATTGTAGAATAATAGTGAAGACATCAAAACTATGAAATAACACAGTAAACAAAAAACTGTTAAAAAAATCCAAATTGATTTTAGATTCTTCAAAGTAGCCACCCTTTGCCTGGACAGCTTTGCACACTCTTGGCATTCTCTCAACCAGCTTCACCTGGAATGCTTTTCCAACAGTCTTGACGGAGTTCCCACATATACTGAGCACTTGTTGACTGCATTTCCTTCACTCTTTACCTTCTCAATTGTGTTGAGGTCGGGTGATTGTGGAGGCCACTCCATCACTCTCCTTCTTGGTCAAATAGCCCGTACACAGCCTGGAGGTGTGTTGGATGATAGTCCCACTAAGTGCAAACCAGATGGGATGGCGTATCCCTGCAGAATGCTGTGGTAGCCATGCTGGTTAAGTGTACCTTGAATTCTAAATAAATCACTGACAGTGTCACCAGCAAAGCACCATCACAACACCACATCCATGCTTCATGGTGAAAACCACACATGCGGAGATCATCCATTCACCTACTCTGCGTCTCACAAAGACATGGCGGTTGGAACCAAAAACATCAAATTTGAAGGACAGATTTCCACCGGTGTAATATCCATTGGTCATGTTTCTTTGTCTAAGCAAGTCTCTTCTTATTATTGGGGTCCTTTAGTAGTGGTTTCTTTGCAGCAATTCGACCACGAAAGCCTGATTGACTCAGTCTCCTCTGAACAGTTGTGTGTTACTTCAACTCTGTGAAGCATTTCTTTGGACTGCAATCTGAGCTATCAGTCCAAATGAACTTGTTCTCTGCAGCAGAGGTAACTGTGGGTCTTCCTTTCCTGTGGTGGTCCACATGAGAGCCAGTTTCATCATAGCGCTTGATTGTTTTTGCAACTGCACTTGAAGAAACTTCCAAAGCTCTTGACATTTTCCGTATTGACTGACCTTCATGTCTTAAAGTAATGATGGACTGTCGTTTCTCTTTGCTTATTTGAGCTGTTCTTGCCATAATATGGATTTGGTCTTTTCCAAATAGGGCTATCTTCTGTATACCACCCCTACCTTGTCACAACACAACTGATTGGCTCAAATGCCTTAAGAAGGAAAGAAATTCCACAAATGAACTTTTTAGTAAGGCACACCTGCTAATTGAAATGCATTCCAGGTGACTACCTCATGAAGCTGGTTGAGAGAATGCCAAAAGTGTGCAAAGCGGTCATCAAGGCAAAGGGTGGCTACTTTGAAGAATCTCAAATATAAAATACATTTTGATTTATTTAACACTTTTTTTTTTTTTTTACTACATGATTGCATGTGTTATTTCATATTTTTGATGTCTTCACTATTATTCTACAAGGTAGAACATTTTACAAATAAAGAAAAACCTTGGAATTTGTAGGTGTGTCCAAACTTGTGACTGGTATTGTATATGTATGTATATGATGGTGTGTATAGATGTTATGGACAGTATATATGAGTAGAGAAGGTGTGTACAGCAGTAGTTATATAGGATGAACCATGCCTAGAATACAGTATATACATATGAAGTGGACAGCAGTAGTTATATAGGATGAACCATGACTAGAATGCAGTATATACATATGAAGTGGGTAAAACATGTAAACATTATTGAAGTGACCAGTGATTAATGCTTGAAGGGCACTATGGCCTTAACGGCTGAGCTGTAGTACATGAACAGCACTCTGACATAGATATTCCTCTTGTCCAGATTGGGCAGTGCGATGGCGATTACGTCATCCGTGGATCTGTTTTGTTTATTTAACTTGGCAAGTCAGTTCAGAACAAATTCTTGTTTACAATGACGGCCTAGGAACAGTGGGTTAACTGCCTTGTTCAGGGGCAAAACGACAGATTTTTACCTTGTCAGCTCGGGGATTTGTTCTCGCAACCTTTTGGTTACTGGCCCAATGCTCTAATTACTAGGCTACCTGTGGCTCTACGGTGTTTTGTAAGGTGGAGGTGATATGATCCTTAACTAGCCTCTCAAAGCATTTTATGATGACAGAAGTGAGTGCTATGGGGCAATAGTAATTTAGTTCAGTTACCTTTGCTTTCTTTGGTACAGGAACAATGGTGGACACCTTGAAGCATGTGGGGACAACAGACTGGGATAGGGAGAGATTGAATATGTCCGTAAACACTCCAGCCAGCTAGTCTGAACATGCTCTGAGGATACGGCCATCTGGGCCAGCAGATCATGTCTTAACCATGTCTGACACGGAGAAAGAGAGCTCATACTTCTCAGTGGCCCACATCAACGGCACTGTGTTTTCCTTGAAGAGTGAGCAGGTGTTTAGCTTGTCCGGGAGTAAGGTGTCAGTGTCTGACGTGGCTGGAGACCCTATCACATATGTTTTCAGTTTTGCGCAAATGCTGCCATCTCCACGGTTATTTGTTTTGGATAAGTTCTAATCGTAACAGTGGTAACAACCTCTATACACTTCCTGATGAACCCAGCCACCAAGTCAGTTTATACGTCATTGAACCCAGTCACCAAGTGTATACTTCAATGTTGTTAGATTGCGACCAATGTCGAACAGTCCTTACTACAGGTACTTCCTGTTTAAGTTTCTACCTATAGGAAGGGAGGAGCAGAATGGAGGCGTGATCTGATTTGCCAAAGGCAGGGAGGGACTTGTAGCCGTCCTGGAAGGGGGAGTAGCAATGGTCAAGAATTCTTGATTAGCCAGTAGCGCAGGTGATGTTTTGATAAAACTTTGGTTGCATTTTCCTCAGATTTGCTTTATTGAAGCTACAATAAAGGCGGCCTCGGGATATGCAATTTCCAGTTTGTACAAAGTCCAGTGTTTATTTATTTTTATTTCACCTTTATTTAACCAGGTAGGCCAGTTGAGAACAAGTTCTCATTTACAACTGGCCAAGATAAAGCAAAGCAGTGCGACACAAACAACAACACAGAGTTACACATGGAAAGAACGAACGTACAGTCAATAATATAAAAGTCTATATACAGTGTGTGCAAATGAGGTAAGATTAGGGGGTTAAGGCAATAAATAGGCCGTAGTGGCGAAGTAATTACAATTTAGCAATTAAACACTGGAGTGATAGATGTGCAGAAGATGAATGTGCAAGTAAAGATACTGGGGTGCAAAGGAGCAAAAAGATAATATGGGGATGAGGTAGTTGGATGGGCTGTTTACAGATGGGCTGTGTACAGGTGCAGTGATCTGTGAGCTGCTCTGACAGCTGATTCCTATAGTTAGAGAGGGAGATATAAGACTCCAGTTTCAGTGATTTTTGCAGTTCTTTCCAGTCATTGGCAGCAGAGAACTGGAAGGAAATGCAGCCAAAGGAGGAATTGGCTTTGGGGATGACCAGTGAAATATACCTGCTGGAGCGCGTGCTACGGGTGGGTGCTGCTATGGTGACCAGTGAGCTGAGATAAGGCGGGGCTTTACCTAGCAGAGACTTATAGATGACCTGTAGCCAGTGGGTTTGGTGACGAATATGAAGCGAGGGCCAGCCAACGAGAGCATACAGGTCGCAGTGGTGGGTAGTATATGGGACTATGGTGACAAAACAGATGGCACTGTGATAGACTGCATCCAATTTGCTGAGTATAGTGTTGGAGGCTATTTTATAGATGACATCACCGAAGTCAAGGATCGGTAGGATAGTCAGTTTTACGAGGGTATGTTTGGCAGCATGAGTGAAGGATGCTTTGTTGCGAAATAGGAAGCCAATTCTAGATTTAATTTTGATTGGAGATGCTTAATGTAAGTTTGGATGAAGAGTATACAGTCTAGCCAGACACCTAGGTATTTGTAGTTGTCCACATATTCTAAGTCAGAACCGTCCAGAGTAGTGATGCTGGACGGGCGAGCAGGTGCAGGCAGCGATCGGTTGAAGAGCATGCATTTAGTTTTACTTGCATTTAAAAGCAGTTGGAGGCCATGGAAGGAGTGTTGTATGGCATTGAAGCTCGTCTGGAAGTTAGTTAACACAGTGTCCAAAGAAGGACCAGAAGTATACAGAATGGTGTAATTCCTTAAGAGCCGTCACGGTCTCAGCTTGAGGGGGAATATGAGTATGTTACAGTCACTGATGTCTCTCTGGAAGGAGATCCTTGCCCTGAACTCGTCTACTTTATTGTCCAGGGACTGAACATTAGGAAGTAATATTTCAGGAAAGTCTTATTTGTGATGGAAATGCGGGTGAGTGATCTAGTATCTTAAAACGTATTTTCGGCAACAAGGTAATATAATAATAATAATAATAATAATAATAATAATAATAGGTAATAATGCAAGAAACCTGAGAAAATAATGTAAGATATAAATAAACAATACTGTAAAGTTGGCTAGGAACTAGGAACAGGGTGACCATGTCTGTCGGCGTCATCTGATTTATGACTTTATGGTTGTGGTGACAAGTGAAGACCAGGCACAACTCTTGATATAAAGGGGTTTTTCTTCTCTAATTTGCTGGAATGCCATGTGTCCTACTTATATCAGTACACTCGTAACGACCTAATCATTTCAAAACTTGTTCGATGAAATAAGCTACACGTAGCAAATAAGCCATTAAATATGTTAACGAAATTCGCCGCTCATTGACCTCCATACAAAAACTCCTTTCCTGGTGAGCGACAAATGCATAGAAACGCCCCCTGCTGGAGAAGTCAGACTATAGCCCTGTTATCCCTCTTGCTTCAAGTCTTCATCCTTTTGCGTCCCAAATGCACCCTATTCCTTATAATATAGTGCACGACCAGGGTGCTTGGCTCAAATCAAAAGGAGTGCCCTATACAGGGAATAGCGTGCTGTTTGGGATCATTCCTTAGATGACGTGAGAGATCTAGCGCCTGGATATGTATTTTAAGTATCAGCTCACATACACTATATATACCAAAGTATGTGGACACCCCTTCAAATTAGTGGATTCGACTATTTCAGCCACACCCGTTGCTGACACATCGAGCACACAGCCATGCAATCTCCATAGAAAAACATTGGCAGTAGAATGGCCTTCCTGAAGAGCTCAGTGACTTTCACCGTGGCACCATCATAGGATGCCACCTTTCCAAGAAGTCGGGTCGTCAAATTTGTGCCCTGCTAGAGCTGCCCCTGTCAACTGTAAATGCTGTTAATGTGAAGAGCAGTGGAATCTCGTTCTTTGGAGTGATGAATCATGCTTCACCATCAGGCAGTCCAATCGACAAAACTGGGTTTGGCAGATGCCAGGAGAACGCTACCTGCCCGAATGCATAGTGCCAACTGTAAAGTTTGGTGGAGAATGAATAATGGTCTGGGGTTGTTTTTCATGGTCCAGGCTAGATCCCTTAGTTCCAATGAAGGGAAATCTTAAAGCTACAGCATACAATTACATTTTAGATGATTCTGTGCCTCTAACTTTGTAGCAACAGTTTTGGGGAAGGCCCTTTCCTGTTTCAGTATGATCGAACACCGTTGGGATGAATTGGAACGCTGACTGCGAGCCAAACCTAATCGCCCAACATCAGTGCCCAACCTCACTAAAGCTCTTGTAGCTGAATGGAAGAAAGTCCCTGCAGCAATGTCCCAACATCTAGTGGAAAGCCTTCCCAGAAGAGTGGAGGCTGTTATAGCAGCAAAGGGGGGACCAACTCCATATTAATGCCCATGATTTTAGAATGAGATTTTCGACGAGGTGTCCACATACTTTTTGGTCATGTAGTGTAGGTTAAAGCAATTTGTCAGTCCATGACACAGTCCATGACGTGGCACGCAACCATTGATTGTTGCCTCGCCTTAGCTATGGAACGCGCCTTGAGTTTCATCAGGCTTCTTGCCACATTTAAAAGAACTGGGGACTTGAAATTAGGATAACATTTTTGAACGGTCATTCAACTCGTATTTCCAAGTAGGAAACTTTCAAGAGCTCGGACATTCCGACCTGAAGATCACGGACGTCCTGATTTGACCTTTTATTCCTGAGTTCCCAGCTGTCTTGAAAGCACCATTAAACCTGAGTGCTGATGACTTCTCATCAGTGACATCATTACCCATATCTAGCGATGACTTCACTGGTGACATCATTACTAATACCTAGTGATGACATCATTACTAGTATCTAGTGATGACCTCACTACCCGTATCTAGTGATGACCTCACTACCCAGTGTTTATCAATGGGCGGATTTGATAATGCTAAGCCACGTGGCACCGGTCTATGGTCCTCCTTCACGGCGAAAGGAGCACCCTTCTGAAATCCAACAGTAATCTACGCAGCTCAACCAGGCAGCATGGTGTATCATCCATCTCTTTTGCATAAAATATATATTTTTTTCATTGGGAAGGCAGATAAAGTGGTTTTTTTTGTTGGTTTTTTTAATCAAAAGCAATCCCTTTTGCCTGTGAAACCACCGAATCCTAGTAATTACTACACGTGCTTAATTACGTCACTTTTGTTTTGAGCAGACTTGGCCGTTGGTTTTGAACGGTAAGGGTCTACTCCGTCTGAACGTCTGGGTAGGGTCTAGTCCATCTGAAGGCTCCCTATGTAGTGCACTACTTTAGCTCTATGAGGCACCCTATGTGTCTGGAAGTAGTGTATAGAACGGGATTTGAGGCCGATCCATTGGACCCTCAGTACTAATGATACTGGTCATCAAGTCTCCTCCATCAGATTGCTAACGACTCTGGATGAAACCGTTAATCTGTGACTCTGTCTGTCCAGAGCTCTTTGTTGTAATTTACAGCTGTGACTCTGTCCAGAGCTCTTTATTGTAATTTACAGCTGTGAGTCTGTCTGTCCAGAGCTCTTTGTTGTAATTTACAGCTGTGAGTCTGTCTGTCCAGAGCTCTTTGTTGTAATTTACAGCTGTGACTCTCTGTCCAGAGCTCTTTGTTGTAATTTACAGCTGTGACTCTCTGTCATGTGACGCGGCTACAGAGCACCTGTTTATTATGAAGAAGATAATGTAAAGAAACAAAGGCCTGTCCAAATTAATAAAGTTTTGTTTAACCTTTCTATCAGAGCGACACACCTATTTATTCATATGGACTGACTGATGAATGTTCCAGGGGTGCGTTCAGTTATTTTGTTATGATGCGTGATGATTTATACTGAAAGACACGTTTACCCAAAATGGGTGCGTACTGTTCTTCAACAGCCTTTGAGGTACTTTGCTCCCCTTTGCTGGGTGTGGACTGATCAATATGGGTGTGACCATTTTGAAATCACAAAACTCGTGCAGCAAACATCATACAATCTACCTCAATCGTCGTTAAGTATAGTACAGTTTCGGTTGAATTCAACGTTGCACACCTTTGGTCATACTGATTTCAACCCTGATGAGGATGTAATCATGGTGACGTTTTTTGTTAATGTTCCCATGGTGGTGTAATGACGTAGCTGTATGTGTAACTATGGGGATGTAGTTGTAACCGTGGTAATAAGGTGCTGGGTGTAGTACCTCTAGCCTCCACCAGGAAGCAGCAGATAACCTCTAGATTGTAAAGGTAATTTATAACCGTTGTACATTTCACACTAAATATCTACATGAGCCATTTATGAAAAGACTGCACATACAAAAATATTGCGCACACATACAAAAGCATTTTCCTATTAAAGTGTGTCTGCCCAGAGTGGGTGAAAACATACTTTGATGATGAAATTTAACTTCCTTCTATTTTAAAATACATTTTAACAAGACAAATATGATTATTCCTGTTCTGAATCGTTCAGTTTCTCTAACATATCATTAACATTATATAAAAACGTTGGAATTCGTAACCTAATACAGTACCAGTCCATAGTTTGGACACACACTCATTCCAGGGTTTTTCTTTATTTTTAATATTTTTTACATTGTAGAATAATAGTGAAGACATCAAAACTATGAAATAACACATGTGGAATCATGTAGTAACCAAAACAAGTGTTAAACAAATCAAAATATATTTTATAGTTGAGATTCTTCAAAGTTGCCACCCTTTGCCTTGATGACAGCTTTGCACACTCTTGGCATTCTCTCAACCAGCTTCATGAGGTAGTCACCTGGAATGCACTTCAATTAGCAGGCGTGCCTTGTTAAGTTAATTTGTGGAATTTCCTTTTTGAGCCAATCAATTGTGTTGTGACAAGGTAGGGTTGGTATACAGAAGATAGCCCTATTTGGTAAAAGACCAAGTCCATATTATGGCAAGAACAGCTCAAATAAGCAAAGAGAAACGACAGTCCATCATTACTTTAAGACATGAAGGTCAGTCAATCTGGAAAATTTCAAGAATTTTGAAAGTTTCTTCAAGTGCAGAAGCAAAAACAATCAAGCAATCAAGTGGCTTCCTTGATTCCTCTAGGAGACAGAGCACGTCTCCTTCCTGAGCGGTATGACGGCTGCGTGGCCCTATGGTGTTTATACTTGTGTACTATTGTTTGTACAGATGAACGTGGTACCTTCAGGCGTTTGGAAATTGCTCCCAAGGATGAACCAGACTTGTGGAGGTCTACACTATAGTTTGTTAACAAGAATATTGTGGAGTGGTTATGTACACTAAGGTTATGTACACTAAGGTTATGTAAACTTCCGACTTCAGCTGTATTAGTCATCTTACTGACATCCCTAAATAACACAGAACATATTAGTCATCTTACTGACACCACTAAATAACAGAATATGTTAGTCATCTTACTGACACCCCTAAATAACACAGAATATGTTAGTCCTCTTACTGACACCCCTAAATAACACAGGACTTATTAGTCATCTTACTGACACCCCTAAATAACACAGGACTTATTAGTCATCTTACTGACACCCCTAAATAACACAGAACATATTAGTCATCTTACTGACACCCCTAAATAACAGAACACTGAACATATTAGTCAGCTTACTACTATAATAATGTCTCCGAAGGAGATGGCTGCCGTAACCTAATGTGCTATTGTGTATGTTTTTCCGCATTATTTGTAACTTATTTTGTACATAATGTTTCTGCCACCGTATCTTATGACCGAAAAGAGCTTCTGGATATCAGGACAGCGATTACTCACCCCGTACTGGAGGAATACTTTTTCTTCAACGAGTCGGAAGGGAAGGATTTACTCCAGACGCTGACAAGGTCCTCATCCCCGTTATTCGCAGGAGAAAGAGACTGAGATATCTTGGACGACGGTCCGGGTGCCTTGCAAGGATCTGACGCCAAGAGGGTCATCTACCTTTACCATCAATCTATAATAAAATAGATGAACTATGATCACATATGTCCTACCAACAAGACCAGTACAAAAAAAAAAAAAATGCATGAAATGTATGCATTCACTACTGTAAGTCGCTCTGGATGAGAGCGTCTGCTAAATGACTAAAATGTAAATGTAAGACATTAAAAACTGTAATATCTTATGTTTCACCGAGTCGTGGCTGAACATGAGTAACATACAGCTGGTGGGTTTGAAGCTTTTTCGGCAGGATAGAACAGCAGCCTCTGGTAAGATAAGGGGCGGGTGCATATGCATATTTGTAAACAGCTGGTGCATGAAATCTAAGGAAGGATCTAGGTTTTTCTCACAGACTGGAACATGTTTCAGCATTCTTCCGATGGAATTGAGGAGTACACCACATCTGTCACTGGCTTCATCATTAAGTGCATTGATGATGTCGTCCCCACAGTGACCGTACCTACATACCCCAACCAGAAGCCATGGATTACATGCAACATCCGCACTGAGCTGAAGGGTAGAGCTGCCGCTGTCAAGGAGCGGGAGTCTAACCCGGAAGCTTATAAGCCGCTATGCCCTCCGACGAACCATCAAACAGGCAAAGCGTCAATACAGGACTAAGATTGAATCATACTACATCGGCTCCAACGCTCGTCGGATGTGGCAGGGCTTGCAAACTCTTACAGACTACAAAGGGAAGCACAGCCGCGAGCTGCCCAGTGACACGAGAGAGAGAGAGAGAATAGATTAACCTGTTAAGGACAGACATTCCGCCTGCGGAACCCCTAGCCAACAGCCAATGGCATCGCACGGCGCGAAATACAAAACCAACTAAAATACCACAATTCAATTTTCTCAAACAATCAACTATTTTACACCATTTTAAAGACAAGACTCTCGTTAATCTAACCACATTGTCCGATTTAAAAAAGGGTTTACAGCGAAAGCAAAACATCAGATTGTCAGGAGAGTACCCTGCCAAAAATAATCACACAGCCATTTTCAAAGCTAGCATATAAGTCACAAAAACCAAAACCACAGCTAAATGCAGCACTAACCTTTGATGATCTTCATCAGATGACACTCTTAGGACATTATGTTATACAATACATGCATGTTTTGTTCAATCAAGTTCATATTTATATCAAAAACCAGCTTTTTACATTAGCATGTGATGTTCAGAACTAGCAAACTTCCGGTGAATTTACTAAATTACTCATGATTAACTTGTTATGGATAGGGGGCAGTATTTTCACGGCCGGTTAAAAAACGTACCCGATTTAATCTGGTTATTACTCCTGCCCAGAAACTAGAATATGCATATAATTATTAGCTTTGGATAGAAAACACTCCAAAGTTTCTAAAACTGTTTGAATGGTGTCTGTGAGTATAACAGAACTCAAATGGCAGGCCAAAACCTGAGAAGATTCTGTACAGGAAGTACCCTGTCTGACCATTTCTTGGCCTTCTTTGCCATCTCTATCCAAAACAGAGTATCTCTGCTGTAACGTGACACTTCCTGAGGCTCCCATAGGCTCTCGGAAGGCGCCAGAACGTTGAATGATGACTCTGCTGTCTCCGGCTGAAAAACAGTAGCGCATTTGGTAAGTGGTCGATCTGAGAACAATGAGACTGGCGCACGCGTGCACGAGATGACTCCATGTTTACATTTTCAGTCTTTGAACGATAACAATGACTCCCGGTCGGAATATTATCGCTTTTTTACGAGAAAAATCGCATAAAAATTGATTTTTAAACAGCATTTGACATGCTTCGAAGTACGGTAATGGAATATTTTGAAATTTTTTGTCACTATACGCGCCGGGCGCGTCACCCTTCGGATAGTGTCTTGAACGCACAACAAAACGCCGCTATTTGGATATAACTATGGATTATTTGGAACCAAAACAACATTGGGTGATGAAGTAGAAGTCCTGGGAGTGCATTCTGACGAAGAACAGCAAAGGTAATCCAATTTTTCTTATAGTAAATCTGAGTTTGGTGAGTACCAAACTTGGTGGGTGTCAAAATAGCTAGCCATGATGGCCCGGCTATCTACTCAGAATATTGCAAAATGTGCTTTCACCGAAAAGCTATTTTAAAATCGGACACCGCGATTGCATAAAGGAGTTCGGTATCTATAATTCTTAACATAATTGTTATGTTTTTTCTCGTAAAATAGCGATAAAATTCCAACCGGGCGACGTTGAATTCATTCAAAGGCTGAAAGAAAAAAATGGAGTAGTCTCGTGGACGCGTATCTCCTGTGTCACTATTTCCGAGCCTGACCACTCAGAAACACAGCGCCTGTACTTCGCCTAGAGACAGGAGACACGTCATTACACTTTCTGGCGCCTTCTGAGAGCCAATGGAAGCCTTAGAAAATGTCACGTTACAGCACAGATGCTGTATTTTCGATAAAGATGCTACAGAAGGACAATAAATTGTCAGACAGGGCACTTCCTGTATGGAATCTTCTCAGGTTTTGGCCTGCCATATGAGTTCTGTTATACTCACAGACACCATTCAAACAGTTTTAGAAACTTTAGGGTGTTTTCTATCCAAATCTACTATATGCATATTCTAGTTTCTGGGCAGGAGTAGTAACCAGATTAAATCGGGTACGTTTTTTATCTGGCCGTGAAAATACTGCCCCCTATCCCAAACAGGTTAACTAAAGAGAGAGAGAGAGAATAGATTAACTAGAGAGAGAGAGAATAGATTAACTAGAGAGAGAATAGACTAACTAGAGAAATAGATTAACTAGAGAGAATAGATTAACTAGAGAGAGAATAGATTAACTAGAGAGAGAGAATAGATTAACTAGAATAAATTAACTAGAGAGCGAGAGAATAGATTAACTAGAGAGAGAATAGATTAACTAGAGAGAGAGAATAGATTAACCAGAGAGAGAGAATAGATTAACCAGAGAGAGAGAATAGATTAACCAGAGAGAGAGAATAGATTAACTAGAGAGAGAGAATAGATTAACTAGAGAGAGAATAGATAAACTAGAGAGAATAGATAAACTAGAGAGAGAATAGGTTAACTAGAGAGAGAGAATAGATTAACCAGAGAGAGAGAATAGATTAACCAGAGAGAGAGAATAGATTAACCAGAGAGAGAGAATAGATAAACTAGAGAGAGAATAGATAAACTAGAGAGAGAATAGATAAACTAGAGAGAATAGATAAACTAGAGAGAGAATAGATAAACTAGAGAGAGAATAGATAAACTAGAGAGAGAATAGATAAACTAGAGAGAGAATAGATAAACTAGAGAGAGAATAGATTAACTAGAGCGAGAATAGGTTAACTAGAGAGAGAGAATAGGTTAACTAGAGAGAGAGAATAGATAAACTAGAGCGAGAATAGATTAACTAGAGAAAGAATAGGTTAACTAGAGAGAGAGAATAGGTTAACTAGAGAGAGAGAATAGGTTAACTAGAGAGAGAGAATAGGTTAACTAGAGAGAGAGAATAGGTTAACTAGAGAGAGAGAATAGATTAACCAGAGAGAGAGAATAGATTAACCAGAGAGAGAGAATAGATTAACCAGAGAGAGAGAATAGATTAACTAGAGAGAGAATAGATTAACCAGAGAGAGAGAATAGATAAACTAGAGAGAGAATAGATTAACTAGAGCGAGATTAACCAGAGAGAGAGAATGGATTAACGAGAGAGAATAGATTTACCAGAGAGAGAGAACAGATTAACGAGAGAGAGAGAATAGATTAACTAGAGAGAATAGATTAACTAGAGAGAGAATAGATAAACTATAGAGAATAGGTTAACTAGAGAGAGAGAATATATTAACTAGAGAGAGAATAGATTTACCAGAGAGAGAGAACAGATTAACAAGAGAGAGAGAGAGAGAATAGATTAACTAGAGAGAGAATAGATTAACTAGAGAGAGAGAATAGATTAACTAGAGAGAATAGATTAACTAGAGAGAGAATAGATAAACTATAGAGAATAGGTTAACTAGAGAGAGAGAATAGATTAACTAGAGAGAGAGAATAAATTAACCAGAGAGAGAGAATAGATTAACCAGAGAGAGAGAATAGATTAACCAGAGAGAGAGAATAGATTAACCAGAGAGAGAGAATAGATTAACCAGAGAGAGAGAATAGATAAACTAGAGAGAGAATAGATTAACTAGAGCGAGATTAACCAGAGAGAGAGAATAGATTAACCAGAGAGAGAGAATGGATTAACGAGAGAGAATAGATTTACCAGAGAGAGAGAACAGATCAACAAGAGAGAGAGAGAGAGAGAATAGATAAACTAGAGAGAGAATAGATTAACTAGAGCGAGATTAACCAGAGAGAGAGAATGGATTAACGAGAGAGAATAGATTTACCAGAGAGAGAGAACAGATTAACGAGAGAGAGAGAATAGATTAACTAGAGAGAATAGATTAACTAGAGAGAGAATAGATAAACTATAGAGAATAGGTTAACTAGAGAGAGAGAATATATTAACTAGAGAGAGAATAGATTTACCAGAGAGAGAGAACAGATTAACAAGAGAGAGAGAGAGAGAATAGATTAACTAGAGAGAGAATAGATTAACTAGAGAGAGAGAATAGATTAACTAGAGAGAATAGATTAACTAGAGAGAGAATAGATAAACTATAGAGAATAGGTTAACTAGAGAGAGAGAATAGATTAACTAGAGAGAGAGAATAAATTAACCAGAGAGAGAGAATAGATTAACCAGAGAGAGAGAATAGATTAACCAGAGAGAGAGAATAGATAAACTAGAGAGAGAATAGATTAACTAGAGCGAGATTAACCAGAGAGAGAGAATAGATTAACCAGAGAGAGAGAATGGATTAACGAGAGAGAATAGATTTACCAGAGAGAGAGAACAGATCAACAAGAGAGAGAGAGAGAGAGAATAGATTAACTAGAGAGAGAATAGATTAACTAGAGAGAGAATAGATTAACTAGAGAGAGAATAGATTAACTAGAGAGAGAATAGATTAACTAGAGAGAATAGATTAACTAGAGAGAGAATAGATTAACTAGAGATACAGAATAGATTAACTAGAGATAGAGAATATATTAACTAGAGAGAGAGAATAGATTTACCAGAGAGAGAATAGATTTACCAGAGAGAGAACAGATTAACAAGAGAGAGAGAGAGAGAATAGATTAACTAGAGAGAGAATAGATTAACTAGAGATAGAGAATATATTAACTAGAGAGAGAATAGATAAACTAGAGCGAGAGAGAGAATAGATTAACGAGAGAGAATAGATTAACTAGAGAGAGAGAAAAGTTTAACTAGAGAGAATAGATTAACTAGAGAGAGAATAGATTAACTAGAGAGAGATAAAAGTTTAACTAGAGAGAATAGATTAACTAGAGAGAGAATAGATTAACTAGAGAGAGAATAGATAAACTAGAGAGAGTATAGATAAACTAGAGAGAGAGAGAGAATAGATTAACTAGAGAGAGAGAATGGATTAACTAGAGAGAGAGAATAGATTAACCAGAGAGAGAGAATAGATTAACCAGAGAGAGAGAATAGATTAACCAGAGAGAGAGAATAGATCAACTAGAGAGAGAATAGATTAACTAGAGAGAGAATAGATTAACTAGAGAGAGAATAGATTAACTAGAGAGAGAGAATAGGTTAACTTGAGAGAGAGAATAGATTAACTAGCGAGAGAATAGATTAACTAGAGAGAGAGAATAGATTAGAGAGAGAGAGAATAGATTAACTAGAGAGAGAGAATAGATTAACTAGAGAGAGAATATATTAACTAGAGAGAGAGCGAATAGATTAACTAGAGAGAATAGATTAACTAGAGAGAGAATAGATTAACTATAGAGAGAGAATAGATTAACTAGAGAGATAATAGATTAACTAGAGAGAGAGAATAGATAAACTAGAGAGAATAGGTTAACTAGAGAGAGAATACATTGACTAAAGAGAGAGAATAGATTAACTAGAGAGAGAATAGATTAGCTAGAGAGAGAATAGATTAACTAGAGACAGGGAGAAAATATTAACTAGAGAGAATCTATTCTCTCTCTCTATTAATCTATTAACTAGAGAGAGAGAATAGATTAACTAGAGAGAGAGAGAGAATAGATTAACTACAGTGAGAATAGATTGACTAGAGAGAATAGATTAACTAGAGAGAGATAGAGAATAGATTAACTAGAGACAGTGAGAATAGATTAACTAGAGTCAGTGATAATAGATTAACTAGAGATAGTGAAAAATATTAACTAGAGAGAGTAAGAATAGATTAACTAGAGACAGTGAGAATAGATTAACTAGAGAGAGAGAATAGATTAACTATAGAGAATAGATTAACTAGAGAGAGAATATATTAACTAGAGAGAGAGCGAATAGATTAACTAGAGAGAATAGATTAACTAGAGAGAGAATAGATTAACTAGAGAGAGAGAATAGATTAACTAGAGAGAGAATAGATTAACTAGAGACAGTGAGAATAGATTAACTAGAGACAGTGAGAATTGATTAACTAGAGAGAGAGAATAGATTAGAGAGAGAATAGATTAACTAGAGAGAGAGAGAATATATTAACTAGAGAGAGAGAATAGATTCACTAGAGAGAGAGAATAGATTAACAAGAGAGAGAGAATAGATTAAATAGAGAGAGAGAATAGATTAACTAAAGAAAGAATAGATTAACTAGACAGAGAATTGATTAACTAGAGAGAGAATATATTAACTAGAGAGAGAGAGAATATATTAACTAGAGAGAGAGAATAGATTAACTAGAGAGAGAGAGACTAGATTAACTAAAGAGAGAGTAGATTAACTAGAGAGAGAGAGAATATATTAACTATAGAGAGAGAATAGATTTACTAGAGAGAGAGAATAGATTAACTAGAGAGAGAATAGATAAACTAGAGAGAATAGGTTAACTAGAGAGAGAGAATAGATTAACCAGAGAGAGAGAATAGATTAACCAGAGAGAGAGAATAGATTAACCAGAGAGAGAGAATAGATTAACCAGAGAGCGAGAATAGATTAACTAGAGCGAGAATAGATTAACTAGAGAGAGAATAGATTAACTAGAGAGAGAGAATAGGTTAACTTGAGAGAGAGAATAGATTAACTAGCGAGAGAATAGATTAACTAGAGAGAGAGAATAGATTAACTAGAGAGAGAGAATAGATTAGAGAGAGAGAGAATAGATTAACTAGAGAGAGAGAATAGATTAACTAGAGAGAGAATGTATTAACTAGAGAGAGAGCGAATAGATTAACTAGAGAGAATAGATTAACTAGAGAGAGAATAGATTAACTATAGAGAGAGAATAGATTAACTAGAGAGATAATAGATTAACTAGAGAGAGAGAATAGATTAACTAGAGAGAGAGAATAGATAAACTAGAGAGAATAGGTTAACTAGAGAGAGAATACATTGACTAAAGAGAGAGAATAGATTAACTAGAGAGAGAATAGATTAGCTAGAGAGAGAATAGATTAACTAGAGACAGGGAGAAAAGATTAACTAGAGAGAATCTATTCTCTCTCTCTATTAATCTATTAACTAGAGAGAGAGAATAGATTAACTAGAGAGAGAGAGAGAATAGATTAACTACAGTGAGAATAGATTGACTAGAGAGAATAGATTAACTAGAGAGAGATAGAGAATAGATTAACTAGAGACAGTGAGAATAGATTAACTAGAGACAGTGAGAATAGATTAACTAGAGATAGTGAAAAATATTAACTAGAGAGAGTAAGAATAGATTAACTAGAGACAGTGAGAATAGATTAACTAGAGAGAGAGAATAGATTAACTATAGAGAATAGATTAACTAGAGAGAGAGAATAGATTAACCAGAGAGAGAGAATAGATTAACCAGAGAGCGAGAATAGATTAACTAGAGCGAGAATAGATTAACTAGAGAGAGAATAGATTAACTAGAGAGAGAGAATAGGTTAACTTGAGAGAGAGAATAGATTAACTAGCGAGAGAATAGATTAACTAGAGAGAGAGAATAGATTAACTAGAGAGAGAGAATAGATTAGAGAGAGAGAGAATAGATTAACTAGAGAGAGAGAATAGATTAACTAGAGAGAGAATGTATTAACTAGAGAGAGAGCGAATAGATTAACTAGAGAGAATAGATTAACTAGAGAGAGAATAGATTAACTATAGAGAGAGAATAGATTAACTAGAGAGATAATAGATTAACTAGAGAGAGAGAATAGATTAACTAGAGAGAGAGAATAGATAAACTAGAGAGAATAGGTTAACTAGAGAGAGAATACATTGACTAAAGAGAGAGAATAGATTAACTAGAGAGAGAATAGATTAGCTAGAGAGAGAATAGATTAACTAGAGACAGGGAGAAAAGATTAACTAGAGAGAATCTATTCTCTCTCTCTATTAATCTATTAACTAGAGAGAGAGAATAGATTAACTAGAGAGAGAGAGAGAATAGATTAACTACAGTGAGAATAGATTGACTAGAGAGAATAGATTAACTAGAGAGAGATAGAGAATAGATTAACTAGAGACAGTGAGAATAGATTAACTAGAGACAGTGAGAATAGATTAACTAGAGATAGTGAAAAATATTAACTAGAGAGAGTAAGAATAGATTAACTAGAGACAGTGAGAATAGATTAACTAGAGAGAGAGAATAGATTAACTATAGAGAATAGATTAACTAGAGAGAGAATATATTAACTAGAGAGAGAGCGAATAGATTAACTAGAGAGAATAGATTAACTAGAGAGAGAATAGATTAACTAGAGAGAGAGAATAGATTAACTAGAGAGAGAATAGATTAACTAGAGACAGTGAGAATAGATTAACTAGAGAGAGAGAATAGATTAGAGAGAGAATAGATTAACTAGAGAGAGAGAGAATATATTAACTAGAGAGAGAGAATAGGTTCACTAGAGAGAGAGAATAGATTAACAAGAGAGAGAGAATAGATTAAATAGAGAGAGAGAATAGATTAAATAGAGAGAGAGAATAGATTAACTAAAGAAAGAATAGATTAACTAGACAGAGAATTGATTAACTAGAGAGAGAATATATTAACT
This sequence comes from Salmo salar, assembly GCF_965601325.2. NCBI lineage: Eukaryota > Metazoa > Chordata > Actinopteri > Salmoniformes > Salmonidae > Salmo > Salmo salar. The sequence goes on from NC_138305.1 coordinate 17,711,452, forward strand.
AGAGAGAGAGAGAATATATTAACTAGAGAGAGAGAATAGATTAACTAGAGAGAGAATAGATAAACTAGAGAGAATAGGTTAACTAGAGAGAGAGAATAGATTAACCAGAGAGAGAGAAGAGATTAACCAGAGAGAGAGAATAGATTAACCAGAGAGAGAGAATAGATTAACCAGAGAGAGAGAATAGATTAACTAGAGCGAGAATAGATTAACTAGAGAGAGAATAGATTAACTAGAGAGAGAGAATAGGTTAACTTGAGAGAGAGAATAGATTAACTAGAGAGAGAATAGATTAACTAGAGAGAGTATAGATAAACTAGAGAGAGAGAATAGATTAGAGAGAGAGAGAATAGATTAACTAGAGAGAGATAATAGATTAACTAGAGACAGTGAGAATAGATTAACTAGAGAGAGAATATATTAACTAGAGAGAGAGCAAATAGATTAACTAGAGAGAATAGATTAACTAGAGAGAGAATAGATTAACTATATAGAGAGAATAGATTAACTAGAGAGAGAATAGATTAACTAGAGAGAGAATAGATTAACTAGAGAGAGAGAGAATAGATTAACTAGAGAGAGAGAGAATAGATAAACTAGAGAGAGAATAGGTTAACTAGAGAGAGAGAATATATTGACTAAAGAGAGAGAATAGATTAACTAGAGAGAGAGAATAGATTAGCTAGAGAGAGAATAGATTAACTAGAGACAGGGAGAAAAGATTAACTAGAGAGATAATCTATTCTCTCTCTCTATTAATCTATTAACTAGAGAGAGAGAATAGATTAACCTGTTAGGGCTAGGGGGCAGCATTTGCACGTCTGGATAAAAAAAATGTACCCGATTTAATCTGGTTACTAATCCTACCCAGTAACTACAATATGCATATACTTATTATATATGGATAGAAAACACTCTAAAGTTTCTAAAACTGTTTGAATGGTGTCTGTGAGTATAACAGAACTCATTTGGCAGGCAAAACCCTGAGACATTTTCTGACAGGAAGTGGATACCTGATGTGTTGTATTACCTTTAAACCTATCCCATTGAAAAACACAGGGGCTGAGGAATATTTTGGCACTTCCTATTGCTTCCAATAGATGTCACCAGCCTTTACAAAGTGTTTTGAGTCTTCTGGAGGGAGATCTGACCGAACAAGAGCCATGGAACGATGATGTCCCATTAGACACCTGGCGCGCGAGTTCATGTTGGGTACCCTCGTTCCAATACGTTATAAAAGAGTATGCATTCGTCCACCTTGAATATTATTCATGTTCTGGTTAAAAAAGGCCCTAATGATTTATGCTATACAACGTTTGACATGTTTGAACGAACGTAAATATATTTTTTCCCCTCGTTCATGACGAGAAGTCCGGCTGGCTTAGATCATGTGCTAACAAGACGGAGATTTTTGGACATAAATGATGAGCTTTTTTGAACAAAACTACATTCGTTATGGACCTGTGATACCTGGAAGTGACATCTGATGAAGAGAATCAAAGGTAATGGATTATTTACATAGTATTTTCGATTTTAGATCTCCCCAACATGACGTCTAGTCTGTATCGCAACGCGTATTTTTCTGGGCGCAGTGCTCAGATTATTGCAAAGTGTGATTTCCCAGTAAGGTTATTTTTAAATCTGGCAAGTTGATTGCGTTCAAGAGATGTAAATCTATAATTCTTTAAATGACAATATAATATTTTACCAATGTTTTCTAATTTTAATTATTTAATTTGTGACGCTGACTTGACTGCCGGTTATTGGAGGGAAACGATTTCCTCAACATCAATGCCATAGTAAAACGCTGTTTTTGGATATAAATATGAACTTGATAGAACTAAAAATGCATGCATTGTCTAACATAATGTCCTAGGAGTGTCATCTGATGGAGATTGTAAAAGGTTAGTGCATCATTTTAGCTGGTTTTATGGTTTTGGTGACCCTGTCTTTGAATTGACAAAACATTACACACAACTCTTGTAAATGTACTGTCCTAACATACTCTAAATTTATGCCGTAAAACCTTTTTGAAATCGTAAAACGTGGTTAGATTAAGGAGATGTTTATCTTTCAAAGGGTGTAAAATAGTTGTATGTTTGAAAAGTTTGAATTTTGACATTTATTTGGATTCAAATTTGCCGCTCTTGAAATGCACCTGCTGTTGATGGAGTGCACCACGGGTGGCACGCTAGCGTCCCACCTAGCCCGTAGAGGTTAACTAGAGAGAGAATAGATTAACTAGAGAGAGAGAATAGATTAACCAGAGAGAGAGAATGGATTAACGAGAGAGAATAGATTTACCAGAGAGAGAGAACAGATCAACAAGAGAGAGAGAATAGATTAACTAGAGAGAGAATAGATTAACTAGAGAGAGAATAGATTAACTAGAGAGAGAATAGATTAACTAGAGAGAATAGATTAACTAGAGAGAGAATAGATTAACTAGAGAGAGAATAGATTAACTAGAGATAGAGAATAGATTAACTAGAGATAGAGAATATATTAACTAGAGAGAGAGAATATATTAACCAGAGAGAGAATAGATTTACCAGAGAGAGAGAACAGATTAACAAGAGAGAGAGAGAGAGAATAGATTAACTAGAGAGAGAATAGATTAACTAGAGAGAGAATAGATTAACTAGAGATAGAGAATATATTAACTAGAGAGAGAATAGATAAACTAGAGCGAGAGAGAGAATAGATTAACGAGAGAGAATAGATTAACTAGAGAGAGAGAAAAGTTTAACTAGAGAGAATAGATTAACTAGAGAGAGAATAGATTAACTAGAGAGAGATAAAAGTTTAACTAGAGAGAATAGATTAACTAGAGAGAGAGAATAGATTAACTAGAGAGAGAATATATTAACTAGAGAGAGAGCGAATAGATTAACTAGAGAGAATAGATTAACTAGAGAGAGAATAGATGAACTATAGAGAGAGAATAGATTAACTAGAGAGATAATAGATTAACTAGAGAGAGAGAATAGATTAACTAGAGAGAGAGAATAGATAAACTAGAGAGAATAGGTTAACTAGAGAGAGAATACATTGACTAAAGAGAGAGAATAGATTAACTAGAGAGAGAATAGATTAGCTAGAGAGAGAATAGATTAACTAGAGACAGGGAGAAAAGATTAACTAGAGAGAATCTATTCTCTCTCTCTATTAATCTATTAACTAGAGAGAGAGAATAGATTAACTAGAGAGAGAGAGAGAATAGATTAACTACAGTGAGAATAGATTGACTAGAGAGAATAGATTAACTAGAGAGAGATAGAGAATAGATTAACTAGAGACCGTGAGAATAGATTAACTAGAGTCAGTGATAATAGATTAACTAGAGATAGTGAAAAATATTAACTAGAGAGAGTAAGAATAGATTAACTAGAGACAGTGAGAATAGATTAACTAGAGTGAGAGAATAGATTAACTATAGAGAATAGATTAACTAGAGAGAGAATATATTAACTAGAGAGAGAGCGAATAGATTAACTAGAGAGAATAGATTAACTAGAGAGAGAATAGATTAACTAGAGAGAGAGAATAGATTAACTAGAGAGAGAATAGATTAACTAGAGACAGTGAGAATAGATTAACTAGAGACAGTGAGAATTGATTAACTAGAGAGAGAGAATAGATTAGAGAGAGAATAGATTAACTAGAGAGAGAGAGAATATATTAACTAGAGAGAGAGAATAGATTCACTAGAGAGAGAGAATAGATTAACAAGAGAGAGAGAATAGATTAAATAGAGAGAGAGAATAGATTAACTAAAGAAAGAATAGATTAACTAGACAGAGAATTGATTAACTAGAGAGAGAATATATTAACTAGAGAGAGAGAGAATATATTAACTAGAGAGAGAGAATAGATTAACTAGAGAGAGAGAGACTAGATTAACTAAAGAGAGAGTAGATTAACTAGAGAGAGAGAGAATATATTAACTATAGAGAGAGAATAGATTTACTAGAGAGAGAGAATAGATTAACTAGAGAGAGAATAGATAAACTAGAGAGAATAGGTTAACTAGAGAGAGAGAATAGATTAACCAGAGAGAGAGAATAGATTAACCAGAGAGAGAGAATAGATTAACCAGAGAGAGAGAATAGATTAACCAGAGAGCGAGAATAGATTAACTAGAGCGAGAATAGATTAACTAGAGAGAGAGAATAGGTTAACTTGAGAGAGAGAATAGATTAACTAGCGAGAGAATAGATTAACTAGAGAGAGAGAATAGATTAACTAGAGAGAGAATAGATTAGAGAGAGAGAGAATAGATTAACTAGAGAGAGAGAATAGATTAACTAGAGAGAGAATATATTAACTAGAGAGAGAGCGAATAGATTAACTAGAGAGAATAGATTAACTAGAGAGAGAATAGATTAACTATAGAGAGAGAATAGATTAACTAGAGAGATAATAGATTAACTAGAGAGAGAGAATAGATTAACTAGAGAGAGAGAATAGATAAACTAGAGAGAATAGGTTAACTAGAGAGAGAATACATTGACTAAAGAGAGAGAATAGATTAACTAGAGAGAGAATAGATTAGCTAGAGAGAGAATAGATTAACTAGAGACAGGGAGAAAAGATTAACTAGAGAGAATCTATTCTCTCTCTCTATTAATCTATTAACTAGAGAGAGAGAATAGATTAACTAGAGAGAGAGAGAGAATAGATTAACTAGAGATAGTGAAAAATATTAACTAGAGAGAGTAAGAATAGATTAACTAGAGACAGTGAGAATAGATTAACTAGAGAGAGAGAATAGATTAACTATAGAGAATAGATTAACTAGAGAGAGAATATATTAACTAGAGAGAGAGCGAATAGATTAACTATAGAGAATAGATTAACTAGAGAGAGAATAGATTAACTAGAGAGAGAGAATAGATTAACTAGAGAGAGAATAGATTAACTAGAGACAGTAAGAATAGATTAACTAGAGACAGTGAGAATTGATTAACTAGAGAGAGAGAATAGATTAGAGAGAGAATAGATTAACTAGAGAGAGAGAGAATATATTAACTAGAGAGAGAGAATAGATTCACTAGAGAGAGAGAATAGATTAACAAGAGAGAGAGAATAGATTAAATAGAGAGAGAGAATAGATTAACTAAAGAAAGAATAGATTAACTAGACAGAGAATTGATTAACTAGAGAGAGAATATATTAACTAGAGAGAGAGAGAATATATTAACTAGAGAGAGAGAATAGATTAACTAGAGAGAGAATAGATAAACTAGAGAGAATAGGTTAACTAGAGAGAGAGAATAGGTTAACTAGAGAGAGAGAATAGATTAACCAGAGAGAGAGAATAGATTAACCAGAGAGAGAGAATAGATTAACCAGAGAGAGAGAATAGATTAACCAGAGAGAGAGAATAGATTAACCAGAGAGAGAGAATAGATTAACTAGAGAGAGAATAGATTAACTAGAGAGAGAGAATATGTTAACTTGAGAGAGAGAATAGATTAACTAGAGAGAGAATAGATTAACTAGAGAGAGTATAGATAAACTAGAGAGAGAGAATAGATTAGAGAGAGAGAGAATAGATTAACTAGAGAGAGATAATAGATTAACTAGAGACAGTGAGATTAGATTAACTAGAGAGAGAATATATTAACTAGAGAGAGAGCAAATAGATTAACTAGAGAGAATAGATTAACTAGAGAGAGAATAGATTAACTATAGAGAGAGAATAGATTAACTAGAGAGAGAATAGATTAACTAGAGAGAGAATAGATTAACTAGAGAGAGAGAGAATAGATTAACTAGAGAGAGAGAGAATAGATAAACTAGAGAGAGAATAGGTTAACTAGAGAGAGAGAATATATTGACTAAAGAGAGAGAATAGATTAACTAGAGAGAGATAATAGATTAACTAGAGACAGTGAGATTAGATTAACTAGAGAGAGAATATATTAACTAGAGAGAGAGCAAATAGATTAACTAGAGAGAATAGATTAACTAGAGAGAGAATAGATTAACTATAGAGAGAGAATAGATTAACTAGAGAGAGAATAGATTAACTAGAGAGAGAATAGATTAACTAGAGAGAGAGAGAATAGATTAACTAGAGAGAGAGAGAATAGATTAACTAGAGAGAGAGAGAATAGATAAACTAGAGAGAGAATAGGTTAACTAGAGAGAGAGAATATATTGACTAAAGAGAGAGAATAGATTAACTAGAGAGAGAGAATAGATTAACTAGAGACAGGGAGAAAAGATTAACTAGAGAGATAATCTATTCTCTCTCTCTATTAATCTATTAACTAGAGAGAGAGAGAATAGATTAACCTGTTAGGGCTAGGGGGCAGCATTTGCACGTCTGGATAAAAAAAATGTACCCGATTTAATCTGGTTACTAATCCTACCCAGTAACTAGAATATGCATATACTTATTATATATGGATAGAAAACACTCTAAAGTTTCTAAAACTGTTTGAATGGTGTCTGTGAGTATAACAGAACTCATTTGGCAGGCAAAACCCTGAGACATTTTCTGACAGGAAGTGGATACCTGATGTGTTGTATTACCTTTAAACCTATCCCATTGAAAAACACAGGGGCTGAGGAATATTTTGGCACTTCCTATTGCTTCCAATAGATGTCACCAGCCTTTACAAAGTGTTTTGAGTCTTCTGGAGGGAGATCTGACCGAACAAGAGCCATGGAACGATGATGTCCCATTAGACACCTGGCGCGCGAGTTCATGTTGGGTACCCTCGTTCCAATACGTTATAAAAGAGTATGCATTCGTCCACCTTGAATATTATTCATGTTCTGGTTAAAAAAGGCCCTAATGATTTATGCTATACAACGTTTGACATGTTTGAACGAACGTAAATATATTTTTTCCCCTCGTTCATGACGAGAAGTCCGGCTGGCTTAGATCATGTGCTAACAAGACGGAGATTTTTGGACATAAATGATGAGCTTTTTTGAACAAAACTACATTCGTTATGGACCTGTTAATACCTGGAAGTGACATCTGATGAAGAGAATCAAAGGTAATGGATTATTTACATAGTATTTTCGATTTTAGATCTCCCCAACATGACGTCTAGTCTGTATCGCAACGCGTATTTTTCTGGGCGCAGTGCTCAGATTATTGCAAAGTGTGATTTCCCAGTAAGGTTATTTTTAAATCTGGCAAGTTGATTGCGTTCAAGAGATGTAAATCTATAATTCTTTAAATGACAATATAATATTTTACCAATGTTTTCTAATTTTAATTATTTAATTTGTGACGCTGACTTGACTGCCGGTTATTGGAGGGAAACGATTTCCTCAACATCAATGCCATAGTAAAACGCTGTTTTTGGATATAAATATGAACTTGATAGAACTAAAAATGCATGCATTGTCTAACATAATGTCCTAGGAGTGTCATCTGATGGAGATTGTAAAAGGTTAGTGCATCATTTTAGCTGGTTTTATGGTTTTGGTGACCCTGTCTTTGAATTGACAAAACATTACACACAACTCTTGTAAATGTACTGTCCTAACATACTCTAAATTTATGCTTTCGCCGTAAAACCTTTTTGAAATCGTAAAACGTGGTTAGATTAAGGAGATGTTTATCTTTCAAAGGGTGTAAAATAGTTGTATGTTTGAAAAATTTGAATTTTGACATTTATTTGGATTCAAATTTGCCGCTCTTGAAATGCACCTGCTGTTGATGGAGTGCACCACGGGTGGCACGCTAGCGTCCCACCTAGCCCGTAGAGGTTAACTAGAGAGAGAATAGATTAACTAGAGAGAGAGAATAGATTAACCAGAGAGAGAGAATGGATTAACGAGAGAGAATAGATTTACCAGAGAGAGAGAACAGATCAACAAGAGAGAGAGAGAGAGAGAATAGATTAACTAGAGAGAGAATAGATTAACTAGAGAGAGAATAGATTAACTAGAGAGAGAATAGATTAACTAGAGAGAATAGATTAACTAGAGAGAGAATAGATTAACTAGAGAGAGAATAGATTAACTAGAGATAGAGAATAGATTAACTAGAGATAGAGAATATATTAACTAGAGAGAGAGAATATATTAACCAGAGAGAGAATAGATTTACCAGAGAGAGAGAACAGATTAACAAGAGAGAGAGAGAGAATAGATTAACTAGAGAGAGAATAGATTAACTAGAGAGAGAATAGATTAACTAGAGATAGAGAATATATTAACTAGAGAGAGAATAGATAAACTAGAGCGAGAGAGAGAATAGATTAACGAGAGAGAATAGATTAACTAGAGAGAGAAAAGTTTAACTAGAGAGAATAGATTAACTAGAGAGAGAATAGATTAACTAGAGAGAGATAAAAGTTTAACTAGAGAGAATAGATTAACTAGAGAGAGAATAGATAAACTAGAGAGAGTATAGATAAACTAGAGAGAGAGAGAGAATAGATTAACTAGAGAGAGAGAATAGATTAACCAGAGAGAGAATAGATTAACCAGAGAGAGAGAATAGATTAACCAGAGAGAGAGAATAGATCAACTAGAGAGAGAATAGATTAACTAGAGAGAGAATAGATTAACTAGAGAGAGAGAATAGGTTAACTTGAGAGAGAGAATAGATTAACTAGCGAGAGAATAGATTAACTAGAGAGAGAGAATAGATTAACTAGAGAGAGAGAATAGATTAGAGAGAGAGAGAATAGATTAACTAGAGAGAGAGAATAGATTAACTAGAGAGAGAATATATTAACTAGAGAGGGAGCGAATAGATTAACTAGAGAGAATAGATTAACTAGAGAGAGAATAGATTAACTATAGAGAGAGAATAGATTAACTAGAGAGATAATAGATTAACTAGAGAGAGAGAATAGATTAACTAGAGAGAGAGAATAGATAAACTAGAGAGAATAGGTTAACTAGAGAGAGAATACATTGACTAAAGAGAGAGAATAGATTAACTAGAGAGAGAATAGATTAGCTAGAGAGAGAATAGATTAACTAGAGACAGGGAGAAAAGATTAACTAGAGAGAATCTATTCTCTCTCTCTATTAATCTATTAACTAGAGAGAGAGAATAGATTAACTAGAGAGAGAGAGAGAATAGATTAACTACAGTGAGAATAGATTGACTAGAGAGAATAGATTAACTAGAGAGAGATAGAGAATAGATTAACTAGAGACAGTGAGAATAGATTAACTAGAGTCAGTGATAATAGATTAACTAGAGATAGTGAAAAATATTAACTAGAGAGAGTAAGAATAGATTAACTAGAGACAGTGAGAATAGATTAACTAGAGAGAGAGAATAGATTAACTATAGAGAATAGATTAACTAGAGAGAGAATATATTAACTAGAGAGAGAGCGAATAGATTAACTAGAGAGAATAGATTAACTAGAGAGAGAATAGATTAACTAGAGAGAGAGAATAGATTAACTAGAGAGAGAATAGATTAACTAGAGACAGTGAGAATAGATTAACTAGAGACAGTGAGAATTGATTAACTAGAGAGAGAGAATAGATTAGAGAGAGAATAGATTAACTAGAGAGAGAGAGAATATATTACCTAGAGAGAGAGAATAGATTCACTAGAGAGAGAGAATAGATTAACAAGAGAGAGAGAATAGATTAAATAGAGAGAGAGAATAGATTAACTAAAGAAAGAATAGATTAACTAGACAGAGAATTGATTAACTAGAGAGAGAATATATTAACTAGAGAGAGAGAGAATATATTAACTAGAGAGAGAGAATAGATTAACTAGAGAGAGAGAGACTAGATTAACTAAAGAGAGAGTAGATTAACTAGAGAGAGAGAGAATATATTAACTATAGAGAGAGAATAGATTTACTAGAGAGAGAGAATAGATTAACTAGAGAGAGAATAGATAAACTAGAGAGAATAGGTTAACTAGAGAGAGAGAATAGATTATCCAGAGAGAGAGAATAGATTAACCAGAGAGAGAGAATAGATTAACCAGAGAGAGAGAATAGATTAACCAGAGAGCGAGAATAGATTAACTAGAGCGAGAATAGATTAACTAGAGAGAGAATAGATTAACTAGAGAGAGAGAATAGGTTAACTTGAGAGAGAGAATAGATTAACTAGCGAGAGAATAGATTAACTAGAGAGAGAGAATAGATTAACTAGAGAGAGAGAATAGATTAGAGAGAGAGAGAATAGATTAACTAGAGAGAGAGAATAGATTAACTAGAGAGAGAATATATTAACTAGAGAGAGAGCGAATAGATTAACTAGAGAGAATAGATTAACTAGAGAGAGAATAGATTAACTATAGAGAGAGAATAGATTAACTAGAGAGATAATAGATTAACTAGAGAGAGAGAATAGATTAACTAGAGAGAGAGAATAGATAAACTAGAGAGAATAGGTTAACTAGAGAGAGAATACATTGACTAAAGAGAGAGAATAGATTAACTAGAGAGAGAATAGATTAGCTAGAGAGAGAATAGATTAACTAGAGACAGGGAGAAAAGATTAACTAGAGAGAATCTATTCTCTCTCTCTATTAATCTATTAACTAGAGAGAGAGAATAGATTAACTAGAGAGAGAGAGAGAATAGATTAACTACAGTGAGAATAGATTGACTAGAGAGAATAGATTAACTAGAGAGAGATAGAGAATAGATTAACTAGAGACAGTGAGAATAGATTAACTAGAGTCAGTGATAATAGATTAACTAGAGATAGTGAAAAATATTAACTAGAGAGAGTAAGAATAGATTAACTAGAGACAGTGAGAATAGATTAACTAGAGAGAGAGAATAGATTAACTATAGAGAATAGATTAACTAGAGAGAGAATATATTAACTAGAGAGAGAGCGAATAGATTAACTAGAGAGAATAGATTAACTAGAGAGAGAATAGATTAACTAGAGAGAGAGAATAGATTAACTAGAGAGAGAATAGATTAACTAGAGACAGTGAGAATAGATTAACTAGAGACAGTGAGAATTGATTAACTAGAGAGAGAGAATAGATTAGAGAGAGAATAGATTAACTAGAGAGAGAGAGAATAGATTAACTAGAGAGAGAGAATAGATTAACAAGAGAGAGAGAATAGATTAAATAGAGAGAGAGAATAGATTAACTAAAGAAAGAATAGATTAACTAGACAGAGAATTGATTAACTAGAGAGAGAATATATTAACTAGAGAGAGAGAGAGAATATATTAACTAGAGAGAGAGAATAGATTAACTAGAGAGAGAATAGATAAACTAGAGAGAATAGGTTAACTAGAGAGAGAGAATAGATTAACCAGAGAGAGAGAATAGATTAACCAGAGAGAGAGAATAGATTAACCAGAGAGCGAGAATAGATTAACTAGAGCGAGAATAGATTAACTAGAGAGAGAATAGATTAACTAGAGAGAGAGAATAGGTTAACTTGAGAGAGAGAATAGATTAACTAGCGAGAGAATAGATTAACTAGAGAGAGAGAATAGATTAACTAGAGAGAGAATAGATTAGAGAGAGAGAGAATAGATTAACTAGAGAGAGAGAATAGATTAACTAGAGAGAGAATATATTAACTAGAGAGAGAGCGAATAGATTAACTAGAGAGAATAGATTAACTAGAGAGAGAATAGATTAACTATAGAGAGAGAATAGATTAACTAGAGAGATAATAGATTAACTAGAGAGAGAGAATAGATTAACTAGAGAGAGAGAATAGATAAACTAGAGAGAATAGGTTAACTAGAGAGAGAATACATTGACTAAAGAGAGAGAATAGATTAACTAGAGAGAGAATAGATTAGCTAGAGAGAGAATAGATTAACTAGAGACAGGGAGAAAAGATTAACTAGAGAGAATCTATTCTCTCTCTCTATTAATCTATTAACTAGAGAGAGAGAATAGATTAACTAGAGAGAGAGAGAGAATAGATTAACTAGAGATAGTGAAAAATATTAACTAGAGAGAGTAAGAATAGATTAACTAGAGACAGTGAGAATAGATTAACTAGAGAGAGAGAATAGATTAACTATAGAGAATAGATTAACTAGAGAGAGAATATATTAACTAGAGAGAGAGCGAATAGATTAACTAGAGAGAATAGATTAACTAGAGAGAGAATAGATTAACTAGAGAGAGAGAATAGATTAACTAGAGAGAGAATAGATTAACTAGAGACAGTAAGAATAGATTAACTAGAGACAGTGAGAATTGATTAACTAGAGAGAGAGAATAGATTAGAGAGAGAATAGATTAACTAGAGAGAGAGAGAATATATTAACTAGAGAGAGAGAATAGATTCACTAGAGAGAGAGAATAGATTAACAAGAGAGAGAGAATAGATTAAATAGAGAGAGAGAATAGATTAACTAAAGAAAGAATAGATTAACTAGACAGAGAATTGATTAACTAGAGAGAGAATATATTAACTAGAGAGAGAGAGAATATATTAACTAGAGAGAGAGAATAGATTAACTAGAGAGAGAATAGATAAACTAGAGAGAATAGGTTAACTAGAGAGAGAGAATAGGTTAACTAGAGAGAGAGAATAGATTAACCAGAGAGAGAGAATAGATTAACCAGAGAGAGAGAATAGATTAACCAGAGAGAGAGAATAGATTAACCAGAGAGAGAGAATAGATTAACCAGAGAGAGAGAATAGATTAACTAGAGAGAGAATAGATTAACTAGAGAGAGAGAATATGTTAACTTGAGAGAGAGAATAGATTAACTAGAGAGAGAATAGATTAACTAGAGAGAGTATAGATAAACTAGAGAGAGAGAATAGATTAGAGAGAGAGAGAATAGATTAACTAGAGAGAGATAATAGATTAACTAGAGACAGTGAGATTAGATTAACTAGAGAGAGAATATATTAACTAGAGAGAGAGCAAATAGATTAACTAGAGAGAATAGATTAACTAGAGAGAGAATAGATTAACTATAGAGAGAGAATAGATTAACTAGAGAGAGAATAGATTAACTAGAGAGAGAATAGATTAACTAGAGAGAGAGAGAATAGATTAACTAGAGAGAGAGAGAATAGATAAACTAGAGAGAGAATAGGTTAACTAGAGAGAGAGAATATATTGACTAAAGAGAGAGAATAGATTAACTAGAGAGAGATAATAGATTAACTAGAGACAGTGAGATTAGATTAACTAGAGAGAGAATATATTAACTAGAGAGAGAGCAAATAGATTAACTAGAGAGAATAGATTAACTAGAGAGAGAATAGATTAACTATAGAGAGAGAATAGATTAACTAGAGAGAGAATAGATTAACTAGAGAGAGAATAGATTAACTAGAGAGAGAGAGAATAGATTAACTAGAGAGAGAGAGAATAGATAAACTAGAGAGAGAATAGGTTAACTAGAGAGAGAGAATATATTGACTAAAGAGAGAGAATAGATTAACTAGAGAGAGAGAATAGATTAGCTAGAGAGAGAATAGATTAACTAGAGACAGGGAGAAAAGATTAACTAGAGAGATAATCTATTCTCTCTCTCTATTAATCTATTAACTAGAGAGAGAGAGAATAGATTAACCTGTTAGGGCTAGGGGGCAGCATTTGCACGTCTGGATAAAAAAAATGTACCCGATTTAATCTGGTTACTAATCCTACCCAGTAACTAGAATATGCATATACTTATTATATATGGATAGAAAACACTCTAAAGTTTCTAAAACTGTTTGAATGGTGTCTGTGAGTATAACAGAACTCATTTGGCAGGCAAAACCCTGAGACATTTTCTGACAGGAAGTGGATACCTGATGTGTTGTATTACCTTTAAACCTATCCCATTGAAAAACACAGGGGCTGAGGAATATTTTGGCACTTCCTATTGCTTCCAATAGATGTCACCAGCCTTTACAAAGTGTTTTGAGTCTTCTGGAGGGAGATCTGACCGAACAAGAGCCATGGAACGATGATGTCCCATTAGACACCTGGCGCGCGAGTTCATGTTGGGTACCCTCGTTCCAATACGTTATAAAAGAGTATGCATTCGTCCACCTTGAATATTATTCATGTTCTGGTTAAAAAAGGCCCTAATGATTTATGCTATACAACGTTTGACATGTTTGAACGAACGTAAATATATTTTTTCCCCTCGTTCATGACGAGAAGTCCGGCTGGCTTAGATCATGTGCTAACAAGACGGAGATTTTTGGACATAAATGATGAGCTTTTTTGAACAAAACTACATTCGTTATGGACCTGTTAATACCTGGAAGTGACATCTGATGAAGAGAATCAAAGGTAATGGATTATTTACATAGTATTTTCGATTTTAGATCTCCCCAACATGACGTCTAGTCTGTATCGCAACGCGTATTTTTCTGGGCGCAGTGCTCAGATTATTGCAAAGTGTGATTTCCCAGTAAGGTTATTTTTAAATCTGGCAAGTTGATTGCGTTCAAGAGATGTAAATCTATAATTCTTTAAATGACAATATAATATTTTACCAATGTTTTCTAATTTTAATTATTTAATTTGTGACGCTGACTTGACTGCCGGTTATTGGAGGGAAACGATTTCCTCAACATCAATGCCATAGTAAAACGCTGTTTTTGGATATAAATATGAACTTGATAGAACTAAAAATGCATGCATTGTCTAACATAATGTCCTAGGAGTGTCATCTGATGGAGATTGTAAAAGGTTAGTGCATCATTTTAGCTGGTTTTATGGTTTTGGTGACCCTGTCTTTGAATTGACAAAACATTACACACAACTCTTGTAAATGTACTGTCCTAACATACTCTAAATTTATGCTTTCGCCGTAAAACCTTTTTGAAATCGTAAAACGTGGTTAGATTAAGGAGATGTTTATCTTTCAAAGGGTGTAAAATAGTTGTATGTTTGAAAAATTTGAATTTTGACATTTATTTGGATTCAAATTTGCCGCTCTTGAAATGCACCTGCTGTTGATGGAGTGCACCACGGGTGGCACGCTAGCGTCCCACCTAGCCCGTAGAGGTTAACTAGAGAGAGAATAGATTAACTAGAGAGAGAGAATAGATTAACCAGAGAGAGAGAATGGATTAACGAGAGAGAATAGATTTACCAGAGAGAGAGAACAGATCAACAAGAGAGAGAGAGAGAGAGAATAGATTAACTAGAGAGAGAATAGATTAACTAGAGAGAGAATAGATTAACTAGAGAGAGAATAGATTAACTAGAGAGAATAGATTAACTAGAGAGAGAATAGATTAACTAGAGAGAGAATAGATTAACTAGAGATAGAGAATAGATTAACTAGAGATAGAGAATATATTAACTAGAGAGAGAATAGATAAACTAGAGCGAGAGAGAGAATAGATTAACGAGAGAGAATAGATTAACTAGAGAGAGAAAAGTTTAACTAGAGAGAATAGATTAACTAGAGAGAGAATAGATTAACTAGAGAGAGATAAAAGTTTAACTAGAGAGAATAGATTAACTAGAGAGAGAATAGATAAACTAGAGAGAGTATAGATAAACTAGAGAGAGAGAGAGAATAGATTAACTAGAGAGAGAGAATAGATTAACCAGAGAGAGAATAGATTAACCAGAGAGAGAGAATAGATCAACTAGAGAGAGAATAGATTAACTAGAGAGAGAATAGATAAACTAGAGAGAGTATAGATAAACTAGAGAGAGAGAGAGAATAGATTAACTAGAGAGAGAGAATAGATTAACCAGAGAGAGAATAGATTAACCAGAGAGAGAGAATAGATCAACTAGAGAGAGAATAGATTAACTAGAGAGAGAATAGATTAACTAGAGAGAGAGAATAGGTTAACTTGAGAGAGAGAATAGATTAACTAGCGAGAGAATAGATTAACTAGAGAGAGAGAATAGATTAACTAGAGAGAGAGAATAGATTAGAGAGAGAGAGAATAGATTAACTAGAGAGAGAGAATAGATTAACTAGAGAGAGAATATATTAACTAGAGAGGGAGCGAATAGATTAACTAGAGAGAATAGATTAACTAGAGAGAGAATAGATTAACTATAGAGAGAGAATAGATTAACTAGAGAGATAATAGATTAACTAGAGAGAGAGAATAGATTAACTAGAGAGAGAGAATAGATAAACTAGAGAGAATAGGTTAACTAGAGAGAGAATACATTGACTAAAGGGAGAGAATAGATTAACTAGAGAGAGAATAGATTAGCTAGAGAGAGAATAGATTAACTAGAGACAGGGAGAAAAGATTAACTAGAGAGAATCTATTCTCTCTCTCTATTAATCTATTAACTAGAGAGAGAGAATAGATTAACTAGAGAGAGAGAGAGAATAGATTAACTACAGTGAGAATAGATTGACTAGAGAGAATAGATTAACTAGAGAGAGATAGAGAATAGATTAACTAGAGACAGTGAGAATAGATTAACTAGAGTCAGTGATAATAGATTAACTAGAGATAGTGAAAAATATTAACTAGAGAGAGTAAGAATAGATTAACTAGAGACAGTGAGAATAGATTAACTAGAGAGAGAGAATAGATTAACTATAGAGAATAGATTAACTAGAGAGAGAATATATTAACTAGAGAGAGAGCGAATAGATTAACTAGAGAGAATAGATTAACTAGAGAGAGAATAGATTAACTAGAGAGAGAGAATAGATTAACTAGAGAGAGAATAGATTAACTAGAGACAGTGAGAATAGATTAACTAGAGACAGTGAGAATTGATTAACTAGAGAGAGAGAATAGATTAGAGAGAGAATAGATTAACTAGAGAGAGAGAGAATATATTACCTAGAGAGAGAGAATAGATTCACTAGAGAGAGAGAATAGATTAACAAGAGAGAGAGAATAGATTAAATAGAGAGAGAGAATAGATTAACTAAAGAAAGAATAGATTAACTAGACAGAGAATTGATTAACTAGAGAGAGAATATATTAACTAGAGAGAGAGAGAATATATTAACTAGAGAGAGAGAATAGATTAACTAGAGAGAGAGAGACTAGATTAACTAAAGAGAGAGTAGATTAACTAGAGAGAGAGAGAATATATTAACTATAGAGAGAGAATAGATTTACTAGAGAGAGAGAATAGATTAACTAGAGAGAGAATAGATAAACTAGAGAGAATAGGTTAACTAGAGAGAGAGAATAGATTAACCAGAGAGAGAGAATAGATTAACCAGAGAGAGAGAATAGATTAACCAGAGAGAGAGAATAGATTAACCAGAGAGCGAGAATAGATTAACTAGAGCGAGAATAGATTAACTAGAGAGAGAATAGATTAACTAGAGAGAGAGAATAGGTTAACTTGAGAGAGAGAATAGATTAACTAGCGAGAGAATAGATTAACTAGAGAGAGAGAATAGATTAACTAGAGAGAGAGAATAGATTAGAGAGAGAGAGAATAGATTAACTAGAGAGAGAGAATAGATTAACTAGAGAGAGAATATATTAACTAGAGAGAGAGCGAATAGATTAACTAGAGAGAATAGATTAACTAGAGAGAGAATAGATTAACTATAGAGAGAGAATAGATTAACTAGAGAGATAATAGATTAACTAGAGAGAGAATAGATTAACTAGAGAGAGAGAATAGATAAACTAGAGAGAATAGGTTAACTAGAGAGAGAATACATTGACTAAAGAGAGAGAATAGATTAACTAGAGAGAGAATAGATTAGCTAGAGAGAGAATAGATTAACTAGAGACAGGGAGAAAAGATTAACTAGAGAGAATCTATTCTCTCTCTCTATTAATCTATTAACTAGAGAGAGAGAATAGATTAACTAGAGAGAGAGAGAGAATAGATTAACTACAGTGAGAATAGATTGACTAGAGAGAATAGATTAACTAGAGAGAGATAGAGAATAGATTAACTAGAGACAGTGAGAATAGATTAACTAGAGTCAGTGATAATAGATTAACTAGAGATAGTGAAAAATATTAACTAGAGAGAGTAAGAATAGATTAACTAGAGACAGTGAGAATAGATTAACTAGAGAGAGAGAATAGATTAACTATAGAGAATAGATTAACTAGAGAGAGAATATATTAACTAGAGAGAGAGCGAATAGATTAACTAGAGAGAATAGATTAACTAGAGAGAGAATAGATTAACTAGAGAGAGAGAATAGATTAACTAGAGAGAGAATAGATTAACTAGAGACAGTGAGAATAGATTAACTAGAGACAGTGAGAATTGATTAACTAGAGAGAGAGAATAGATTAGAGAGAGAATAGATTAACTAGAGAGAGAGAGAATAGATTAACTAGAGAGAGAGAATAGATTAACAAGAGAGAGAGAATAGATTAAATAGAGAGAGAGAATAGATTAACTAAAGAAAGAATAGATTAACTAGACAGAGAATTGATTAACTAGAGAGAGAATATATTAACTAGAGAGAGAGAGAGAATATATTAACTAGAGAGAGAGAATAGATTAACTAGAGAGAGAATAGATAAACTAGAGAGAATAGGTTAACTAGAGAGAGAGAATAGATTAACCAGAGAGAGAGAATAGATTAACCAGAGAGAGAGAATAGATTAACCAGAGAGAGAGAATAGATTAACCAGAGAGAGAGAATAGATTAACCAGAGAGAGAGAATAGATTAACTAGAGAGAGAATAGATTAACTAGAGAGAGAGAATATGTTAACTTGAGAGAGAGAATAGATTAACTAGAGAGAGAATAGATTAACTAGAGAGAGTATAGATAAACTAGAGAGAGAGAATAGATTAGAGAGAGAGAGAATAGATTAACTAGAGAGAGATAATAGATTAACTAGAGACAGTGAGAATAGATTAACTAGAGAGAGAATATATTAACTAGAGAGAGAGCAAATAGATTAACTAGAGAGAATAGATTAACTAGAGAGAGAATAGATTAACTATAGAGAGAGAATAGATTAACTAGAGAGAGAATAGATTAACTAGAGAGAGAATAGATTAACTAGAGAGAGAGAGAATAGATTAACTAGAGAGAGAGAATAGATAAACTAGAGAGAGAATAGATTAACTAGAGAGAGAGAGAATATATTAACTAGAGAGAGAGAATAGATTCACTAGAGAGAGAGAATAGATTAACAAGAGAGAGAGAATAGATTAAATAGAGAGAGAGAATAGATTAACTAAAGAAAGAATAGATTAACTAGACAGAGAATTGATTAACTAGAGAGAGAATATATTAACTAGAGAGAGAGAGAATATATTAACTAGAGAGAGAGAATAGATTAACTAGAGAGAGAATAGATAAACTAGAGAGAATAGGTTAACTAGAGAGAGAGAATAGATTAACCAGAGAGAGAGAATAGATTAACCAGAGAGAGAGAATAGATTAACCAGAGAGAGAGAATAGATTAACCAGAGAGAGAGAATAGATTAACCAGAGAGAGAGAATAGATTAACTAGAGAGAGAATAGATTAACTAGAGAGAGAGAATATGTTAACTTGAGAGAGAGAATAGATTAACTAGAGAGAGAATAGATTAACTAGAGAGAGTATAGATAAACTAGAGAGAGAGAATAGATTAGAGAGAGAGAGAATAGATTAACTAGAGAGAGATAATAGATTAACTAGAGACAGTGAGAATAGATTAACTAGAGAGAGAATATATTAACTAGAGAGAGAGCAAATAGATTAACTAGAGAGAATAGATTAACTAGAGAGAGAATAGATTAACTATAGAGAGAGAATAGATTAACTAGAGAGAGAATAGATTAACTAGAGAGAGAATAGATTAACTAGAGAGAGAGAGAATAGATTAACTAGAGAGAGAGAATAGATAAACTAGAGAGAGAATAGGTTAACTAGAGAGAGAGAATATATTGACTAAAGAGAGAGAATAGATTAACTAGAGAGAGAGAATAGATTAGCTAGAGAGAGAATAGATTAACTAGAGAGAGAGAATAGATTAGCTAGAGAGAGAATAGATTAACTAGAGACAGGGAGAAAAGATTAACTAGAGAGATAATCTATTCTCTCTCTCTATTAATCTATTAACTAGAGAGAGAGAATAGATTAACCTGTTAGGGCTAGGGGGCAGCATTTGCACGTCTGGATAAAAAAAATGTACCCGATTTAATCTGGTTACTAATCCTACCCAGTAACTAGAATATGCATATACTTATTATATATGGATAGAAAACACTCTAAAGTTTCTAAAACTGTTTGAATGGTGTCTGTGAGTATAACAGAACTCATTTGGCAGGCAAAACCCTGAGACATTTTCTGACAGGAAGTGGATACCTGATGTGTTGTATTACCTTTAAACCTATCCCATTGAAAAACACAGGGGCTGAGGAATATTTTGGCACTTCCTATTGCTTCCAATAGATGTCACCAGCCTTTACAAAGTGTTTTGAGTCTTCTGGAGGGAGATCTGACCGAACAAGAGCCATGGAACGATGATGTCCCATTAGACACCTGGCGCGCGAGTTCATGTTGGGTACCCTCGTTCCAATACGTTATAAAAGAGTATGCATTCGTCCACCTTGAATATTATTCATGTTCTGGTTAAAAAAGGCCCTAATGATTTATGCTATACAACGTTTGACATGTTTGAACGAACGTAAATATATTTTTTCCCCTCGTTCATGACGAGAAGTCCGGCTGGCTTAGATCATGTGCTAACAAGACGGAGATTTTTGGACATAAATGATGAGCTTTTTTGAACAAAACTACATTCGTTATGGACCTGTGATACCTGGAAGTGACATCTGATGAAGAGAATCAAAGGTAATGGATTATTTACATAGTATTTTCGATTTTAGATCTCCCCAACATGACGTCTAGTCTGTATCGCAACGCGTATTTTTCTGGGCGCAGTGCTCAGATTATTGCAAAGTGTGATTTCCCAGTAAGGTTATTTTTAAATCTGGCAAGTTGATTGCGTTCAAGAGATGTAAATCTATAATTCTTTAAATGACAATATAATATTTTACCAATGTTTTCTAATTTTAATTATTTAATTTGTGACGCTGACTTGACTGCCGGTTATTGGAGGGAAACGATTTCCTCAACATCAATGCCATAGTAAAACGCTGTTTTTGGATATAAATATGAACTTGATAGAACTAAAAATGCATGCATTGTCTAACATAATGTCCTAGGAGTGTCATCTGATGGAGATTGTAAAAGGTTAGTGCATCATTTTAGCTGGTTTTATGGTTTTGGTGACCCTGTCTTTGAATTGACAAAACATTACACACAACTCTTGTAAATGTACTGTCCTAACATACTCTAAATTTATGCTTTCGCCGTAAAACCTTTTTGAAATCGTAAAACGTGGTTAGATTAAGGAGATGTTTATCTTTCAAAGGGTGTAAAATAGTTGTATGTTTGAAAAATTTGAATTTTGACATTTATTTGGATTCAAATTTGCCGCTCTTGAAATGCACCTGCTGTTGATGGAGTGCACCACGGGTGGCACGCTAGCGTCCCACCTAGCCCGTAGAGGTTAACTAGAGAGAGAATAGATTAACTAGAGAGAGAGAATAGATTAACCAGAGAGAGAGAATAGATTAACCAGAGAGAGAGAATAGATAAACTAGAGAGAGAATAGATTAACTAGAGCGAGATTAACCAGAGAGAGAGAATAGATTAACCAGAGAGAGAATGGATTAACGAGATAGAATAGATTTACCAGAGAGAGAGAACAGATTAACAAGAGAGAGAGAGAGAGAATAGATTAACTAGAGAGAGAATAGATTAACTAGAGAGAGAATAGATTAACGAGAGATAGAGAATAGATTTACCAGAGAGAGAGAATAGATTTACCAGAGAGAGAGAACAGATTAACAAGAGAGAGAGAGAGAGAATAGATTAACTAGAGAGAGAATAGATTAACTAGAGAGAGAATAGATTAACTAGAGAGAGAATAGATTAACTAGAGAGAGAATAGATTAACTAGAGAGAGAATAGATTAACTAGAGAGAGAATAGATTTACCAGAGAGAGAGAACAGATTAACAAGAGAGAGAGAGAGAATAGATTAACTAGAGAGAGAATAGATTAACTAGAGATAGAGAATAGATTTACCAGAGAGAGAGAATAGATTTACCAGAGAGAGAGAACAGATTAACAAGAGAGAGAGAGAGAGAATAGATTAACTAGAGAGAGAATAGATTAACTAGAGAGAGAATAGATTAACTAGAGAGAGAATAGATTAACTAGAGAGAGAATAGATTAACTAGAGAGAGAATAGATTAACTAGAGATAGAGAATAGATTGACTAGAGAGAGAGAATAGATTAACTAGAGAGAGACAGTGAGAATAGATTAACTAGAGTCAGTGATAATAGATTAACTAGAGATAGTGAAAAAAGATTAACTAGAGAGAGTAAGAATAGATTAACTAGAGACAGTAAGAATAGATTAACTAGAGACAGTGAGAATTGATTAACTAGAGAGAGAATAGATTAACTAGATAGTGAAAATAGATTAACTACAGAGAGAAAGAATAGATTTACCAGAGAGAGAGAACAGATTAACAAGAGAGAGAGAGAGAGAATAGATTAACTAGAGAGAGAATAGATTAACTAGAGAGAGAATAGATTAACGAGAGATAGAGAATAGATTTACCAGAGAGAGAGAATAGATTTACCAGAGAGAGAGAACAGATTAACAAGAGAGAGAGAGAGAGAATAGATTAACTAGAGAGAGAATAGATTAACTAGAGAGAGAATAGATTAACTAGAGAGAGAATAGATTAACTAGAGAGAGAATAGATTAACTAGAGAGAGAATAGATTTACCAGAGAGAGAGAACAGATTAACAAGAGAGAGAGAGAGAATAGATTAACTAGAGAGAGAATAGATTAACTAGAGAGAGAATAGATTAACTAGAGATAGAGAATAGATTTACCAGAGAGAGAGAATAGATTTACCAGAGAGAGAGAACAGATTAACAAGAGAGAGAGAGAGAGAATAGATTAACTAGAGAGAGAATAGATTAACTAGAGAGAGAATAGATTAACTAGAGAGAGAATAGATTAACTAGAGAGAGAATAGATTAACTAGAGAGAGAATAGATTAACTAGAGATAGAGAATAGATTGACTAGAGAGAGAGAATAGATTAACTAGAGAGAGACAGTGAGAATAGATTAACTAGAGTCAGTGATAATAGATTAACTAGAGATAGTGAAAAAAGATTAACTAGAGAGAGTAAGAATAGATTAACTAGAGACAGTGAGAATAGATTAACTAGAGAGAGAATAGATTAACTAGAGACAGTAAGAATAGATTAACTAGAGACAGTGAGAATTGATTAACTAGAGAGAGAATAGATTAACTAGATAGTGAAAATAGATTAACTACAGAGAGAAAGAATAGATTTACCAGAGAGAGAGAACAGATTAACAAGACAGAGAGAGAGAGAATAGATTAACTAGAGAGAGAATAGATTAACTAGAGAGAGAATAGATTAACGAGAGATAGAGAATAGATTTACCAGAGAGAGAGAATAGATTTACCAGAGAGAGAGAACAGATTAACAAGAGAGAGAGAGAGAGAATAGATTAACTAGAGAGAGAATAGATTAACTAGAGAGAGAATAGATTAACTAGAGAGAGAATAGATTAACTAGAGAGAGAATAGATTAACTAGAGAGAGAATAGATTAACTAGAGAGAGAATAGATTAACTAGAGATAGAGAATAGATTGACTAGAGAGAGACAGTGAGAATAGATTAACTAGAGTCAGTGATAATAGATTAACTAGAGATAGTGAAAAAAGATTAACTAGAGAGAGTAAGAATAGATTAACTAGAGACAGTGAGAATAGATTAACTAGAGACAGTAAGAATAGATTAACTAGAGACAGTGAGAATTGATTAACTAGAGAGAGAATAGATTAACTAGATAGTGAAAATAGATTAACTACAGAGAGAAAGAATAGATTAACTAGAGAGAGAATAGATTAACTAGAGACAGTGAGAATAGATTAACTAGAGAGAGAGAGAGAATAGATTAATTGGAGACAGTGAGAATAGATTAACTAGAGACAGTGAGAATAGATTTACCAGAGAGAGAGAACAGATTAACAAGAGAG
The DNA here is from genome assembly GCF_965601325.2 of Salmo salar. Lineage (NCBI taxonomy): Eukaryota > Metazoa > Chordata > Actinopteri > Salmoniformes > Salmonidae > Salmo > Salmo salar. The sequence continues at coordinate 17,735,395 of NC_138305.1, forward strand.
AGAGAGAGAGAATAGATTAACTAGAGAGAGAATAGATTAACTAGAGAGAGAATAGATTAACTAGAGAGAGAATAGATAAACTAGAGAGAGAGAATAGATTAACTAGAGAGAGAGAATAGATTAACTAGAGAGAGAGAATAGATTAACTAGAGAGAGAGAGAATAGATTAACTAGAGACAGTGAGAATAGATTAACTAGAGACAGTGAGAATAGATTAACTAGAGAGAGAGAGAATAGATTAACTAGAGACAGTGAGAATAGATTAACTAGAGACAGTGAGAATAGATTTACCAGAGAGAGAGAACAGATTAACAAGAGAGAGAGAGAGAATAGATTAACTAGAGAGAGAATAGATTAACTAGAGAGAGAATAGATAAACTAGAGAGAGAGAATAGATTAACTAGAGAGAGAGAATAGATTAACTAGAGAGAGAGAATAGATTAACTAGAGAGAGAGAGAAAAGATTAACTAAAGAAATAATAGTTTAACTTGACAGAGATAGATTAACTAGAGAGAGAATAGATTAACTAGAGAGAGAATAGATTAACTAGAGAGAGAATAGATTAACTAGAGTGAGAATAGATTAACTAGAGAGAATAGATTAACTAGAGAGATGGAGAATAGATTAACTCGAGACAGTGATAATAGAATAACTAGATATTGTGAGAATAGATTAACTAGAGAGAGAATAAATTAACTAGAGAGAGAGAGAATAGATTAACTAGAGACAGTGAGAATAGATTAACTAGAGAGAGAAAGAATAGATTAACTAGAGAGAGAATAGATCAACTAGAGAGAGAGAATAGATTAACTAGAGAGAGATAGAGAATAGATTAACTAGAGACAGTGAAAATAGATTAACTAGAGAGAGAATAGATCAACTAGAGAGAGAATAGATTAACTAGAGAAAGTGAGAATAGATTAACTAGACAGAGAGAGAGAATAGATTAACAACAGAGGGAATAGATTAAGTAGAGACAGTGAGAATAGATTAACTAGAGACAGTGAATATTGATTAACTAGAGAGAGAGAATAGATTAACTAGAGAGAGAGAATATATTAACTAGAGAGAGAATAGATTTACCAGAGAGAGAATAGATAAACTAGAGAGAGTATAGATAAACGAGAGAGAGAGAGAATAGATTAACTAGAGAGAGAATAGATTAACTAGAGAGAGAATAGATTAACTAGAGAGAGAATAGATTAACTAGAGTGAGAATAGATTAACTAGAGAGAGAATAGATAAACTAGAGAGAGTATAGATAAACTAGAGAGAGAGAGAGAGAGAGAATAGATTAACCAGAGAGAGAGAATAGATTAACCAGAGAGAGAGAATAGATTAACCAGAGAGAGAGAATAGATTAACCAGAGAGAGAGAATAGATAAACTAGAGAGAGAATAGGTTAACTAGAGAGAGAGAATAGATTAACCAGAGAGAGAGAATAGATTAACCAGAGAGAGAGAATAGATAAACTAGAGAGAGAATAGATAAACTAGAGCGAGAATAGATTAACTAGAGAAAGAATAGGTTAACTAGAGAGAGAGAATAGGTTAACTAGAGAGAGAGAATAGGTTAACTAGAGAGAGAATAGATTAACTAGAGATAGAGAATATATTAACTAGAGAGAGAGAATATATTAACCAGAGAGAGAGAATAGATTAACTAGAGAGAGAATAGATAAACTATAGAGAATAGGTTAACTAGAGAGAGAGAATAGATTAACTAGAGAGAGAGAATAAATTAACCAGAGAGAGAGAATAGATTAACCAGAGTGAGAGAATAGATTAACCAGAGAGAGAGAATAGATAAACTAGAGAGAGAATAGATTAACTAGAGCGAGAATAGATTAACCAGAGAGAGAGAATAGATTAACCAGAGAGAGAGAATGGATTAACTAGAGAGAGAATAGATTTACCAGAGAGAGAGAACAGATTAACAAGAGAGAGAGAGAATAGATTAACTAGAGAGAGAGAATAGATTAACTAGAGAGAGAGAATAGATTAACTAGAGAGAATAGATTAACTAGAGAGAGAATAGATTAACTAGAGAGAGAATAGATTAACTAGAGAGAGAATAGATTAACTAGAGAGAGAATAGATTAACTAGAGAGAGAATAGATTAACTAGAGATAGAGAATATATTAACTAGAGAGAGAGAGAGAGAGAGAATAGATTAACCAGAGAGAGAGAATAGATTAACCAGAGAGAGAGAATAGATTAACTAGAGAGAGAATAGATTAACTAGAGAGAATAGACTAACTAGAGAGAGAATAGATTAACTAGAGAGAGAATAGATTAACTAGAGACAGTGAGAATAGATTAACTAGAGACAGTGAGAATAGATTAACTAGAGAGAGAATAGATTAACTAGAGAGAGAATAGATTAACTAGAGACAATGAGAATAGATTAACTAGAGACAGTGAGAATAGATTAACTAGAGAGAGAATAGATTAACTAGAGTAAGAATAGATTAACTAGAGAGAGAGAGAGAATAGATTAACTAGAGTGAGAGAGAATAAATTAACTAATGAGAGAATAGATTAACTAGAGAGAGAGAATAGATTAACTAGAGAGAGAGAATTGATTAACTAGAGACAGTGAGAATAGATTAACTAGAGAGAGAATTGATTAACTAGAGACAGTGAGAATAGATTCACTAGAGACTGAGAATAGATTAACTAGAGACAGTGAGAATAGATTAACTAGAGTGAGAGAGAATAGATTAACTAGAGAGAGAAGCGATTAACTAGAGAGAGAGAATATTTTAACTAGAGAGAGAGACTAGATTAACTAAAGAGAGAGAGACTAGATTAACTAGAGTGAGAATAGATTAACTAGAGAGAGAGAATTGATTAACTAGAGACAGTGAGAATAGATTAACTAGAGAGAGAATTGATTAACTAGAGACAGTGAGAATAGATTCACTAGAGACTGAGAATAGATTAACTAGAGACAGTGAGAATAGATTAACTAGAGTGAGAGAGAATAGATTAACTAGAGAGAGAATCGATTAACTAGAGAGAGAGAATATTTTAACTAGAGAGAGAGACTAGATTAACTAAAGAGAGAGAGACTAGATTAACTAGAGTGAGAATAGATTAACTAGAGAGTGAGAATAGATTAACTAGAGAGAGAATTGATTAACTAGAGACAGTGAGAATAGATTCACTAGAGACTGAGAATAGATTAACTAGAGACAGTGAGAATAGATTAACTAGAGTGAGAGAGAATAGATTAACTAGAGAGAGAATCGATTAACTAGAGAGAGAGAATATTTTAACTAGAGAGAGAGACTAGATTAACTAAAGAGAGAGAGACTAGATTAACTAGAGTGAGAATAGATTAACTAGAGAGAGAGAATTGATTAACTAGAGACAGTGAGAATAGATTAACTAGAGAGAGAATTGATTAACTAGAGACAGTGAGAATAGATTCACTAGAGACTGAGAATAGATTAACTAGAGACTGTGAGAATAGATTAACTAGACTGAGAGAGAATAGATTAACTAGAGAGAGAATCGATTAACTAGAGAGAGAGAATATTTTAACTAGAGAGAGAGACTAGATTAACTAGAGTGAGAATAGATTAACTAGAGAGAGAGAATAGATTAACTAGAGAGAGATAGAGAATAGATTAACTAGACAGTGAGAAAAGATTAACTAGAGACAGTGAGAATTGATTAACTAGAGAGAGAATAGATTAACTAGAGATAGAGAATATATTAACTAGAGAGAGAGAATATATTAACTAGAGAGAGAGAATATATTAACTAGAGAGAGAATAGATTTACCAGAGAGAGAATAGATAAACTAGAGAGAGTATAGATAAACGAGAGAGAGAGAGAGAGAATAGATTAACTAGAGAGAGAATAGATTAACTAGAGAGAGAATAGATTAACTAGAGAGAGAATAGATTAACTAGAGAGAGAATAGATTAACTAGAGAGAGAATAGATAAACTAGAGAGAGTATAGATAAACGAGAGAGAGAGAGAGAGAGAATAGATTAACCAGAGAGAGAGAATAGATTAACCAGAGAGAGAGAATAGATAAACTAGAGAGAATAGATAAACTAGAGAGAGAATAGGTTAACTAGAGAGAGAGAATAGATTAACCAGAGAGAGAGAATAGATTAACCTGAGAGAGAGAATAGATAAACTAGAGAGAGAATAGATAAACTAGAGCGAGAATAGATTAACTAGAGAAAGAATAGGTTAACTAGAGAGAGAGAATAGATCAACTAGAGAGAGAATAGATAAACTAGAGCGAGAGAATAGGTTAACTAGAGAGAGAGAGAATAGATTAACTAGAGAGAGAATAGATTAACTAGAGAGAGAATAGATTAACTAGAGATAGAGAATATATTAACTAGAGAGAGAGAATATATTAACTAGAGAGAGAATAGATTTACCAGAGAGAGAGAACAGATTAACAAGAGAGAGAGAGAGAGAGAGAGAATAGATTAACAAGAGAGAGAATAGATAAACTAGAGAGAGTATAGATAAACTAGAGAGAGAGAGAGAGAATAGATTCACCAGAGAGAGAGAATAGATTAACCAGAGAGAGAGAATAGATTAACCAGAGAGAGAGAATAGATGAACTAGAGAGAGAATAGATAAACTATAGAGAATAGGTTAACTAGAGAGAGAGAATAAATTAACCAGAGAGAGAGGATAGATTAACCAGAGAGAGAGAATAGATTAACCAGAGAGAGAGAATAGATAAACTAGAGAGAGAATAGATTAACTAGAGCGAGAATAGATTAACCAGAGAGAGAGAATAGATTAACCAGAGAGAGAGAATGGATTAACTAGAGAGAGAATAGATTTACCAGAGAGAGAGAACAGATTAACAAGAGAGAGAGAGAATAGATTAACTAGAGAGAGAGAATAGATTAACTAGAGAGAGAGAATAGATTAACTAGAGAGAGAATAGATTAACTAGAGATAGAGAATATATTAACTAGAGAGAGAATAGATTAACTAGAGAGAGAATAGATTAACTAGAGAGAGAATAGATTAACTAGAGAGAGAATAGATTAACTAGAGAGAGAATAGATTAACTAGAGATAGAGAATATATTAACTAGAGAGAGAATAGATTAACTAGAGAGAGAATAGATTAACTAGAGTAAGAATAGATTAACTAGAGAGAGAGAGAGAATAGATTAACTAGAGTGAGAGAGAATAAATTAACTAATGAGAGAATAGATTAACTAGAGAGAGAGAATAGATTAACTAGAGAGAGAGAATTGATTAACTAGAGACAGTGAGAATAGATTAACTAGAGAGAGAATTGATTAACTAGAGACAGTGAGAATAGATTCACTAGAGACTGAGAATAGATTAACTAGAGACAGTGAGAATAGATTAACTAGAGTGAGAGAGAATAGATTAACTAGAGAGAGAATCGATTAACTAGAGAGAGAGAATATTTTAACTAGAGAGAGAGACTAGATTAACTAAAGAGAGAGAGACTAGATTAACTAGAGTGAGAATAGATTAACTAGAGAGAGAGAATTGATTAACTAGAGACAGTGAGAATAGATTAACTAGAGAGAGAATTGATTAACTAGAGACAGTGAGAATAGATTCACTAGAGACTGAGAATAGATTAACTAGAGACAGTGAGAATAGATTAACTAGAGTGAGAGAGAATAGATTAACTAGAGAGAGAATCGATTAACTAGAGAGAATATTTTAACTAGAGAGAGAGACTAGATTAACTAAAGAGAGAGAGACTAGATTAACTAGAGAGAGAGACTAGATTAACTAGAGAGAGAGAATAGATTAACTAGAGAGAGATAGAGAATAGATTAACTAGACAGTGAGAAAAGATTAACTAGAGACAGTGAGAATTGATTAACTAGAGAGAGAATAGATTAACTAGAGATAGAGAATATATTAACTAGAGAGAGAGAATATATTAACTAGAGAGAGAGAATATATTAACTAGAGAGAGAATAGATTTACCAGAGAGAGAATAGATAAACTAGAGAGAGTATAGATAAACGGAGAGAGAGAGAGAGAGAGAGAATAGATTAACTAGAGAGAGAATAGATTAACTAGAGAGAGAATAGATTAACTAGAGAGAGAATAGATTAACTAGAGAGAGAATAGATTAACTAGAGAGAGAATAGATTAACTAGAGAGAGAATAGATAAACTAGAGAGAGTATAGATAAACGAGAGAGAGAGAGAATAGATTAACCAGAGAGAGAGAATAGATTAACCAGAGAGAGAGAGAATAGATTAACCAGAGAGAGAATAGATTAACCAGAGAGAGAGAATAGATTAACCAGAGAGAGAGAATAGATTAACTAGAGAGAGAATAGATAAACTAGAGAGAATAGATAAACTAGAGAGAGAGAATAGGTTAACTAGAGAGAGAGAATAGATTAACCAGAGAGAGAATAGATTAACCTGAGAGAGAGAATAGATAAACTAGAGAGAGAATAGATAAACTAGAGCGAGAATAGATTAACTAGAGAAAGAATAGGTTAACTAGAGAGAGAGAATAGATCAACTAGAGAGAGAATAGATAAACTAGAGCGAGAGAATAGGTTAACTAGAGAGAGAGAGAATAGATTAACTAGAGAGAATAGATTAACTAGAGATAGAGAATATATTAACTAGAGAGAGAGAATATATTAACTAGAGAGAGAATAGATTTACCAGAGAGAGAGAACAGATTAACAAGAGAGAGAGAGAGAATAGATTAACAAGAGAGAGAATAGATAAACTAGAGAGAGTATAGATAAACTAGAGAGAGAGAGAGAGAATAGATTCACCAGAGAGAGAGAATAGATTCACCAGAGAGAGAGAATAGATTAACCAGAGAGAGAGAATAGATTAACCAGAGAGAGAGAATAGATTAACCAGAGAGAGAGAATAGATTAACCAGAGAGAGAGAATGGATTAACTAGAGAGAGAATAGATTTACCAGAGAGAGGGAACAGATTAACAAGAGAGAGAGAGAGAGAATAAATTAACTAGAGAGAGAATAGATTAACTAGAGAGAGAGAAAAGTTTAACTAGAGAGAATAGATTAACTAGAGAGAGAATAGATTAACTAGAGAGAGAATAGATTAACGAGAGAGAGAATAGATTAACTAGAGAGAATAGATTAGTTATAGAACCCATTGCCCTTTATGGTTGTGAGGTCTGGGGTCCGCTCACCAACCAAGAATTCACAAAATGAGACAAACACCAAATTGACACTCTCCATGCAGAATTCTGTGAAAATATCCTCAATGTATAACTTTAAACACCAAATAATACATGCAGAGCAGAATTAGGCCGATACCCGCTAATTGTCAAAATCCAAAAAAGAGACGTTAAATTCTACAGCCACCTAAAAGGAAACGATTCCCAAACTTTCCATAACAAAGCCATCACCTTGAGAGAGATGAACCTGGAGAACAGTCCCCTAAACAAGCTGGTCCTGGAGCTCTGTTCACAAACAGACCCCACAGAGCCCCAGGACAGCAGCACAATTAGACCCAACCAAATCATGAGAAAAAGTGAATTACTTGACACATTGGAAAGAATTAACAAAAAAGAGCAAACTAGAATGCTATTTGGCCCTAAACAGAGAGTACACATTGGCAGAATACCTGACCACTGTGACTGACCCAATCTTCAGTAAAGTTTTGACTATGTACAGACTCAGTGAGCATAGCCTTGCTATTGAGAAAGGCTGCCGTATGCAGACCTGGCTCTCAAGAGAAGACAGGCTATGTGCACACTGCCCACGAAATGAGGTGGAAACTGAGCTGCACTTCCTAACCTCCTGCCCAATGTATGACAATATTAGAGACACATTTTTTACACAGATCCACAAAGAATTCAAAGGCAAACCCAATTTTGATAATCTCCCATATCTACTGGGTGAAATACCACACTGTGCCATCATAGCAGAAAGATTGGTGACCTGTTGCCACAAAAAAAGGGCAATCAGTGAAGATCAAACACCATTCTATATACAACCCATATTTATGTTTATTTATTTTCCATTTTGTACTTTAACTATTTTCACATAATTACAACACTGCATATAGTCAAATGTATTCTTTCGGAACTTTTGTGAGAATAATGTTTACTGTTCATTTTTTATCATATATTTTCACTTGCTTTGGCAATGTAAACATATGTTTCCCATGCCAATAAAGCCCTTAAATTGACATTTTATTGAAGTGAGAGAGAGAATACATAGAGAGAGAATACATAGAGAGAGAATACACAGAGAGAGCATACAGAGAGAGAATAGAGAGAGAGAATTGAATTGAATGCAGAGAGAGAGAGAGAATACAGAGAGAGCGAATACCTAACCACTGTGACTGACCCAAACTTAAGGAAAGCTTTGACTATATACAGACTCAGTGAGCATAGCCTTGCTATTGAGAAAGGCCACCGTAGGCAGACCAGGCTCTCAAGAGAAGACAGGCTATATGAGGTGGAAACTGAGCTGCACTTCCTAACCTCCTGCCCAATGTATGACAATATTAGAGACACATTTTTCCCTCAGATTACACAGATCCACAAAGAATTTGAAAACAAACCCAATTTTAATCAACTCCCATATCTACTGGGTGAAATACCACACTGTGCCATCACAGCAGCAAGATTTGTGACCTGTTGCCACAAGAAAAGGGCAACCAGTGAAGAACAAACACCATTGTAAATACAACCCATATTTATTTTTATTTATTTTCCCTTTTGTACTTTAACCATTTGTATGTTGTTACAACACTGTACAGTATATATATATATATAGAGAGAGAATAGATTAATATTTGTAATGTCTATTATTTTGGAACTTCTGTGAGTGTAATGTTTACTGTTCATTTTGTTTATTTCACTTTTGGATATTATTAAAGTTCTGGGACACTGTAAAGACCATGGAGAATAAGAGCACCTTCTACCAGCTGCCCACTGCACTGAGGAAAGGAAACTCTGTCACCGCCGATAAATCCACTATAATTGAGAATTTCAATAAGCATTTTTCTACGGCTGGCCTTGCTTTCCACCTGGCTACCCCTACCGCGGTCAACAGCACTGCACCCCCCACAGCTACTCGCCCAAGCCTTTGCCATTTCTCCTTCTCCCAAATCCACTCAGCTGATGTTCTGAAAGAGCTGCAAAATCTGGACCCCTACAAATCATCCGGGCTAGACAATCTGGACCCTTTCTTTCTAAAATGACCTGCCGAAATTGTTGCAACCCCTATTACTAGCCTGTTCAACCTCTCTTTCGTGTCGTCTGAGATTCCCAAAGATTGGAAAGCAGCTGCGGTCATCCCCCTCTTCAAAGGGGGGGGGACACTCTTGACCCAAACCTTCTACAGACCTATATCTATCCTACCCTGCCTTTCTAAGGTCTTCGAAAGCCAAGTCAACAAACAGATTACCGACCATTTTGAATCCCACCGCACCTTCTCTGCTATGCAATCTGGTTTCAGAGTTGGTCATGGGTGCACCTCAGCCACGCTCAAGGTCCTAAATGATGTCATAACCACCATCAATAAGAGACAGTACTGTGTAGCCGTATTCATTGACCTGGCCAAGGCTTTCGACTCTGTCAATCACCACATCCTCATCGGCAGACTCAATAGCCTTGGTTTCTCAAATGATTGCCTCGCCTGGTTCACCAACTACTTCTCTGATAGAGTTCAATGTGTCAAATCGGATGGCCTGTTATCCGGGCCCCTGGCAGTCTCTATGGGGGTGCCACAGGGTTCAATTCTTGGGCCAACTCTTTTCTCTGTATACATTAATGATGTCACTCTTGCTGCTGGTGAGTCTCTGATCCACCTCTACGCAGACGACACCATTCTGTATACTTCTGGCCCTTCTATGGACACTGTTAACAACCCTCCAGACGAGCTTCAATGCCATACAACTCTCCTTCCGTGGCCTCCAACTGCTCTTAAATACAAGTAAAACTAAATGCATGCTCTTCAACCGATCGCTGCCTGCACCTGCCCGCCCGTCCAGCATCACTACTCTGGACGGTTCTGACTTAGAATATGTGGACAACTACAAATACCTAGGTGTCTGGTTAGACTGTAAACTCTTCTTCCAGACTCACATAAAACATCTCCAATCCAAAGTAAAATCTAGAATTGGCTTCCTATTTCGCAACAAAGCATCCTTCACTCAAGCTGCCAAACATACCCTCGTAAAACTGACCATCCTACCGATCCTCGACTTCGGCGATGTCATTTACAAAATAGCTTCCAATACCCTACTCAATAAACTGGATGCAGTCTATCACAGTGCCATCCGTTTTGTCACCAAAGCTCCATATACTACCCACCACTGCGACCTGTACGCTCTCGTTGGCTGGCCCTCGCTTCATACTTGTCGCCAAACCCACTGGCTCCAGGTCATCTACAAGACCCTGCTAGGTAAAGTCCCCCCTTATCTCCGCTCACTGGTCACCATAGCAGCACCCACCTGTAGCACGCGCTCCAGCAGGTATCTCTCTGGTCACCCCCAAAGCCAATTCCTCCTTTGGCAGACTCTCCTTCCAGTTCTCTGCTGCCAATGACTGGAATGAACTACAAAAATCTCTGAAACTGGAAACACTTATCTCCCTCACTAGCTTTAAGCACCAGCTGTCAGAGCAGCTCACAGATTACTGCACCTGTACATAGCCCATCTATAATTTAGCCCAAACAACTACCTCTTCCCCTACTGTATTTATTTATTTATTTTGCTCCTTTGCACCCCATTATTTCTACTTTGCACTTTCTTCCACTACAAATCTACCATTCCAGTGTTTTACTTGCTATATTGTATTTATTTTGCCACCATGGCCTTTTTTGCCTTTACCTCCCTTATCTCACCTCATTTGCTCACATTGTATATAGACTTATTTTTCTACTGTATTATTGACTGTATGTTTGTTTTACCCCATGTGTAACTCTGTGTTGTTGTATGTGTCGAACTGCTTTGCTTTATCTTGGCCAGGTCGCAATTGTAAATGAGAACTTGTTCTCAACTTGCCTACCTGGTTAAATAAAGGTCAAATAAAATAAAGATTAAAAAAAAATCTACTTCACTTGCTTTGGCAATGTTATCATATGTTTCCCATGCCAATAAAGCCCCTTGAATTGAATTGAATTGAATTGAATGTAGAGAGAGAGAGAAAGAGAGAGAGAGAGCGAGTGAGAATACAGAGAGAGAGCAATAATACAGAGAGAGAACAAGAGAGAGAACAGAGAGACAACGAGAGAGAGAATACAGAGAGAGAGAATACAGAGAGAGAGAGAAATAGAGAGATAATTCAGATACTTTTTGTCTTTAATGATACATCCTCACTTCATTAAAACCTCACCACGACCCCCCCCCCCCCTTAAAAAACACCTTGCCCGCTACCCCATAATTTTTATTTATTTATTTTATGAAACATTCAAGGGCAATTTTCTCAAAAGTGGAGTGACCCTAACCCTGCCACTGTTGTGCCTTCACTTCTGTTAGGCTCTTAATGTTCCTCACCTTAATGCAGAGGTTGTACAGGGCTTTACCTCCAAGAAGTCCTCCATACCCCCTTGCCAGTCCCCAGTCTCTGCCGTCACCCGCAGTGGCGGAAGCATTGGTGGCCCCCTTTCCCTTTGGCCACTCAAACACTCCCCTTACCGACTCAGACAGTGTCTCCTGGACCTCCCCCAGGAATCTCTCCAGCAGACTAAGATATGTTAGTACTGTTTGTTGTGACAGGACTTCCTGGCTTTTCCACCCCTCCTCCCCCAGCAGCCGCAGGTCACCTAGCCTTACTAAACCGGAGTGGCGCAGCGGTCTACGGCACTGCATCTCAGTGCTAGCGGCGTTACTATAAACCCTGGTTCGATCCTGGGCTGTATCACATCCGGCCACAATTGGGTGTCCCATAGGGCGGTGCACAATTGGCCCAGCATCGTCCGGCTTAGGGTTTGGCAGGGGTAGGCCGTCATTGTAAATAAGAATGTGTTCTTAACTGGCTTGCCGAGTTAAATAAAAAATAAAATATATATATTTTTAAAACCCCCTGCCATCAGTCGCCTATGAAGGATGGCCGATTAAACCGATCTTCAAAGGGATGGCTAGGTTGTGGAAGATAGGCTCCTCCCACAGCCCAGGCTCCACACCCCCTTTTCGTGTGGAGCCTGGGTAAAAATCAGAGAGACCTGCTGTTCTCAGCCTCTCCAGCCTCATCAGGAACAGCTGTCGGTCAAACCCTAATCCGCCAGTTCTCCTCAGCAGCGTGCATGCTGGTTCCCTCCCGCTGACATCAGTATGGTACAGCAGTCTCTGTGCCGCCTTTAGTCGGAATGCAGCCTCCCTTCTCTCAAGTTCCGCAAAGCCCTGTCCTCCAACACTGCCGCCCTCAGCCAGTGATGGCCCGACCAGAAAGAATCCACAAGAATCCACAAGCTAGTGTTGCAAGTCTACCAGCAGACCGGCGGGGGGGTTGAGGACAGCCAGTTTATGCCACTTAATGATGTCCCTTAACACACACACTGAATGAGGCTCCTCCCCATTTATATCTTTCGTAAAATCCATCGTACAGTTCCAGTCATCACAGACCATCAAAGTCTCCTCAGGCGCTACCTGTGAGAGTTCCTGTCGAAGACAGCATACAATGACTAGACCCAGCCTCATCTACGCCCCGATCTATAGCCTGACTAGACCCAGCCTCATCTACACCACCATCTATAACCTGACTAGACCCAGCCTCATCTACACCACCATCTATAACCTGACTAGACCCAGCCTCATCTACACCACCATCTATAGCCTGACTAGACCCAGCCTCATCTACACCACCATCTATAGCCTGACTAGACCCAGCCTCATCTACACCACCATCTATAACCTGACTAGACCCAGCCTCATCTACACCACCATCTATAACCTGACTAGACCCAGCCTCATCTACACCACCATCTATAACCTGACTAGACCCAGCCTCATCTACACCAACATCTATAACCTGACTAGACCCAGCCTCATTTACACCACCATCTATAACCTGACTAGACCCAGCCTCATCTACACCACCATCTATAACCTGACTAGACCCAGCCTCATCTACACCACCACCATCTATAACCTGACTAGACCCAGCCTCATCTACACCACCATCCATAGCCTGACTAGACCCAGCCTCATCTACACCCCGATCTATAGCCTGACTAGACCCAGTCTCATCTACACCACTGTCATGACGTTGGCCTCTTTTGGTACAGGGAGGACAGTTGACCCCCTCCCTTTTGCACCACCACCCAACCTACCTCCCCCACAACCCAGGCCCTGTGTGTAAAGGGTTGTAAAAACTCTAAAATTCCAGGAGAGTCTCTGGCCACATGGCCCATAGAGAGACAAAGGAAATTCTTCCAACTCATAGAATTGGAGAACCGAGCGACATGTGTGTGCTGGAGAAGGTATGGAAGATTGGTGAAGAATCCAGCTACGAACTGATCCGCTTGGTACAATTTTGTGATACTCAGAAGAGACAATATAGCCATATTACCATAAAACTGTTTATATAATAGCATCAGCTTGAGACTTGCATCATAATGGTTGTATAGAATGTATTAATAAGGATAAAGCTTTTGTAAGACATTGAGATGCTATGTACTGATGTAATGTGATAGAATTGTATTTCTGTAACCAAGTCTAGCTCAGTCATAGGCACGCCCCAGGGACACATACAGGACCAGGCGTCATTTGACAAGCCTGTTCGATGGGCACTATAAAACAACCCCTGATTTACATTTCTTGAGACCAGGCCTACACTCCATGGCCAATAGGTTTTACCATGCAATTCCTCTACTGAAAGTGAACCATACCACGTGGTTAACTTTTAGACTATTGATACTGACAGAATAAGAACAAGTCTTTGATATTAATTATTAGTCTGCAGCTAAGTAAATTATATCATTGAACGCGAAGACCAACGAAACAACCATTCTATGACGACATTAATGAATGTCGCTTTGAAAGATCCATTCTAACCGAGAGAGAGACTCTCCATCAGAACGACGATCGAACAAGGATCTCGACGACACATGAGCGTAAATATATATTGATTGCAATTGTTCCCGAATGAGCGAGCCTTCAATTGTCAATTGTTAATATTAATGAACTCTGTGTGCCACAGCTGACCTTTTATGATCCATTGTTCAACAGGCCGACCTGCCTGTTTAGCCCACAAGGGCACATTCCTCTGTGACGATAATTACTGTTTGTATGTTTTCTGTTAATTACTTAGTGTAGTAAATAAATGATTTTAAGACAATTTATGTATGGATGATTTTAGTAAAGACTGGGTTCGTGCAGATACAACAATTTACGAAGTTTGGAATGAGACTGGACTAAAGGTAAAATACACCATTTAAACCAGAAGATAATCGGCCTATACTATAATAGAATCTAATATTATAGTACAGGAAAGTTATATTAGGAAAATTATAGCTTTGTAATCTGAATATTCTCCTTGGTGCCCCGATCTCCTAGTTAATTACAATTAAACGATTAATCAGTTTAATCGTGTGATAATAATTACAGGGAGCTAATTGATAAACATATCTTCAGTTTAATGGTACCCCCCAAAGACACGACACCACCATCTTTAACCTGACTAGACCCAGCCTCATCTACACCATCTATAACCTGACTAGACCCAGCCTCATCTACACCACCATCTATAACCTGACTAGACCCAGCCACATCTACACCCCCATCTATAGCCTGACTAGACCCAGCCTCATCTACACCACCATCTTTAACCTGACTAGACCCAGCCTCATCTACACCATCTGTAACCTGACTAGACCCAGCCTCATCTACACCACCATCTATAACCTGACTAGACCCAGCCACATCTACACCCCCATCTATAGCCTGACTAGACCCAGCCTCATCTACACGACCATCTATAGCCTGACTAGACCCAGCCTCATTTACACCACCATCTATAACCTGACTAGACCCAGCCTCATCAACAGCACCATCTATAACCTGACTAGATGGATAGATGGCAGCATTCTCGTAAAACTGAAAGCGCAAAACCAACGCATTTAACCATGGCAAGGTGACTGGGACTATGGTCGAATGCAAACAGTGGAGTTATTCCCTCTGTAAGTCATTCAAACAGGCAAAACATCAGTATAGAGACAAAGTGGAGTCGCAATTCAACGGCTCAGACACGAGACGTGTGTGGCAGGGTCTACAGACAATCACGGACAACAAAGGGAAAACCAGCCACTTCGTGGACACCGAAGTCTTGCTTCCGGACAAGCTAAACACCTTATTTTCCGACTTAAAGGATAACACAGTGCCACTGACGCGGACTGCTACAAAGGACTGTGGGCTCTACTGCTCCATGGGCCAAGTGAGTAAGACATTTAAGTGTGTTAACCCTCGCAAGGCTGCCGGCCCAGACGGCATCCCTAGCCGCATCCTCAGAGCATGCACAGACCATCTGGCTGGTGTGTTTACAGACATATTCAATCTCTCCATATCCCAGTCTGCTGTCCCCAAATGCTTCAAGATGGCCACCATTGTTCCTGTACCCAAGAAAGCAAAGGTAACTGAACTCAGTGACTATCGCCCCGTAGCACTCACTTCTGTCATCATGAAGTGCTTTGAGAGACTAGTCAAGTACCACATCACCTCTAACTTACCTGACACCCTAGACTCCAATCCAGACCTACTTCAATGTGTACCCTCCAATAGATCTGCAGACGATGCAATCGCCATCACACTGCACACTGCCCTATCCCATCTGGACAAGAGGAATACCTATGTAAGAATGTTGTTCATTGACTATAGCTCAGCATTCAAAACCATATTACCCTCAAAGCTCATTAAGCTCAAGGCCCTGGGTCTGAACCCCGCCCTGTGCAACTGGGTCCTGGACTTCCTGATGGGCCGCCCCCAAGTGGTGAAGGTAGGAAATAACACCTCCAATTTGCTGATCCTCAACACTGGGGCCCCACAAGGGTGCATGCTCAGCCCCCTCCTGTACTCGCTGTTCACCCATGACTGCATGGACATTTAAAAAAAAATAAAAAAATATTTAACCAGGTAGGCCAGTCGAGAACAAGTTCTCATTTACAACTGCGACCTGGCCAAGATAAAGCAAAGCAGTGCGACAAAAACAACATTACAGAGTTACACATGGGTTATGTGTACAGTCAATAACACAATAGAAAATCTGTATACAGTGTGTGCAAAATAAGTAAGGAGGTAAGGCAATAAATAGGCCATAGTGGAGGAGTAATTACAATTTAGCAATTAACACTGGAGTGATAGATGTGCAGATGAGGATGTGCAAATCGAAATACTGGTGTGCAAATGAGCAGAAAAAAACAAAAAACAAATATGGGGATGAGGAAGGTATTTGGTTGGATGGGCTATTTACAGATGGGCTGTGTACAGCTGCAGTGATCGGTAAGCTGCTCTGACAGCCAATGCTTGAAGTTAGTGAGGGAGGTATAAGTTTCCAACTTCAGTGATTTTTGCAAATCGTTCCAGTCATTGGCAGCAGAGAACTGGAAGGAAAGGAGGCCAAAGTAGGAATTGGCTTTGGGGATGACCAGTGAAATATACCTGCTGGAGCGCGTGCTACGGGTGGGTGTTGCTATGGTGACCAGTGAGCTGAGATAAGGCGTGGCTTTACCTAGCAAAGACTTATAGAGGACCTGGAGCTAGTGGGTTTGGTGACGAATATGTAGCGAGGACCAGCCAACGACAGCATACAGGTCGCAATGGAGGGTAGTATATTGGGCTTTGGTGACTAAATGGATGAAACTGTAATAGACTGCATCCAATTTGCTGAGTACATTGTTGGAAGCTATTTTGTAAATGATATCGCCAAAGTCAAGGATCGGCAGGATAGTCATTTTTACGAGGGTATGTTTGGCAGCATGAGTGAAGGGTGCTTTGTTGCGAAATAGGAAGCCGATTCTAGATTTAATTTTGGATTGGAGATGCTTAACTTCTATGGGCTACATGGGACGCTAGCGTCCCACCTGCGGGACACAGCCAGTGAAATATCAGGGCGGCAAATTCAAAACAACAAAATGTCATAATTCAACTTTCTCAAACATACCACTATTTTACACAATTTTAAAGATACACTTCTCCTTGATGTAACCACATTGTCCGATTTCAAAAAGGCTTTACAGTGAAACAAAACATTAGATTATGTTAGGAGAGTACATAGACAAAAATAATCACACAGCCATTTTCCAAGCAAGGACATGTGTCAATAAAACCCCAAACACAGCTAAATGAAGCACTAACCTTTGACGATCTTCATCAGATGACACTCCTAGGACATTATGTTACACAATACATGTATGTTTTGTTCGATAAAGTTCATATTTATATCCAAAAACAGCATTTTACATTGACACGTGATGTTCAGAAAATGTATTCCCACCAAAACATTCGGTGAATGTGCACATCAATTTACAGAAATACTCATCATAAACGTTGACAAAATATATAACAATTATTTAAAGAATTATAGATAGACTACTCCTGGATGCAACCGCTGTGTCAGATTTTAAAATAGCTTTACAGAGAAAGCACATTTTTTCAATATTCTGAGTACATAGCTCGCCATCACAGAAAGCTATACAGACACCCGCCAAGTTCGGGGTCACCTAAACTCAGAATTATTATTATAAATATTCTCTTACCTTTGCTGATCTTCGTCAGAATGCACTCCCAGGACTACTACTTCCACAAGAAATGTTGTTTTTGTTCGAAATAATCCATATTTATGTCCAAATACCTCCGTTTTGTTCGTGTGTACAGATCACTTCTCCAAAGGCATAACGCGCGAGCGCGGTACCAGAGACGAAAAGTCAAAATGTTCCATTACCGTACTTAGAAGCATTTCAAACGCTGTTTAAAATAAATCTTTATGGTAATTTTAACGTAAAATTGCGATAATATTCCAACCAGACAATAGCATATTCATTCAAGAAGAAAAAGAAGGAACGGCGCACTCACGGGATCGTGCATATCCTATCCCTTTGTCCACAGGCAGTCCACTGATTGACTGAGCTCCTATTATCTGCCCAGTGACAGGAGAATGCTGAAAGAACTTTCTGAAGGCTGTTGACAGCCAATGGAAGCCTTAGGAAGTGCAACGTGACCCCACAGAAACTGTAGTTTCGATAGAGAATCAAAAGAAGAACTACAATTCTCAGACTTTACACTTCCTGGTTGGATTTTTCTCAGGTTTTTGCCTGCCATATGAGTTCTGTTACACTCACAGACACCATTCGAACAGTTTTAGAAATTCCAGAGTGTTTTCTATCCAAATCTTTCTGGGCAAGAGTAGTAACCAGTTTAATTTGGGTACGTTTTTTCATCCGGCCATGAAAATACTGCCCCCTACACCCCAACAGGTTAATGTGAGTCTGGAAGGAGAGTTTACAGTCTAGCCAGACACCTAGGTATTTATAGTTGTCCACATATTCTAAGTCAGAACCGTCCAGAGGAGTGATGTTAACCTGTTAGGGCTAGGGGGCAGCATTTGCACGTCTGGATAAAAAAAATGTACCCGATTTAATCTGGTTACTAATCCTACCCAGTAACTACAATATGCATATACTTATTATATATGGATAGAAAACACTCTAAAGTTTCTAAAACTGTTTGAATGGTGTCTGTGAGTATAACAGAACTCATTTGGCAGGCAAAACCCTGAGACATTTTCTGACAGGAAGTGGATACCTGATGTGTTGTATTACCTTTAAACCTATCCCATTGAAAAACACAGGGGCTGAGGAATATTTTGGCACTTCCTATTGCTTCCAATAGATGTCACCAGCCTTTACAAAGTGTTTTGAGTCTTCTGGAGGGAGATCTGACCGAACAAGAGCCATGGAACGATGATGTCCCATTAGACACCTGGCGCGCGAGTTCATGTTGGGTACCCTCGTTCCAATACGTTCTAAAAGAGTATGCATTCGTCCACCTTGAATATTATTCATGTTCTGGTTAAAAAAGGCCCTAATGATTTATGCTATACAACGTTTGACATGTTTGAACGAACGTAAATATATTTTTTCCCCTCGTTCATGACGAGAAGTCCGGCTGGCTTAGATCATGTGCTAACAAGACGGAGATTTTTGGACATAAATGATGAGCTTTTTTGAACAAAACTACATTCGTTATGGACCTGTGATACCTGGAAGTGACATCTGATGAAGAGAATCAAAGGTAATGGATTATTTACATAGTATTTTCGATTTTAGATCTCCCCAACATGACGTCTAGTCTGTATCGCAACGCGTATTTTTCTGGGCGCAGTGCTCAGATTATTGCAAAGTGTGATTTCCCAGTAAGGTTATTTTTAAATCTGGCAAGTTGATTGCGTTCAAGAGATGTAAATCTATAATTCTTTAAATGACAATATAATATTTTACCAATGTTTTCTAATTTTAATTATTTAATTTGTGACGCTGACTTGACTGCCGGTTATTGGAGGGAAACGATTTCCTCAACATCAATGCCATAGTAAAACGCTGTTTTTGGATATAAATATGAACTTGATAGAACTAAAAATGCATGCATTGTCTAACATAATGTCCTAGGAGTGTCATCTGATGGAGATTGTAAAAGGTTAGTGCATCATTTTAGCTGGTTTTATGGTTTTGGTGACCCTGTCTTTGAATTGACAAAACATTACACACAACTCTTGTAAATGTACTGTCCTAACATACTCTAAATTTATGCTTTCGCCGTAAAACCTTTTTGAAATCGTAAAACGTGGTTAGATTAAGGAGATGTTTATCTTTCAAAGGGTGTAAAATAGTTGTATGTTTGAAAAATTTGAATTTTGACATTTATTTGGATTCAAATTTGCCGCTCTTGAAATGCACCTGCTGTTGATGGAGTGCACCACGGGTGGCACGCTAGCGTCCCACCTAGCCCATAGAGGCTAGGCGGGCGGGCGGGTGTGGGCAGCGATCGGTTGAAAAGCATGCATTTAGTTTTACTTGCGTTTAAGAGCAGTTGGAGGCCACAGAAGGAGTGTTGTATGGCATTGAAGCTCATTTGGAGGTTTGTGAACACAGTGTCCAAAGAAGGGCCAGATGTATACAGTATGGTGTCGTAGAGGTGGATCAAAGAATCACCCGCAGCAAGAGCGACATCATTGATATATACAGAGAAAAGAGTCGGCACGAGAAATGAACCCTGTGGCACCTCCATAGAGACTGCCAGAGGTCCGGACAACAAGCCTTCCGATTTGACACACTGAGCTCGATCTGAGAAGTAGTTAGTGAACCAGGCGAGGCAGTTATTAGAGAAACTAAGGCTGTTGAGTCTGCCGATAAGAATACGGTGATTGACAGAGTTGAAAGCCTTGGCCAGGTTGATGAAGATGGCTGCACAGTACTGTTTTTTTTATCGAAGGTGGTTATGATATCGTTTAGGACCTTGAGCATGGCTGAGGTGCACCCGTGACCAGCTCGGAAACCAGATTTCATAGCGGAAAAGGTACGGTGGGATTCGAGATGGTCGGTGATCTGTTTGTTCACTTGGCTTTCAAAAACTTTAGAAAGGCAGGGCAGGATGGATATAGGTCTGTAACAGTTTGGGTCTAGAGTGTCTCCCCCTTTGAAGAGGGGGATGACCGCGGTAGCTTTCCAATCTTTGGGGTTCTCAGGCGATATGAAAGAAAGGTTGAACAGACTAGTAATAGGGGTTGCGACAATGGTGGTGGATAATTTTAGGAAGAAAGGGTCCAGATTGTCTAGGTCAGCTGATTTGTAGGGATCCAGATTCTGCTGCTCTTTCAGGATTTGGTTGAAGGAGAAGCAGGGGGGGGGGGGGGGGGGGAGCTTGGGCCAGTTTCTGAGGGGGGTGCAGAGCTGTTGGCCGAGGTTGGGGTAGCTAGGTGGAAAGCATGGCCAGCCGTGGAGAAATGCTTATTGAAATTCTTGATTATCGTTGATTTTCTAATGGTGGTGACAGTGTTTCCTAGCCTCAGTGCAGTGGGCAGCTGAGAGGAGGTGCTCTTATTCTCCATGGAGTTTATAGTGTCCGAAAACCTTTTGGAATTTGTGTTACAGGATGCATATTTCTGTTTGAAAAAGCTAGCCTTTGCTTTCCTAACTGACTGTGTATATTGGTTCCTGAATTCCTTGAAAAGTTGCATATCACGGGGACTATTCAAAGCTAGTGCAATGCACCACAGGATGTTTTTGTGCTGGTCAAGGGCAGTCAAGTCTGGAGTGAACCAAGGGCTATATCTGTTCTTAGTTCTACATTTTTTGAAAGGGGCATGCTTATTTAAGATGGTGAGGAAGGCACTTTGGAAGAACAAACAGGCATCCTCTACCGACGGGATGAGGTAAATGTCCTTCCAGGATACCTTGGCCAGGTCGATTAGAAAGGCCTGCTCGCAGAAGTGTTTTAGGGAGCGTTTGACAGTGATGAGGGGTGGTTGTTTGACCGTGGACCCATTACGGACGCAGGCAATGAGTCAGTGATCGCTGAGATCCTGGTTGAAAACAGCAGACGTGTATTTAGAGGGCAAGTCGGTCAGGATGATATCTAAGAGGGTGCCCATGTTTACCGTAAATGCCTCCAACTCAATAATTACGTTTTCAGATGACATAACAGTAGTAAAAAATGACGAGACAGGGAGGAGGTGAGGGCTCTGGGAGTGTGGTGCCAGGAAAATAACTTTCACTCAACGTCAACAAAACAACGGAGATGATTGTGGACTTCAGGAAACAGCAGAGGGAGCGCCACCCTGTCCACATCGAGTTCCTCTGCGTAAACATCACTGACAAACTGAAATGGTCCACCCACACAGACAACCTCAGGAGGCTGAAGAAATTCAGCTTGGCACCTAAAACCCTCACAAAATTTTACAGATGCACAATTGAGAGCATCCTGTCAGGCTGTATCACCGCCTGGTATGGAAACTGCACCGCCTGCAACCGCAGGGCTCTCCAGAGGGTGATGCGGTCTGCCCAAAACTTTACCGGTGGCAAACAGCCTGCCCTCCAGGACACTAACAGCAGGCCAAAAGGATCATCAAGGACAGCAACCACCCAAGCCACTGCCTGTTCACCCTGCTATCTTCCAGAAGGTGAGGTCAGCAGTGCATCAAAGCTGGGACCGAGAGACTGAAAAACAGCTTCTATCTCAAGGACATCAGACTGTTAAATAGCCATCACTAGCACATTAGAGGCTGCTGCCTAAATACATACTTACAGTTGAAGTCGGAAGTTTACATACACCTTAGCTAAATACATTTAAACTCAGTTTTTCACAATTCCTGACATTTAATCCTAGTAAAAGTTCCCTGTCTTAGGTCAGTTAGGATAAGAACTTTATTTTAAGAATGTGAAATGTCAGAATAATAGTAGAGAGAATGATTTATTTCAGATTTTATTTCTTTCACCACATTCCAAGTGGGTCAGAAGTTTAAATACACTCAAGTAATATTTGGTAGCATTGCCTTAAAATTGTTTAACCTCTTGGTGTTCCCCTAGGATAGGGGGCGCTAAAGCGATTTTTGAAAAAAAATCGTGCCCATTGTAAACTGCCTCCTACTCAAACTCAGAAGCTAGGATATGCATATAATTAATACTTGTGGATAGAAAACACCCTAAAGTTTCTAAAACTGTTTGATTGGTGTCTGTGAGTATAACAGAACTCATATGGCAGTCAAAACCCCGAGACAGATCGAAACAGGAAGTGGAATTCTGAATTGCGAACTCAACATCATCACGTTGCCTATTAATCACACCGTGAGCTATGGTTCATTGAGCACTTCCTATTGCTTCCACTAGATGTCCCCAGTCTTTACAAAGTGATTTGAGACTCCTACTGTGAAAACTGAATGAATGAGACGCTGTGGAACGTGGTCACATGGAGAGGGCCATCACCATTATGACGCCGGCGCCCCTGGTTACCCTCCCCTTTCGAAACGTTTTGAAACACAATGCAATCGTCCCCCTCGAATCTTATTGGCTCTCTTGTTGAAAAACGCCCTGAAGATTTATGTTATACAACGTTTGACATGTTTGAACGAACCTAAATGGGAAAAAAATGCTTTTTGTCGAAATGGCTGTCCCGTGGCCGACGGAGGATTTGGATCAGCCTTCAGACGCGCTAACAAGAACAAGCTAATGGAACATAATGGATGAACTTTTTCGAACGAAAATACATTTGTTGTGGACCTGGGATTCCTGGAAGTGCTTTCTGATGAAGACAACCAAAGGTAAGGGATTATTGACAATAGTATACAAGACTAGATGTGATATGCGATTGTTCCAAGATGGCGCTGACCTGTAACGTTAGCCTATTTTTCAGAGTATCGCATCCCCTTTCATCGCAAAGTATGATTACCCAGTAAAGTTAATTTTAAATCTGGCATTACAGGTGCTTTCAAGAGATATTCATCTATAAATCTTAGAATGACAATATTACATTTTAAAAATGTTTTTGAATAGTAATTTTGTAAATTGTAGCTCTGTTTCATCGGATGCATTTGAGGGAAAATAGTTAGTCAACGTTACGCACCGATGTAAAATGCTGTTTTTATATATAAATATGAACTTTATCGAACAAAAGAATGCATGTATTGTGTAACATGATGACCTAGGTGTGTCATCTGATGAAGATTGTCAAAGGTTAGTGCTGCATTTAGCTGTTTTTTGGTTATTTGTGATGCATGTGGTTGGTCGGAAAATGGCTATGTGGCTACTTTTACGATATACTCCTCTAACATAATCTAATGTTTTGCTTTTGCTGTAAAGTCTTTTTGAAATCGGACAACGTGGTTCGATTCAGGAGAGGTGTATCTATAAAACGATATAATTTGAAATGATTTAATTTTTTTAATTATAAAATTTTGTTATGCTAATGGCGATATGATTTTTCGCTGGATGTCCGTCCCGTATGCCGCACATGGGTTAACCTGTTAGGGCTAGGGGGCAGCATTGACACGGCTGGATAAAAAACATACCCGATTTAATCTGGTTACCACTCCTACTCAGTAACTAGAATATGCATATACTTATTACATATGGATAGAAAACACCCTAAATTTTCTAAAACTGTTTGAATGGTGTCTGTGAGTATAACAGAACTCAAATGGCAGGTCAAAACCTGAGAGATTCCTTTACAGGAAGTGGCCTGTCTGACCATTTCTGGAACTTCTTTGCCATCTCTATCATTTACTAAGGATCTCTGCTCTAACGTGACACTTCCCACGTCGTCCATAGGCGCTCAGAGCCCGGGAAAAAAGAGAATGTCGTCATTCCAGCCCCAGGCTGAAACACATTATCGCCTTTCTCAAGTGGCCCATCAAGAGACACTAGCTTATGCGCGTGACCCCGACCGCCCCCGCCTTTGGGATTTTTTCCTCTGTTTGCCGAAAAGGAGATTCCCTGTCGGAATTTTACCGCTTTTCTACGAGAAAAATGACGTAAAAATTGATTTTAAACAGCGGTTGACATGCTTCGACGTACGGCAATTGAATACTTTGAATTTTATTGTCAGGAATTGCGCCAAGCGCGCGACACTTCTTTACTATTTCGGATAGTGTCTGGAACGCACGAACAAAACGCCGCTATTCGGATATAACGATGGATTATTTTGGACCAAACCAACATTTGTTATTGAAGTAGACGTCCTGGGTGTGCATTCTGACGAAGACAACAAAAGGTAATGACATTTTTATAATAGTAAATATGATTATGGTGAGTGCTAAACTTGCCGGATGTCTAAATAGCGAGCCCGTGATGCCTGGGCTATGTACTTAGAATATTGCAAAATGTGCTTTCACCAAAAAGCTATTTTAAAATCGGACATATCGAGTGCATAGAGGAGGTCTGTATCTATAATTCTTAAAATAATTGTTATGCTTTTTGTGAACGTTTATCGTGAGTAATTTAGTAAAATGTTAGCGAATTCCCCGTAAGTTTGCGGGGGGTATGCTAGTTCTGAACGTCACATGCTAATGTAAAAAGCTGGTTTTTGATATAAATATGAACTTGATTGAACAAAACATGCATGTATTGTATAACATAATGTCCTAGGGTTGTCATCTGATGAAGATCATCAAAGGTGAGTGCTGCATTTAGCTGTCTTCTGGGTTTTGGTGACATTATATGCTGGCTTGAAAAATGGGTGTCTGATTATTTCTGGCTTGGTACTCTGCTGACATAATCTAATGTTTTGCTTTCGTTGTAAAGCCTTTTTGAAATCGGACAGTGTGGTTAGATTAACGAGAGTCTTATCTTTAAATGGCTGTAAAATAGTCATATGTTTGAGAAATTGAAGTAATAGGATTTTGAAGATTTTGAAAATCGCGCCACAGGCTGGCAGTGGATGTTACGTAGGTGGGACGAATTCGTCCCGCCGGTCCCATAGAGGTTAACTTGGGTCAAATGTTTCAGGTAGCCTTCCACACGCTTCCCACAATAAGTTGGGTGAATTTTGACCCATTCCTCCTGACTGTGCCGGTGTAACTGAGTCAGGTTTGTAGGCCTCCTTGCTCGCACACGCTCTTCAGTTCGGCCCACAAATTGTCTATGGGATTGAGGTCAGAGCTTTGTGATGGCCACTCCAATATCTTGACTCTGTTGTCCTTAAGCCATTTTGTTGTCCTTAAGGACTTAACCTGTTGGGTCTAGGGGGCAGCATTTGCACGTCTGGATAAAAAAAATGTACCCGATTTAATCTGGTTACTAATCCTACCCAGTAACTAGAATATGCATATACTTATTATATATGGATAGAAAACACTCTAAAGTTTCCAAAACTGTTTGAATGGTGTCTGTGAGTATAACAGAACTCATTTGGCAGGCAAAACCCTGAGACATTTTCTGACAGGAAGTGGATACCTGATGTGTTGTATTGACTTTAAACCTATCCCATTGAAAAACACAGGGGCTTAGGAATATTTTGGCACTTCCTATTGCTTCCACTAGATGTCACCAGCCTTTACAAAGTGTTTTGAGTCTTCTGGAGGGAGATCTGACCGAACAAGAGCCATGGAACGATGATGTCCCATTAGACACCTGGCGCGCAAGTTCATGTTGGGTACCCTCGTTCCAATACGTTATAAAAGAGTATGCATTCGTCCACCTTGAATATTATTAATGTTCTGGTTAAAAAAGGCCCTAATGATTTATGCTATACAACGTTTGACATGTTTGAACGAACGGAAATATAGTTTTTCCCCTCGTTCATGACGAGAAGTCCGGCTGGCTTACATCATGTGCTAACGAGACGGAGATTTTTGGACATAAATGATGAGCTTTTTTGAACAAAACTACATTCGTTATGGACCTGTGATACCTGGAAGTGACATCTGATGAAGAGAATCAAAGGTAATGGATTATTTACATAGTATTTTCGATTTTAGATCTCCCCAACATGACGTCTAGTCTGTATCGCAACGCGTATTTTTCTGGGCGCAGTGCTCAGATTATTGCAAAGTGTGATTTCCCAGTAAGGTTATTTTTAAATCTGGCAAGTTGATTGCGTTCAAGAGATGTAAATCTATAATTCTTTAAATGACAATATAATATTTTACCAATGTTTTCTAATTTTAATTATTTAATTTGTGACGCTGACTTGACTGCCGGTTATTGGAGGGAAACGATTTCCTCAACATCAATGCCATAGTAAAACGCTGTTTTTGGATATAAATATGAACTTGATAGAACTAAAAATGCATGCATTGTCTAACATAATGTCCTAGGAGTGTCATCTGATGGAGATTGTAAAAGGTTAGTGCATCATTTTAGCTGGTTTTATGGTTTTGGTGACCCTGTCTTTGACTTGACAAAACATTACACACAACTCTTGTAAATGTGATGTCCTAACATACTCTAAATTTATGCTTTCGCCGTAAAACCTTTTTGAAATCGTAAAACGTGGTTAGATTAAGGAGATGTTTATCTTTCAAATGGTGTAAAATAGTTGTATTTTTGAAAAATTTGAATTTTGACATTTATTTGGATTCAAATTTGCCGCTCTTGAAATGCACCTGCTGTTGATGGAGTGCACCACGGGTGGCACGCTAGCGTCCCACCTAGCCCCAAGAGGTTAACCTGTTATGGCTAGGGGGCAGTATTTTCACGGCTGGATAAAAAACGTACCCGATTTAATCTGGTTACTACTCCTGCCCAGTAACTAGAATATCCATATAATTATTTGCTTTGGATAGAAAACACTCCAAAGTTTCTAAAACTGTTTGAATGGTGTCTGTGAGTATAACAGAACTCAAATGGCAGGTCAAAACTTGAGAGATTCCTTTACAGGAAGTGGCCTGTCTGACCATTTCTTGAACTTCTTTGTCATCTCTATCTTTTACAAAGGATCTCTGCTCTAACGTGACACTTCCTACGTCTTCCATGGGCGCTCAGAGCCCGGGAAAAACCTGAATGTCGTCATCCCAGCCCCAGGCTGAAACACATTATCGCCTTTCTCAAGTGGCCGATCAAGGGACTGTGGGCTTAGGCGCGTGCCCTGGCCGCCCCGTCTTTGTGATTTTTCCTCTGTTTGCCGAAAAGGAGATTCCCGGTCGGAATATTATCGCTTTTTTACGAGATAAATTGCATAAAAATTGATTTTAAACAGCGGTTGACATGCTTCGAAGTACGGTAATGTAATATTTAGATTTTTTTTGTCACGAATTGCGCCATGCGCACGACCCTGATTTACCATTTTGGATAGTGTCTTGGAACGCACGAACAAAACGGCGCTATTCGGATATAACGATGGATTATTTTGGACCAAACCAACATTTGTTATTGAAGTAGCAGTCCTGGGAGTGCATTCTGACGAAGACAACAAAAGGTAATCAAACTTTTATAATAGTAAATCTGATTTTGGTGAAGGCTAAACTTGCCGGGTGTCTAAATAGCTAGCCCGTGATGGCTGGGCTATGTACTTAGAATATTGCAAAATGTGCTTTCACCAAAAAGCTATTTTAAAATCGGACATATCGAGTGCATAGAGGAGTTCTGTATCTATAATTCTTAAAATAATTGTTATGCTTTTTGTGAACGTTTATCGTGAGTAATTTAGTAAATTGTTAGCAAATTCCCCGGAAGTATGCTAGTTCTGAACGTCACATGCTAATGTAAAAAGCTGTTTTTTGATATAAATATGAACTTGATTGAACAAAACATGCATGTATTGTATAACATAATGTCCTAGGTGTGTCATCTGATGAAGATCATCAAAGGTTAGTGCTGCATTTAGCTGTCTTCTGGGTTTTTGTGACATTATATGCTAGCTTGAAAAATGGGTGTCTGATTATTTCTGGCTGGGTACTTTGCTGACATAATCTAATGTTTTGCTTTCGCTGTAAAGCCTTTTTGAAATCGGACAGTGTGGTTAGATAAAGGAGAGTCTTGTCTTTAAAATGCTGTGAAATAGTCATATGTTTGAAAAATTGAAGTTTTTGTATTTTTGAGGAATTTGTAATTCGTGCCACGCCTATCATTGGATATTGGAGCAGGTGTTCCGCTAGCGGAACGTTTAGATGTAAGAGGTTTTAAGCCATTTTGCCACAACTTTGGAAGTATGCTTGCAAACTGCAGTCTGGCTTTTTTATGGCGCTTTTGGAGAAGTGGCTTCTTCCTTGCTGATATAGGACTCGTTTTACTGTTGATATAGATATTTTTGTACCGGTTTCCTCCAGCATCTTCACAAGGTCCTTTGCTGTTGTTCTGGGATTGATTTGCACTTTTCGCACCAAAGTACGTTCATCTCAAGGAAACAGAATGCGTCTCCTTCCTGAGCACTATGACGGCTGCGTGGTCCCATGGTGTTTATACTAGCATACTATTGTTTGTACAGATGAACTTGGTACCTTCAGGCGTTTGGAAATTGCTCCCAAGGATGAACCAGTCTTGTGGCGGTCTACAATTTCTTTTCTGAGGTCTTGGCTGATTTCTTTAGATTTTCCCATGATGTCAAGCAAAGAGGAGCTGAGTTTGAAGGTAGGCCTTGAAATACATCCACAGGTACACCTCCAATTGACTCAAATGATGTCAATTAGCCTAACAGAAGCTTCTAAAGCCATGACATTTTCTGGAATTTTCCAGGCTGTTTAAAGGCACAGTCAACTTAGTGTATGTAAACTTCTGACCCACTGGAATTGTGATACAGTTAATTATAAGTGAAGTAATCTGTCTGTAAACAATTGTTGTAAACATTACTCATGTCATGCACAAAGGAGATGTCCTAACTGACTTGCCAAAACTATAGTTTGTTAACAAGAAATTTGTGGAGTGGTTGACAAATGAGTTTTACTCAAACCTAAGTGTATGTAAGTCTATGCTAGGTAAAGCTCCGCCTTATCTCATCTCACTGGTCACAATAACAACACCCACCCGTAGCACGCACTCCTGCAGGTAAATCTCACTGGTCATCCCCAAAGCCAACACCTCCTTTGGCCGCCTTTCCTTCCAGTTCTCTGCAGCCAGTGACTGGAATAATTGTAAAATCGCTGAAGCTGGAGACTTACATTTTCCTTACTAACTTTAAACATCAGCTATCTGAGCAGCTAACTGATTGCTGCAGCTGTACATAGTCCATCTGTAAATAGCCCACCCAATCTACCTACCTCATCCCCATATTGTTTTTATTTACTTTTCTGCTCTTTTGCACACCAGTATTTCTACTTGTACATCATCATCTGCACATCTATCACTCCAGTGTTAATCTGCTAAATTGTAATTACTTCGCTACTATGGCCTATTTATTGCCTTACCTCCTCACACCATTTGCACACACTGTGTATAGACTTTCTTTTTTTCTATTGTGTTATTGACTGTACGCTTGTTTTTTCCATGTGTAACTCTGTGTTGTTGTTTGTGTCGCACTGCTTTGCTTTACCTTGGCCAGGCCGCAGTTGTAAATGAGAACCTGTTCTCCACTGGCCTACCTGGTTAAATAAAAGTTAAATAAAAAATGTATAAATTTAAACTTCCGACTTCAACTGTACCGTAGACTTGAAATCATTGGCCACTTTAAGAAATGGAACACTCGTCACTTTAATAATGTTTACATATTTTGCATTGCTTATCTCATTTGCATATACTGTATTATATTCTATTCTATTCTACAGTATCTTAGTCTATACCGCTCTGACATTGCTTGTCCATATATTTATATATTTTTAATTCCATTCCTTTACTTTTTGTGTGCTGTATGTTTTGCTGTGAAATTGTTAGATATTACTTGTTAGATTTTACTGCACTGTCGGAGCAAGAAACACAAGCATTTCGCTACACCCGCAATAACATCTGTTAAACACGTGTATGTGACCAATAACATCTGCTAACCACGTGTATGTGACCAATACAATTTGATTTGTTTTGAACTACTACCCTAGTCGAAGGAGTCAAAAGAGGAGAAATCGGCAACCAACACATCCCTTACAAATATTCCCTTACATATTCCACGCAATCAGCCACCAAAGTCACTCTTTTCATGAACACAACCACAGCTTTGTTCATTCTAGATGCAGAATGTATAAATTCAGCTCCTACCCGTTCGACGACCGCGAGCAGAACCTCCTCCACCTTACCTCCATTCTCAGGAACACACCTGAATCCATATCGTAACGACAGCATCTCCTCCACCTTAACTCCATTCTCAGGAACACACCTGAATCCATGCCGTAACGACAGCGTCTCCTCCACCTTACCTCCATTCTCAGGAACACACCTGAATCCATGCCGTAATGACAGCGTCTCCACCACGATAGGCTGCAAAGCCATCGCGCACACCACCCCTTCCAAACCCCGGGAAACTAAAAAGTCTGTCCTCTTCCTCCCTAACTTTGAAAAATAACTGTGGGTACCGCTAAACTAACAGTGTTAACCCTCCACCATAGAAAAGAAAACTTTAAAGAATAGATTAAGAATGGAATCAAGACCTCTCAACTATAAAACACTCCCAGCATGCACTGAGAGAGAGAGAGAGAGAGAAACACAAACAGACCCCACAGAGCCCCAGGACAGCAACACAATTAGACCAAACCAAATCATGAGAAAAATAATAGAATTACTTGACACATTGGAAAGAATTAACAAAAAAACATAGCAAACTAGAATGTTATCTGACCCTAGACAGAGAGTACACAGCGGCAGAATACCTGACCACTGTGACTGACCCAAACTTAAGGAAGGTTTTGACTATGTACAGACTCAGTGAGCATAGCCTTGCTATTGAGAAAGGCCACCGTAGGCAGACCTGGCTCTCAAGAGAAGACAGGCTATGTGCACACTGCCCACAAATTGAGGTGGAAACTGAGCTGTTCTTCCTAACCTCCTGCCAAATGTATGACCATATTAGAGACACATATTTCCCTCAGATTACACAGACTCACAATGAATTCAAAAACAAACCCAATTTTGCTAAACTCCCATATCTACTGGGTGAAATACCACAGTGTGACATCACAGCAGCAACATTTGTGACCTGTTGCAACAAGAAAAGGGAAACCAGTGAAGAACAAACACCATTGTAAATACAACCCATATTTATGTTTATTTATTTTCCCTTTTGTACTTGAACTATTTGCAAATAATATGACATTTGAAATGTCTTTATTCTTTTGGTACCTTTGTGAGTGTAATGTTTAATGTAATGTTTTTATTGTTTATTTCACTTTTGTTTATCTTGCTTTAGCAATGTGAATATATGTTTCCCATGCCAATAAAGCCCTTAAATTGAATTGAGAGAGAGAGAGAAGAAAAGAGAGAGAGAAGAAAAGAGAGAGAGAAGAAAAGAGAGAGAGGAGAAAAGAGAGAGGAGAAAAGAGAGATAGAGAGAGAGAAATGAGAGGAGAAATGAGAGTAGAAAAGAGAGAGATTGAGAGAGGAGGAAAGCGAAAGAGAGAGGAGAAAAGAGAGAGTGAGCAAGAGAGGAGAAAACAGAGATAGAGAGATTGAGAGAGGAGGAAAGTGAGAGAGAGATTGGAGAAAAGAGAGAGTGAGCGAGAGAGGAGAAAAGAGAGAAAGAAGAATGAGAGGGTTGAAAGTAACGCCCTGCTGAAATGGGAGCAGAGGGAGCACCTCCACTGTCACTAATGCAGACCGTGTGTGTCTGTGTGTGGGACCGGCGCTGCGCTCAAAATTGAAATGTTTGAAGAGCGTGCTGGAAGGTGATGACAGGAGAGAAGTGAACCAGGGGTTTCCTCTTCGGTGGCAAGATGTCACACACACACAAACACACACAAACACACACAGGACCTCAGAGATCTGCTGCACATTTAGATTTAATAACTACTGCAGTTAGCCTGGGGGAGAGAGGGGGGATGAGAGTTGGGGAGAAGAGAGGGGAGAGGAGAGGGGAGAGGAAAGAGGGGGAGAAGAGAGGGAGAAGAGAGGGGAGAGTAGAAAGGGAGAGGAGAGGGGGAGGAGAGGGAGATGAGAGAGGGAGGTGCGAGGGGAGAGTAGAGAGGGGGAGGAGGAGAGAGGGGGGAGGAGAGAGGGAGGTGAGAGGGGAGAGTAGAGAGGGAAAAGAGGGGGAGGAGAGAGGGAGAAGAGAGGGGGAGAAGAGAGGGGAGAGGAGAGAGGGGGAGGAGAGAGGGGGGAGGAGAGAGGGAGGTGCAAGGGGAGAGTAGAAAGGGAGAAGAGAGGGGGAGGAGAAAGGGAGAAGAGAGGGGAGAGGAGAGAGGGGGAGGAGAGAGGGAGAAGAGAGGGGAGAGGAGAGAGGGGGAGGAGAGAGGGGTAGGAGAGAGGGAGAAGAGAGGGGAGAGGAGAGAGGGGGAGGAGAGAGGGGGAGAAGAGAGGGGGAGAAGAGAGGGGAGAGGAGAGAGGAGAGGAGAGAGGGAGGTGAGAGGGGAGAGTAGAGAGGGAGAAGAGAGGGGAGAGGAAAGGGGGGAGGAGGGGGGGGAGAGGAGAGAGGGGGAGGAGAGAAGAGAGGAGAGGGGAGACTAACTCATTAATTTGGTGTTTTGAAACTCAGTGACAGATTCTCAAAGAAGTAGAGAGACAAGGTGAGAGAAAGAGAGATGGACATATAGACGGAGAGAGAGATGAAGAGAGAGATTGAGAGAGCAAGCGAGATGGACTGAGTAGTTCTGTAAGGACCAGTACAGCTGGTGCCATTGTACATGTTTGTGTGCGTGTTGTAGGGGGGAGGACAGAGGGGAAACTAACTCAGTCATTTGGGGTTTTAAAACTCAGTTCCCAATATTTCTGATTGTGTTGTGATGGTGATGCTGTAAAATTTCTCACAGCGTGAAATGTTCCCAGTTCAATAATTGAACGCGCTTCTCTTTGTATGGATGGCTGAGCTCGTGCAGATGTCTCTCGCTCCAGATGTCTCTCTCTATCTCTCCCTCTGTCACAGGCATCGTAGTGAACAGACCGAGGCCCAGCGTGTTGAGTGCTCATCCTTTTATTTTCGAATGAA
The DNA here is from genome assembly GCF_965601325.2 of Salmo salar. Lineage (NCBI taxonomy): Eukaryota > Metazoa > Chordata > Actinopteri > Salmoniformes > Salmonidae > Salmo > Salmo salar. Next base: position 17,768,813 of record NC_138305.1, read on the forward strand.
AAAGGCACTTCACAAAGAAAAACACAAACAGTTCTGTCAGGTATACAAACATACTAAACAGAAAGCAACCACTCACGAAACCCAAAGGAAAACAGGCTGCTTAAGTATGGCTTCCAATCAGAGACAACGAAAGACACCTGCCTCTGATTGGAAACCATACTCGGCCACACATAAAAACGAAACATAGAAATAGAAAACTAGAACAAAATCCCCTAGAACCAAGAAAACCCCACGCAAAACAACCCCCCTGCCAACCCCTGACCATTCTACTATGGCAAATGACCATTTTCACTGGTCAGGACGTGACACCCTCGACCTGGAAGAACTGCTCTGTGGGTATGTGCCAATCCGGACTCAAAGTGCTGAGGGTTGATGTGAGGAAATTTGATTGTTATTGCAAATACTTTTTTGATTGATAGAGCATGTATTTGTTCAAGACGGCTATCTCAGCTATCTCAAGACAGTACCTGGGAATATCTGCGGAAGGAAACTATCTACTAGGTAAGTGTTCACTTTCTATCTTTCTCAGTCACAAGTAATTACAAGCTAACGTTACTTCTCCTTTGCTAGCTAGCCAATTCAATCCGTATTGCGTGAAATCAGGGTTACAGCGTAACACAATCGCATCAAGCAGCTGAAATGTGCATTTTTCATATTTTTTTTATCTTAGTTTCTATTGCCATTTCTATTGGCTATATCCATTATAATAATGATTCTGATAAATGAATTGATCAGAGACGCTGTCAGTCGCGTTCATATGCACGGTAGAGTTGACAAAACAAAAAAGTGTAATATGTTGCATAAATCTGATAGGCACACAGCCAGGCTTATATTAACCCAGCTGTATCAACTCATAGGTCTGATAGGCACACAGCCAGGCTTATATGAACACAGCTGTATCAACTCATAGGTCTGAAAGGCACACAGCCAGGCTTATATTAACCCCGCTGTATCAAACCAAATGCTAGGGTAGTAGCATGGGGAAGAAATATTGTTTAGTTACAACAGTGCAGTAGTATCTAACAAGTCACAGCAATACACACAAATCTAAAAGTAAAAGAAATGTCCTTGTTTTTTAAAAGAAAAGCACATTTTTTGTCCATTAAAATAACATCAAATTGATCAGAAACAACATTGTTATTGTTGTAAATGACTATTGTAGCTGGAATGGAATATCTACATAGGCGTACAGAGGCCCATTATCAGCAACCATCACTCCTGTGTTCCAATGGCATGTTGTGTTAGCTAATCCAAGTTTATCATTTTAAAAGGCTAATTGATCATTAGAAAACCCATTTGCAATTATGTTAGCACAGCTGAAAACTGTTTTCCCTGATTAAAGAAGCAATAAAACTAATAATAATAAAACTGGCCTTCTTTAGACTAGTTGAGTATCTGGAGCAGCATTTGTGGGTTCGATTACAGGCTCAAAATGGCCAGAAACAAATACTTTCTTCTGAAACTCATCAGTCTATTCTTGTTCTGACAAATGAAGGCTATTCCATGTGAGAAATTGCCAAGAAACTGAAGATCTTGTACAACGCTGTGTACTACTCCCTTCACAGAACAGCGTGAACTAGCTCTAACCAGAATACAAAGAGATGTGGGAGGCCCCGATGCACAGCTGAGCAGGAGGACAAGTACATTAGAGTGTCTAATTTGAGAAACAGACGCCTCACAAGTCCTCAACTGACAGCTTCATTAAATAGTACCCGCAAAACACCAGTCTCTTTGTCAACAGTGAAGAGGCGACTCCGGGATGCTGGCCTTCTAGGCAGAGTTGCAAAGAAAAAGCCATATCGCAGACTGGCCAATAAAAATAAAAGGTTATGATGGGCAAAAGAACACAGACACTGGACAGAGGAACTCTGCCTAGAAGGAAGAAGTTGGGGGACAGGGTGGAGAGTAAGGGTGCTTGCTAGGGGGTCGGTTGGATACTGCTCGGGTGTAAGTGCTACAGTGGTTCCTCCTTTAACAGTTGCATCATACTGCGTCACACCTTGCGGGCTGCTGCAGCATTCTGTGGCACGTCATTTAATTGTCAGCCATTTTTTCTGTTAATGCAAGTTAGTGCTAGTTTGACCACCAGAGGGAATCTTTGAGAAGCATTTGATAGTCTTCTATATTGGCATTACCACAGACGGGAAGGGCACACGGGAGACAAGGGTTCAATTCCCCGACGTGGAAAGAAGGAGTAGGCTGTCCTTAACTGATTCCATATGTGTTATTTCATAGTTATGACGTCTTCACTATTATTCTACAATGTAGAAAATAGTAAAAAAATAAAGAAAAATCCTGGAATGAGTAGGTGTGTCCAAATATGGCACTGTACAACGTGACGGTCGGGAGAAGGCTACAGAAAAAGTGTATTGGAGGATTCTAAGTTAATATCTAAGGGGCATAACATTTCCACACCCTAATTGTAGTGTAATCAAACTTTCAGTTGAGCATACTAGCTCTTTGCCTTCTCTACTTCTCTACCAGAAGTTGATGCTGTTGCTACTGTTTGCAACCTCTTGCTAGCTAGTTAGCATAACAAATGACTAGTTCGAATTTTTTCTACTTTGGGTGTGCTCTTAAATTCAACCTAGAGTCCCTGCGCTCATAAATTCAGAGCTTTGTCAGATTGTCAGTTTTTAAATTCAGACTGTTTCGCTCTCGGAGTGCACACTGGACGTTCGGGCCGAGGAGTAGGGTTGATTTGAGCGTTCTGGCCTTACAACGGCAGTCAAGCACCCAAGCTAATGTTGGCTAGCTACTTCCAGACACAAATGAGACCACTCTGACCATTTTACTCGCCCTAGCAGAGCTGGTTAGGCAGTTTTCGTGTTAATCAGAGCGTTGGTGACTGTAACTGTGCTGCTGGAAACCATTTAATTACGCTTTTTTTGCCGACGTTTACTGACCCCGGCTATATTCAACATGTGTTGAGTGCTAGTAAATTCATTATTCTGCTCTCTGGTACTCAGACGAGGTCTGAAATCGATGTAGATAGCCAGAGCAAATTTATGAAAGCACCTGAATGTCCATTGAGAACGCACTCCGACTATACCATTTAGCTAAGCAAAGAATGATGGAAATAATCAAGTCAATAACATTGGGTAGTTAGATAGCCTATAGTTAATATACTGTCAAGTTTGATGTATAACTACTAATGTTAGGTACATTTTACATTTTAGTCATTTAGCAGATGCTCTTATCCAGAGCGACTTACAGTAGTGAATGCACACATTTCATACATTTTTTCCCCCGTACTGGTCCCCCGTGGGAATCAAAACCACAACCCTGGTATTGCAAACACCATGCTCTACCAACTGAGCCACACGGGACAGGTAGATAACTAACATACCGGTGCATACTGCTGTAATGATAGGCTATGTGATTCGTAAGGACCGCGTAGCTAACAAATTGTCAGCCAACATAAGGTGTAAGGTAACTTATTTGGAAAGTCATTACTTTATTACATTGAGTAGCAAGCTACCCCTTGGTTGTTAGGGCAAATCTGGTCTGTGATTGGAGGGGGGGTTTTCACACCTAGCTCGGCTGTTAGACTATTCTTTAGTAAAGATTTAATAGTCTATTGTTCAGCTATTAGTCCCCCTCCCCAACTTGCAACAAATTGTTGTTACTCTCAACTCGTTCCTCGCCCTCTTCCGCAGGTCATTCTGCGCCTGAGTGTCTCGCTTGTGGGCGTGCTGGCAGCACCTTCGGTTGTGAATCAATAATTCTGTAGAGCAAGTTTGTATGAAGGTCTGGTTATTCACAGGCAAATTGTTATATGCTATGGAGATACATTTGTGTCTTTTTGTCGAGAGCAAAACTTATAATTTTCAATCAAAAATAGTTGTTCTGAAAGCAACTTTTTTCCGACACAAAGGAAGTCATAGCGGACACCTACGAAGAAGGACTGTGTGATGATGGCTTCTCAGGTAAGCAGCACTGGGAGTTCTTCCATCCAACACCTACGAAGAAGGACTGTGTTTAGTGATGTCATCTCAGGTAAGCAGCACTGGGCGTTCATCAGTCCAACACCTACGAAGAAGGACTGTGATGATGGCATCTCAGGTAAGCAGCACTAGGCGTTCATCAGTCCAACACCTACGAAGAAGGACTGTGTGATGACGGCATCTCAGGTAAGCAGCACTGGGCGTTCATCAGTCCAACACCTACGAAGAAGGACTGTGTTTAGTGATGGCATCTCAGGTAAGCAGCACTGGGCGTTCTTCCGTCCAACTTTTACATAGCTAGTAGTTAGCTCCTACAATTCAGTGTCGGTTGAATGATAAATCATGCAATTATTATTCTCAAGCTAAACAAAAGCATTTAGCTACGGATGCCTGTTCTCGCCATTTTCAGTTGAATTAATCTAACTTTCTTTCATGGCAACTCATATGCAGGCCATGTCCTATTTGTTTCATAGTCGATATATAATCATATTTCATGGTAACTCATAAGCAGGCCATGTCCTATTAGTTTCATAGTTGATATATAATCATATTTCATGGTAACTCATAAGCAGGCCATGCCCTATTAGTTTCATAGTTGATATATAATCATATTTCATGGCAACTCATAAGCAGGCCATGTCCTATTTGTTTCATAGTTGATATATAATCATATTTCATGGTAACTCATAAGCAGGCCATGTCCTATTTGTTTCATAGTTGATATATAATCATATTTCATGGTAACTCATAAGCAGGCCATGCCCTATTAGTTTCATAGTTGATATATAATCATATTTCTTGGCAACTCATAAGCAGGCCATGTCCTATTTGTTTCATAGTTGATATATAATCATATTTCATGGCAACTCATAAGCAGGCCATGTCCTATTTGTTTCATAGTTGATATATAATCATATTTCATGGTAACTCATAAGCAGGCCATGTCCTATTAGTTTCATAGTTGATATATAATCATATTTCATGACAGTGTAACAGTTTTTTTACAGAAGGATGAAAGAACACAATATGTCTGTCAGGGAATGTTATTCTGATATGTCAGATGAAGAGTTAGACCAGAAAGTCAGAGCCATTAAGGCAAGGATGCCCTATTTAGAATGGTCAAAGGAAGTCTCAGAGCAATGGGCCATCGTGTACAATGGCGAAGAGTTAGGGAGTCTTTGCAGCGTGTAGATGGTGCAGGTATCATTGCCACAATGATCCAGCTTCGTTGCATTGCTCGGCAAAAATACTCTGCTCCCCTGTCTCTCGTCCACATTGATACAAATCATAAATTGATAAGCTACTAATATGTATAATGTCTCCATCAAATATAAGAAGTTTAATTTTTTTTTTTATTCTTACTTATTCGTAGACATATTTTCAATTATGTATTTGACTTGTTCTTCGTCGACTGGTAATACGCTTTTTTTCAAGATACAACATTGTCATCTTTGGCGGTATAGATGGATTTTCAAGGAAGGTAAGTATATTATTTTGTTTGCATACTGCATATTTCCCATCACCTAATGAACAACCACAATACCAGTCTGGTGTTTATCTTTCTGTGCTGTATTGACGTATCCTGAAAATGACATATGCTACTTTAGATTGAACGGTCATATCTCAGTTATTGTTTTCATATCTACAAAAAATAAGCTATTTTCTTTACTTTCAGAGTGTGAGCTGATCAAGGGGTCGAAAATGTAGATATTGCCAGATGTTCGCTGTCCGAGGAACAGGCCGTGGAAGCTTCATTGCTGGCAAAAGTGTGCATAACCAGAAGTAATTAAACTGTTCTGTGTTATTTTTCTCGCTTCCTCTCTTTCTCTCTTGTTGTACATGGAACCTGTCTCACATGCACAGTTTGTAGGAAGAAGGATACCGTGACCTGTCGAATTCTATCCACCTCTTCTATGTGGGATATGTGTTCCTACCTCGTCTGCGGGCAGATCTGCAGCATTTCACAGAGAGTTGGAATAATCACCCTTTAAGTCCAGAGGGTGAACCTGACACCTCACCAGCTGTGGCATATTGGAACACCCCAAACACCTGTGCACATTTTTGTTTTTGCCTTAGCACTATACAGCTGATTCAAAAGATCAAGACATCATCAAGCTTCAAGGGGTATTTATGTCTAATAATGACATTATCTTCTATTGTTTGTCCTCATGTGTCTGTTTTTCAGCATAAAGTACTCTGTAGCCACTTAGTGTGGACACCAGGTGAGACCACACACACACAATAACAGTCTCTCTCCTTCACTTCATCCCTCTCCCCCTTCTCCCTAAATCCTCTAGGATATATCAGCTGTGGTGAACCCCTCCCACATCTGAACTGGCTGACACAGAGGGAACAGCACGATCAGAGGTGAGAGGTCAGGTCAACAGGAAGTATTATTAAGGAGATGCTTTACATTGAAATACAGATAGAGATGCAGTTAGTCCCAGAGTTAATGATCCCAGGTCAGTTTATATTATACAGGAAGTATTATTAAAGAGATGCTTTACATTGAAATACAGATAGAGATGCAGTAGTCCCAGAGTTAATGATCCAAGGTCAGTTTTGCATTTCACCTCCTGATGATTATGATGACTGACCGTGTTAGAATAAAAAAACACAAGGCTTAATCATGCTCTCTCTCTATCCATCTGTCTCTCGTCTGCAGGTATGTTTTGATGTGAGAGAGGAAGCCAGTCCCGTCATCGCCACCTCACCTGCTCTTAAGATAACCTTCGGGCCGACTGGGGGTCCAAGGCTGGTTAGGAGACATCGCTAGAGACACTGTAATTGTGATGAACTGAGAGAATATTAGGGTAGGACTGTAATTCATTAATCATATGCTATCTGCCTCTGTTCTTACCTCTTTCCCTTTCTGTCTTCTACACCTCTCTCCCCACCTCGTCTTTCTTCCTCTTTTTATAATGCACACCAGATGTGCATTGAAGTACAGATTGAACTTGTATTTATAATATAATATTATAATTATCATAATTATAATGCATGTATTATGTATTTATAACACCTGGATAATGAACTTCTTTCAATAAAGCGTTTCACATTCTCCGCTGGTTGAAATGAAGTATCTCATTGAAATACTATCCTGTGTCCTCAGATGAATGTAGATGAAGGGAGTTAGATAAGCATAGGTTTTTTTTCTGTATGTATGAATTACAAATCGGCCTTTACTTAAATCATGTTTCCAGTCTATTGCATAGTTACAATGTGTAATCATTGATGTCCCAGGAGCAGGAGTGGTAAACACTGTTGAAGTGTATAATTTGTAATACATACATGTAGACACAGCATCATTCAATGACTGGAGTTTGATACACCTGGTATTGGATATGACTGAAAAAGAATGTCTCAGAGATTCATACCTGAACCACACCTTTATTTGCCAAGGAAGAGTGCATGATCAGTGAATATATTCAATGTACAGGCTACAATGTGGGAATCTCATGCGTGGTAATAACTACAGTACATGTGTATATAGGACTTGCATCCTTGGCACAATAAAGTTATTATATTGTACTCTATCCATAGGCTTCATTAATGCGATTCAGACTTGAAGTTGATACAACAACTATGATAGCTGAGGTTCATACATTGGTATGAATATTACATACTGTAGCATCCACAGGATCATTACAAATCAAAACGTCTAACACACCATTGTTACATTTACATTTACATTTAAGTCATTTAGCAGACGCTCTTATCCAGAGCGACTTACAAAATGGTGCATTCACCTTATGATATCCAGTGGAACAACCACTTTACAATAGTGCATCTAAATATTTTAAGGGGGGGGGGGGGTTAGAAGGATTACTTTATCCTATCCTAGGTATTCCTTAAAGAGGTGGGGTTTCAGGTGTCTCCGGAAGGTGGTGATTGACTCCGCTGTCCTGGCGTCGTGAGGGAGCTTGTTCCACCATTGGGGTGCCAGAGCAGCGAACAGTTTTGACTGGGCTGAGTGGGAACTGTGCTTCCTCAGAGGTAGGGGGGCCAGCAGGCCAGTGGTGGATGAACGCAGTGCCCTTGTTTGGGTGTAGGGCCTGATCAGAGCCTGAAGGTATGGAGGTGCCGTTCCCTTCACAGCTCCGTAGGCAATCACCATGGTCTTGTAGCGGATGCGAGCTTCAACTGGAAGCCAGTGGAGAGAGCGGAGGAGCGGGGTGACGTGAGAGAACTTGGGAAGGTTGAACACCAGACGGGCTGCGGCGTTCTGGATGAGTTGTAGGGGTTTAATGGCACAGGCAGGGAGCCCAGCCAACAGCGAGTTGCAGTAATCCAGACGGGAGATGACAAGTGCCTGGATTAGGACCTGCGCCGCTTCCTGTGTGATGCAGGGTCGTACTCTGCGAATGTTGTGGAGCATGAACCTACAGGATCGGGTCACCGCCTTGATGTTAGTGGAGAACGACAGGGTGTTGTCCAGGATCACGCCAAGGTTCTTAGCACTCTGGGAGGAGGACACAAGGGAGTTGTCAACCGTGATGGCGAGATCATGGAACGGGCAGTCCTTCCCTGGGAGGAAGAGCAGCTCCGTCTTGCCGAGGTTCAGCTTGAGCTGGTGATCCGTCATCCACACTGATATGTCTGACAGACATGCAGAGATGCGATTCGCCGCCTGGTTATCAGAAGGGGGAAAGGAGAAGATTAATTGTGTGTCGTCTGCATAGCAATGATAGGAGAGACCATGTGAGGATATGACAGAGCCAAGTGACTTGGTGTATAGTGAGAATAGGAGAGGGCCTAGAACAGAGCCCTGGGGGACACCAGTGGTGAGAGCGCATGGTGCGGAGACAGATTCTCGCCACGCCACCTGGTAGGAGCGACCTGTCAGGTAGGACGCAATCCAAGCGTGGGCCGCGCCGGAGATGCCCAACTCGGAGAGGGTGGAGAGGAGGATCTGATGGTTCACAGTATCAAAGGCAGCAGATAGGTCTAGAAGTATGAGAGCAGAGGAGAGAGAGTTAGCTTTAGCAGTGGGGAGAGCCTCCGTGACACAGAGAAGAGCAGTCTCAGTTGAATGCCCAGTCTTGAAACCTGACTGATTAGGATCAAGAAGGTCATTCTGAGAGAGATAGCAGGAGAGCTGGCCAAGGACGGCACGTTCAAGAGTTTTGGAGAGAAAAGAAAGAAGGGATACTGGTCTGTAGTTGTTGACATCGGAGGGATCGAGTGTAGGTTTTTTCAGAAGGGGTGCAACTCTCGCTCTCTTGAAGACGGAAGGGACGTAGCCAGCGGTCAAGGATGAGTTGATGAGCGAGGTGAGGAAGGGGAGAAGGTCTCCGGAAATGGTCTGGAGAAGAGAGGAGGGGACAGGGTGAAGTGGGCAGGTTGTTGGGCGGCCGGCCGTCACAAGACGCGAGATTTCATCTGGAGAGAGAGGGGAGAAAGAGGTCAAAGCACAGGGTAGGGCAGTGTGAGCAGGACCAGCGGTGTCGTTTGACTTAGCAAACGAGGATCGGATATCGTCAACCTTCTTTTCAAAATGGTTGACGAAGTCATCCGCAGAGAGGGAGGAGGGGGGGGGGAGGGGGAGGAGGATTCAGGAGGGAGGAGAAGGTAGCAAAGAGCTTCCTAGGGTTAGAGGCAGATGCTTGGAATTTAGAGTGGTAGAAAGTGGCTTTAGCAGCAGAGACAGAAGAGGAGAATGTAGAGAGGAGTGAGTGAAAGGATGCCAGGTCCGCAGGGAGGTGAGTTTTCCTCAATTTCCGCTCGGCTGCCCGGAGCCCTGTTCTGTGAGCTCGTAGTGAGTCGTCGAGCCACGGAGCAGGAGGGGAGGACCGAGCCGGCCTGGAGGATAGGGGACAGAGAAAATCAAAGGATGCAGAAAGGGAGGAGAGGAGTGTTGAGGAGGCAGAATCAGGAGATAGGTTGGAGAAGGTTTGAGCAGAGGGAAGAGATGATAGGATGGAAGAGGAGAGAGTAGCGGGAGAGAGAGAGCGAAGGTTGGGACGGCGCAATACCATCCGAGTAGGGGCAGAGTGAGAAGTGTTGGATGAGAGCAAGAGGGAAAAGGATACAAGGTAGTGGTCGGAGATTTGGAGGGGAGTTGCAATGAGATTAGTGGAAGAACAGCATCTAGTAAAGATGAGGTCAAGCGTATTGCCTGCCTTGTGAGTAGGGGGGGAAGGTGAGAGGGTGAGGTCAAAAGAGGAGAGGAGTGGAAAGAAGGAGGCAGAGAGGAATGAGTCAAAGGTAGACGTGGAGAGGTTAAAGTCACCCAGAACTGTGAGAGGTGAGCCATCCTCAGGAAAGGAACTTATCAAGGCGTCAAGCTCATTGATGAACTCTCCAAGGGAACCTGGAGGGCGATAAATGATAAGGATGTTAAGCTTGAAAGGGCTGGTAACTGTGACAGCATGGAATTCAAATGAGGAGATAGACAGATGGGTCAGGGGAGAAAGAGAGAATGTCCACTTGGGAGAGATGAGGATTCCAGTGCCACCACCCCGCTGGCTCGATGCTCTAGGGGTATGCATTGTGATCTCTACAGCGCTGTTGGCTGGTCGTCATTGACCTTGCGTAGGCTTAAACACTGGTATACACTGATTTATAAGGCCATATTGGGTAAAATGCAATTTTATCTCTGTTCTTTTTAAATCCGGTCGGCAAATAAATATTAATTTACGGTCCCATTCTCATTTGCTTCTAACAGTACCAAGAATTAGAACAGGTCATGGTAGAAATAGTTTTAGTTACTCAGCTCCGTGGTCCTGGAATTCTCTCCTGAACATTTAAAAATGTGATGATCTAGTTTCGTTGGTGGAGTTTAAACACTTGATCAATGTATATATCATAGATGAGTGTAATTTTCTTTAGGACAGCTGTTTTTTAGTCGACTTTCGAGTTTTTTAACGTAATATGTAATTGTTGTACTGTATGTGTGTTTATAGTTTTGTTTAATGTTGTGTTAGTGTATGTTTTTGTTGTACTGTATGTGTGTTTATAGTTTTGTTTAATGTTGGGTTAGTGTATGTTGTTGTTGTACTATGTGTGTTTATAGTTGTGTTTAATGTTGTGTTAGTGTATGGAAGTTGTTTTGTCTGAAACGTTGTTCCCCCTACTGCTATTGGACCAGGTCTCTCTTGGAAAATAGATGTTCTCAATGAGGAAAACCTGTATAAATAAAGGTTAAATTAAAACATGTTAAAATAGGCGTACAGTTATTTTTATCCTCTACTACACAATAAGCAAGTAAATAGTTAGCTAGCTATGTTACTTCAGCTGCATTGCACGGCAAGCCATGCTTACACAATTGTATATTCAATTTGCAGTAAATGCTTTACCTAGCTAAATTCTTTACATCCACTGTTTCCAAGACGACAGCCTGGTTTGCTGGTTTTCTCAGGAATCCCTAAAACATGAAACAACACAAATTACAATGTCATACTCATGTCATAACATCAGCTAGCTAGCTGGCTAATGTTAGCTAATCAGCTAACTTGCTAAATAGCAATTTTTGTAAATTAACTTTATGTCAAAATAATATGCACAATCGTTTGTCTCTACATTAACCAACATATTCCTCTCAATTGTAATTTTTTTTGCTTGCATCGTTATGTTATAATTACTGTCATGACTTCCGCCTCTCCTTGTTCGGGCGGTGTTCGGCGGTCAACGTCACCGACCTTCTAGCCATCGCTGATCCATTTTTCATTTTCCATTGGTTTTGTCTTGTCTTCCTTCACACCTGGTTCCAATCCCATCAATTACATGTTGTTTTTTTAACCCTCTGTTTCCCCTCATGTCCTTGTCGGTGATTGTTTGATTGTATGTTATGTGCAAGTTATGTTCTGGTGTGCGACGGGTTTTTTTACCCACTTTTACTATTTTGTATATTTTGGTTTTCTGAGTTTTGTGAGCACTTATTAAACGACTCCGTTTATACCAAGTTCGTTCTCCTGCGCCTGACTTTTCTGCCACCAACACGCACCCACTACAATTACTTCAATTTGCTTCCACCGTAATGTTTTGTCAGCCATCTTTGCTGAAGAAAGTCACCAGGGACAGGTGGTTTGTGTCAAATTCATCATTGGAACCACTCGATATGATTGGTCATATAAAAACCTTGGGACCAAAATGCATATTGAGTGCTCTTGTGGTGGTGTGGAACAATGAAGCCATGACGCTGGGTACCTCTAAGTCCCGCGGTGTACGCTCGCAACTTTTAAAGGAGGAACCACTGTACATATGCTGATCTTGATGGCTTGGTGCGCTTCCTTACCTTTTTATTGAGTTACATGTTATGGAGACCACCATAGGAACTACTAACGAGAGGAGTGTCAAGGGTTTAAACTAACCAATTAAGAGAGGCAAGGTCCTGGCCCACTTGAAATCACTCTCGTCTGATATTATATTTTTGCAAGAAACCCATCTGAAAAACAATTATTATAGCAGACTTAAATGTAGTTGGGTGGGTCATTCTAACTTCTACGCCAAACCGAGAGGCACAGCGATTCTGGTACGGAAAGGAATTCCCTTTCTACATCAAACCACTATTGCGGATAAAGAAGGTCGTTATGTGATCGTAATAGGACAGATAGCTTCTACTTCTGTAACTCCACTGATTCCAGGTTTCTCCCATACTAACCTGGTCATTGGGGGGGACCTTAATTGTGTGCTAGACCAATATTTGGATAGATCCTCTACCCGGCGAACCCCTACCTCCTATTCAAACGAATTCTTGAATACCTCCATAAGAAATTCTAATTTATTTGATATTTGTAGGATCTGTAACCCAACGGGTAGGGGATACTCCTTTTACTCTCATGTTTACAATGTTTATACCCGAATTGACTACTTTTGGTTGATGCGAAATGACTCCCTTATACCTGTAATGTGAGGTATCATGATATTATAATCTCTGACCATAGTCCACTCACCTTCTACCTGAGATTGGGTGACATCGTATCAAACGAGAGGGTCTGGAGGTTGAGTCATTCTGCATTTTTCTTTGATACCAACGACAACACAGAGACTTCCTTAGCATTATTGTGGGAAACACTGAAGGCTTATTTGAGAGGCTGTATCATCTCCTTTCAGGCTGCCAGGAGAGAAAAGTTAGTAGAGTTGGAGGGACAAATTCACTTACTGGATAGAGAGAATGCGAGTCATTGGAGAAACATAAAACAAATTACCGCTTTAAAATGTGAAAATAATCAGATTCTCTCAGCTAAAATAGCTACATCTTTTCTCTATGCCAAGCAAAAATATTGTGAGTTTGGTGACAAACCACACAAATTACTTGCCAGACAACTTCAAAAAACTGAGAGTCACCGAGTTAACTTTGCAACTGGGGAATTACTCTCTTCACTCTAGGACATCAATGACAGATTCTGTCAGTTTTACGAGACTCTATATACATCTAAAGCAGATTGTAACTCCTTAATTATGCAAAACTTTTTAGGGGGACTGTAATCTCTCTGCCCAGAACCAGGAAGATTCCAACTTCCTGAATAAGGAAATATCTATTGGAGAAATTTGAGAAACACTTACATCTCTAAAGACCCTGGGTCCAGATGGATTCCCTGGGTCCAGATGGATTCCCTGGTGAATTCTATAAAACATTCAGCAACATGCTCTTTCCCTACCTACAAAATGTTGGTTCAGGCCAATGAGGATGGAGCTCGCCCATCTACTATGGACCAAGCTTTTATTACAGGTAAACATAAAAAGGGTAAAGATCCGGAAGAGGGAGGGTCATATAGACCAATATCTTTCCTTAATACAGACAAAAAGATTTTAGCAAAAACTCTGGCTAACAGGCTTAGCACTTTAGTGGGCAAATTGGTCCATTCGGACCAGACCGGCTTTATCCCTAACAGAAACTCATTCTTCAATCTCAGGCGCCTCTTCAACATGATGTATTCTTAGAGGTTACCCAACGTGGACCTTGCCGTTATTAGCAATTTATGTTATTCTTTAATAACAGACCCAAAAGCAAATCAGGGGGAGGAAAATAGGTTTATTCGAAGAGGAAAAATCATACAGGGAGGACAATGGTCATTCTCCCCTGTCCTCAGTGATGCTCTCTCAGTGATTCTCTCCTGTGATTCTCTCCTGTGATTCTCTCCACAGAACAAAGGGACAGCATCTAGTTTTATAACCCAGCCCTAGCCATGTGGTTGACCAATTACAGTTCCTTGCAATAAAACTAGCCAATGGCCAAATAACAAGTATCCTATTTCAGAAGACATATTTTATTTTATTTTATTTCACCTTTATTTAACCAGGTAGGCAAGTTGAGAACAAGTTCTCATTTACAATTGCGACCTGGCCAAGATAAAGCAAAGCAGTTCGACAACATACAAAAAACACAGAGTTACACATGGAGTAAAACAACATACAATCAATGATGCAGTATAAAAAAATTAAAAAAATAAGACTATATACAATGTGAGCAAATGATGTGAGATAAGGGAGGTAAAGGCAAAAAAAATTCCATGGTGGCAAACTAAATAAAGTATAGCAAGAAAAACACTGGAATGGTAGATTTGTAGTTTGAAGAAATTTCAGAGATAAAATATAAATAATATGGTGCAAAGGAGCAAAATAAATAAAATAAATAAATACAGTAGGGGAAGAGGTAGTAGTTTGGGCTAAATTATAGATGGGCTATGTACAGGTGCAGTGATCTGTGAGCTGCTCTGACAGCTGGTGCTTAAAGCTAGTGAGGGAGATAAGTGTTTCCAGTTTCAGAGATTTTTGTAGTTCGTTCCAGTCATTGGCAGCAGAGAACTGGAAGGAGAGACGACCAAAGGAAGAGTTGGCTTTAAGGGTGACCAGAGAGATATACCTGCTGGAGCGCGTGCTACAGGTGGGTGCTGCTATGGTGACCAGTGAGCGGAGATAAGGGGGGACTTTACCTAGCAGGGTCTTGTAGATGACCTGGAGCCAATGTGTTTGGCGACGATTATGAAGCGAAGGCCAGCCAACGAGAGCGTACAGGTCGCAGTGGTGGGTAGTATATGGGGCTTTGGTGACAAAACGGATGGCACTGTGATAGACTGCATCCAGCTTGTTGAGTAGGGTATTGGAAGCTATTTTGTAAATGACATCGCCGAAGTCGAGGATTGGTAGGATGGTCAGTTTTACGAGGGTATGTTTGGCAGCATGAGTGAAGGATGCTTTGTTGCGAAATAGGAAGCCAATTCGAGATTTCACTTTGGATTGGAGATGATTGATGTGAGTCTGGAAGGAGAGTTTACAGTCTAACCAGACACCTAGGTATTTGTAGTTGTCCACAAATTCTAAGTTAGAACCATCCAGAGAAGTGATGCTGGACAGGCGGGCAGGTGGAGGCAGCGATCGGTTGAAGAGCATGCATTTAGTTTTACTTGTGTTTAGGAGCAGTTGGAGACCACGGAAGGAGAGTTGAATGGCATTGAAGCTCGTCTGGAGGGTTGTTAACACAGTGTCCAAAGAAGGGCCAGAAGTGTACAGAATGGTGTCGTCTGCGTAGAGGTGGATCAGAGATTCACCAGCAGCAAGAGCGACATCATTTATGTATACAGAGAAAAGAGTTGGCCCAAGAATTGAACCCTGTGGTACCCCCATAGAGACTGCCAGAGGTCCAGACAGTAGGCCCTCCGATTTGACACACTGAACTCTGTCAGAGAAGTAGTTGGTGAACCAGGCGACGCAATCGTTTGAGAAACCAAGGCTACTGAGTCTGCCGATGAGGATGTGGTGATTAACAGAGTCAAAAGCTTTGGCCAGGTCAATGAATACGGCAGCACAGTATTGTTTCTTATCGATGGCGGTTACGATGTCGTTTAGGACCTTGAGCGTGGCTGAGGTGCACCCATGACCAGCTCTGAAACCAGATTGCATAGCGGAGAGGGTCCGGTGGGATTCGAAATGGTCAGTAATCTGTTTGTTGACTTGGCTTTCGAAGACCTTAGAAAGGCAGGGTAGGATGGATATAGGTCTGTAGCAATTTGGGTCAAGAGTGTCACCTCCTTTGAAGAGGGGGATGACAGCAGCTGCTTTCCAATCTATGGGAATCTCAGACGACACGAAAGAGAGGTTGAACAGGCTAGTAATAGGGGTTGCAATAATTTCGGCAGATAATTTTAGAAAGAAAGGGTCCAGATTGTCAAGCCCAGCTGATTTGTAGGGGTCCAGATTTTGCAGCTCTTTCAGAACATCAGCTGAATGGATTTGGGAGAAGGAGAAATGGGGGAGGCTTGGGCGAGTAGCTGTGGGGGGTGCAGTGCTGTTGAATGCAGTAGCGGTAGTTAGGTGGAAAGCATGGCCAGCCGTAGAAAAATGCTTATTGAAATTCTCAATTATAGTGGGCTTATCGGTGGTGACAGAGTTTCCTATCCTCAGTGCAGTGGGCAGTTGGGAGGAGGTGTTCTTATTCTCCATGGACTTTACAATGTCCCAGAACTTTTTAGAGTTGGAGTTGCACGAAGCGAATTTCTGTTTGAAAAAGCTAGCCTTGGCGTTTCTAACTGCCTGTGTGTATTGGTTTCTAACTTCCCTAAAAAGTTGCATATCGCGGGGGCAGTTCGATGCTAATGCAGAACGCCACAGGATATTTTTGTGTTGGTTAAGGGCAGTCAGGTCTGGGGAGAACCAAGGGCTATATCTGTTCCTGGTTCTAAATTTCTTGAAAGGGGCATGCTTCTTTAAGATGGAGAGGAAGGCATTTAAAAAAAATAACCAGGCATCCTCTACTGACGGGATGAGGTCAATATCCTTCCAGGATACCAGGGCCAGGTCGATTAGAAAGGCTTGCTCGTTGAAATGTTTCAGGGAGCGTTTGACAGTGATGAGTGGAGGTCGTTTGACCGCTGACCCATTACGAGTGCAGGCAATGAGGCAGTGATCGCTGAGATCTTGGTTGAAAACAGCAGAGGTGTATTTAGAGGGCACGTTGGTTAGGATGATATCTATGAGGGTGCCAGTGTTTGCGGCTTTGGGGTTGTACCTGGTGGGTTCATTAATAATTTGTGTGAGATTGAGGGCATCAAGCTTGGATTGTAGGATGGCTGGGGTGTTAAGCATGTCCCAGTTTAGGTCACCTAGTAGCACGAGCTCTGAAGATAGATGGGGGGCAATCAGTTCACATATGGTGTCCAGAGCACAACTAGGGGCCGAGGGGGGTCTATAGCAGGCGGCAACGGTGAGAGACTTGTTTTTGGACAGGTGGATTTTTAAAAGTAGAAGTTCAAATTGTTTGGGTACAGACCTGGATAGCAGTACAGAACTCTGCAGGCTATCTCTGCAGTAGATTGCAACACCGCCCCCTTTGGTCGTTCTATCTTGTCTGAAAACGTTGTAGTTAGGGATGAAGATTTCAGAGTTTTTGGTGGACTTCCTAAGCCAAGATTCAGACACAGCTAGGACATCTGGGTTGGCAGAGTGTGCTAAAGCAGTGAATAAAACAAACTTAGGGAGGAGGCTTCTAATGTTAACATGCATGAAACCAAGGTTATTACGGTTACAGAAGTCATCAAAAGAGAGCGCCTGGGGAGTAGGAGTGGAGCCAGGCACTGCAGGGCCTGGATTCACCTCTACATCCCCAGAGGAGCAGAGAAGAATAAGTATGAGGGTACGGCTAAAAGCTATAAGAATTGGTCGTCTGTGACGTCCAGAATAGAGAGAAAAAGGAGCAGGTTTCTGGGGGCGATAAAATAGCTTCAAGGTATAATGTACAGACAAAGGTATGGTGGGATGTGAGTACAGAGGAGGTAAACCTAGGCATTTAGTGATTATGAGAGAGATATTGTCTCTAGAAACATCATTGAAACCAGAAGATGTCATAGCATGTGTGGGTGGAGGAACTGAGAGGTTGGATAAGGTATAATGAGCAGGGCTAGAGGCTCTACAGTGAAATAAGCCAATAAACACTAACCAGAACAGCAATGGAGAAGGCATATTGACATTAAGGAGAGGCATGCTTAGCCGAGTGATCAAAGGGTCCAGTGAGATTCAGACAGCTAGCCGGGCCATAGGTAGCAAGCTGGTGGAAGATGGGAGGGAGGTCTGTTTTTAGCCACCTCGTGCGTTTCCGTCTGTGGGTTAGTGGGGTTCCGTGTGGAAGGGGGGACCAGTCCAAGTTGGCAAAATAGTTAGTTATAGTGGCCCAAGAAAAGTGTCCGATAGACCTATTCAGATCGCAGCCGAAAAGACAGCTAACGATTAGCGGGCCGCAGATGGGCGATCAGGTTACGTCGCGACGGAGGGATCAGTTGGATAACTCCCTCGGGCAGATAACGTCGGTGGTCCAGTCGTGAAGACCCGATGGGGCTCCGCATCGGCAGTAAAACGGGTCAGGATAGGTGAGTTGTAGCCCAGGAGACACTTCAGCTGGCTAGCTCAGGAATAGCCCAGGAGTGGCTGACGGAACTCTTCAGCTGGCTAGCTGGCTAGCTCCGTAATAATGTGTGTTAATTCCGTGACCGACGTTGCCAATAGTCACTCAGGTAGCAGCTAGTTGGCTGCAAGATCCAGGTGTAAATGTCCAGAGCCTGCGGTAGAAATCGGGGAAAGGAGAGAGAATAGGTCCGGTATGCTCTGGTCTGAGTCGCGCTGTACAAAAACTGGCGATAGCTTTTCGAGCTAATGGATAGCTGAGGACAGCTAACCGTGGCTAGCTGAACTTCAACGTTAGCCAGTGAAAATGGCTAACCTCTTGCTAGCTTCTGTTGTGAAATTCAGATGAGGTAAATAATACTTTCTTTTTTAAATTGGTGAGGCGGGTTGCAGGAGAGTGCTTTGAGGTTGAGTTTTTAGAATTAAAAAATATATATATATATATAAAAAGATAAGTGAAGAAAAAAAATATGTAAATATATATATACACGGGACACGACAAGAGGAGGGTAGAGGACGTCTGAACTGCTACGCCATCTTGGAAAAAAAAATTATATTCCTGCCATGTCTCTGAACCATTGATCAATAATTCCCTATTACAGAAAAAACATTATTTCCCTTAATCGTAATTACTCTATTGACTTCTCGACCTTTTGACCTCTAGTCCTCTGTCTCTGCGTTGTGTATTTATCTTCGACATATTCTTACACCATTATATCTCTTGACGCCGAAAAGGCATTTGACCAAGTTGAGTGGTCCTATCTATTCAAGGTCCTACAGAAATGTAATATTGGAGATGGGTTCATAAAATGGATCCAGCTTTTATATAGGAACCCCTGTGCGAGAATACTCACTAACCAATCATTGTCGCCCTGATTAAACCTTTATAGAGGGACAAATCGGGGTTGTGCCCTGTCGCCTCTGCGTTTTGCTCTAATCATTGGACCTCTCACTCAGGCGACCAGATCTCATGCAGCAATACACTTATATAATACTAAAGATACTTTAAATGAGATCTTTCTATACGCAGATGACATTCTCCTCTATGTAACAGAACCCCAATCCAGTATTCCAGCTATTCTTGACTAATTTGTTTGGTACCTTCTCGGGATACAGAATACATTGGAACAAGAGCGAATTAATGCCCATACGGTTTCAAAACACCTCTTGTTTAGAACTTCTTCCATTTAAGTTATCTTCAGAAAAATGTACACATCTAGGAATTGTAGTTACCAAACAATACTCCTCACTGTTTATGAAACAAGATTTCTGTAATCCAAACAGTTGGAATGGTCCGTGGGTACGTAAAGAACAATCCTGTCGAATTTGTTATTAATTTGTGATGTAACTAAGGACAGTATCCTCTTACATCTAGACGTTCCGCTATTGGAACACCTGCTCCAATATCCAATGATGGGCGTGGCGCGAAATACAAAGTCCTCGGAAATCCGAAAACTGCCATTTTTCAAACATATGACTATTTTACACCATTTTAAAGACAAGACTCTCCTTTATCTAACCACACTGTCCGATTTCAAAAAGGCTTTACAACAAAAGCAAAACATTAGATTATGTCAGCAGAGTACCCAGCCAGAAATAATCAGACACCCATTTTTCAAGCTAGCATATAATGTCACAAAAAACAAAACCACAGCTAAATGCAGCACTAATCTTTGATGATCTTCATCAGATGACACTCCTAGGACATTATGTTATACAATACATGAATGTTTTGTTCAATCAAGTTCATATTTATATCAAAAACCAGCTTTTTACATTAGCATGTGACGTTCAGAACTAGCATACCCACCGAAAACTTCCGGTGAATTTACTAAATTACTCACGATAAACGTTCACAAAAAACATAACAATTATTTTAAGAATTATAGATACAGAACTCCTTTATGCAATCGAGGTGTCCGATTTTAAAATAGCTTTTCGGTGAAAGCACATTTTGCAATATTCTGAGGAGATAGCTCGCCATCACGGGCTAGCTATTTTGACATCCACCAAGTTTGGCCCTCACCAAAGTCAGATTTACTATAAGAAAAATTGGATTACCTTTGCTGTTCTTCGTCAGAATGCACTCCCAGGACTTCTACTTCAATAACAAATGTTGGTTTGGTTCCAAATAATCCATAGTTATATCCAAATAGCGGCGTTTGGTTCGTGCGTTCAAGACACAATCCGAAGGGTGACGAAGGGTGACGCGCCCGACGCGTTTCGTGACAAAAAATTCTAAATATTCCATTACCGTACTTCGAAGCATGTCAACCGCTGTTTAAAATCAATTTTTAATGCGATTTTTCTCGTAAAAAAGCGATTATATTCCGACCGGGAAACCCTGTTTTCGTTCAAAGACGAAAAAATAAAAACATGGTGTTGGCTCGTGCATGCGCCCCCAGTCTCATTGTTCTCTGATCGACCACTATCCAAATGCGCTACTGTTTTTCAGCCATGGCCTGCAGAGTCATCATTCCCGGTTCTGGCACCTTCTGAGAGCCTATGGGAGCGTTAGAAAATGTCACGTTACAGCAGAGATCCCCTGTTTTGGATAGAGATGATCAAGAAGGCCAAGAAATGGTCAAAGAGGGCGCTTCCTGTTTGGAATCTTCTCAGGTTTTGGCCTGCCAAATGACTTCTGTTATACTCACAGACACCATTCAAACAGTTTTAGAAACTTTGGAGTGTTTTCTATCCAAAGCTAATAATTATATGCATATTCTCGTTTCTGGGCAGGAGTAATAATCAGATTAAATCGGGTACGTTTTTTATCCGGCCGTGAAAATACTGCCCCCTATCCATAAAAAGATAACAACATAACTGTATATCTGAATGTGTATATTTCCCAGTTGTCAGGTTCACATCCAAATGTTTGGGAACTTATGATTAAATATGAAAATATTTGTGAGAAGATAAATTGTGATGTTAGCCTTCTAAATGAGAAAATCTTTTTTCATATAAAGTTTCAACCAGTCAGTGACCACACCAACATGAGCACAGGCATTATGTCGGTGTCATGGAATGCCCCCTTTTCCCAGAGTGCATAAAACCCACTTCTAGTGAAATTAACATTAGACCAGCGGGACCGACAGCGTGAGCTGGAAGGTACGAAATGGTTAGACAGGCTGAAGCTCTCAACAGGGAAGAATAAAATCTCTATGTTGAAATGGTTACTACTCTATAGACCAGAGAGCATGGAGCTGTAGCTACATGTTGAAATGGTTGACAGTTTAAATGGCTACCACTCTATAAACCAGTTACGTGCAGCACAAGCTGAATATGTTAGAAATGGTTAAGAAATCTACAAAACTAAAGGCTACACATTCACAGTCTTCAGCTGTATATGTAAAATAGTCTAGGAAACTCAACCGAAGACGAGATAAGAACATTTTCCTATCAAACTACGATTGGTACGTCTGACGTATCCATTATAACAGACACTCCGAGAAATCTGAGAAGCTCCACCTACAAAAGACATTGTGACTTCTGGGGAACACAACCAGAGACTTCTGATGAACTACTCTCCACAGAAAATGGCCCGGCGATTTCAACAGAGAGAGACGACAAGACATATACGCGTAAATATGTACATTGCAATTATTTTAGACTGAGCGGCCATTCATGTGTAAAGTATTAGCATTTCCATGAGCATAATTATCAACTCTATGTAGTTGGTCCATTCTGTCTTTCCCACTCTTTATCTGTCCCCACCCCTTTCCATTGTCTACCAAGCCATCATATCGGGTTAGTCCACTAGGGCCTTTCATTGCCTTATGTAATCTGTAAACTATTCTGTTTGTGTGTTTATGTAATTCTGTGTGATTATTTAGTTAGTTAGTAAATAAATAATTAAGCCAATTTGTATATCGCTCATTCATCATTTATGGGTTCGTACAGATATCCAAGAATTTTGTGACATTCAGAATGAGACAGATGGTAAATGATTAATTAATGACTGATTGACGACTGAAATGTAAGAGATTTTTTATATCTTTAAGAGTTCATTCGGAAAACGCTAACTCGTTAAATAAACTTGTTCCATTGTGCCCCAAGATTGCTAATGAGTTAATTGTTACAAGATTAATTTAATCATCGTAATGATTATACATAGTTAATTTATTTGATAAAATAATCATCATCACATTAATGATAGTAAAGACAGGACATGTTGGTGGCCCGTGTGTCTAAGATAGAATGAGGCCTTATTGTTGAACTCAGCCTGAAATATGAAATTGAAAAGCAGATGAAATGATACACCCAGATTATGTTATAAACCATGGGGGTTGTAGACAGGAATTGTTGGTTGTGTGTGTTGTCATAGAGATTGCCTCCGTGTTGTTTCTCTGACATAGTCAGTGTAGGGTTAGTGATTACATTTCTTGGGCCAGGACACGATCCAGCTAATTATAGAAATTTGACAAATAGAGCGTTGGGCCAAACGTGCTATTTCTGTCACTCGCATCTCAGGAGTGAGTAGACTCGGTCAGTATTAATGTCTTGAGCAAGACACATGGGCAATGAGCCAGACACATGGGCAATGAGCCAGACACATGGGCAATGAGCCAGACACATGGGCAATGAGCCAGACACATGGGCTGGCAATTAGAGAAAGTTGATTAGACCAACGGTGTATTTCTTTGTTTACCGCGCATTACGGTAAAACATAGTGAAAAATAACGGTGAAAGGGTTTGAACGTAAGACGTTATTAGTAAAACCATTCCCTTGTTGAAGGGGTCCTATGTTGAGCTTCAAAGGGTACAAGGTAGGATTAGCTTGCACAAGATGCTAAAGCTAACTAGGGAGAGCAGCCATTTAGTTTTTCCCCTTTGTTCACACGGCAACACCGTGTGACTTAGATAATAGAAGTTCTGCCTCCTTAGGACTCCCGTTGGATATCAGCATTCTGCGATCAGTGACCCCTGGGGGTGAAGAATCGCCAGTCATTTAAAAAATATGTATCTTTCTATGTGACACCCAACGTTGTCTCACGTTTAAAACAAGTGGTTATACTTATGATATCCAGCCATTCTCAATATTGTCGTCTTATTCAATTTTACTACGAAGTTAAAATTGCCAGTCCAACCTTGTTCAGGTGGACCATTTGGATAATGTCCAAACCGATGTGTTTCTACCAATGTGATAATTTCAACTTTTCCACATGAACCTAGTTACAGCATTGCTTTCAGGTTAATTAACATTTAATTCCCAAATAGCCTATACAGGTATGATTAATCATTAACATTGATTTGCTTTAAATTTGCTTTTGCAAGCTCATTGAGTCCAACTCCCCAGTACTGATACAGTATTGACGGAAGTCCCGCCTTCGTGGGAATCCCATGTGGTTTCAGCCTTCAGGGATTAGTGACCCCTGGTGGAAGATATATATATATTTTTTAAATATAAATTCCTTTGAGGTTCAACGTAGCCAATTTTTACAGATTCGATATTGTTGTCTCATTCAATTTAACTAAGAGGTAAAATTGCCAGACTTACCTTTTCCAAATGGATCTTTTGAATAATATCCAAATTGATTGGTTTCTACAAATGAGACAATTTGAACTTTTCCTAATTAAACTACTCTTTCAGGTTAATTAAAGTTAAAATCCCAAATAACCTATACAGATTTGGTTTATCATTAACATTGATTAATCATTTAAATTCATTCACGTTGAACTCCCACATTACTGATCCAGTATTGATGGTTCATTAACGTATTTAATTAGATTAAAATCGCATTTGCAGCTTCCACCAACTCAAAACCCAAACTTTTGAAAAAAATTAACAAAACATTTTTTAATATTGTGCAAGCTATCAGAGGGGGTGGTTCCCAGTAATGAAAAAATAAAAAAATAAAAATAATGAAAAAATATTGAATCAACAATTACATAATATGCAATTAACTATTGACTTTTTCATTTGTAGATAATTATTATAACACAAATGAAACCTAGAGTGTGATTTATATAGCCATGAGGGGAATGAAACCTAGAGTTGGGTTTATATAGCCATGGGGGAATGAAACCTAGAGTTGGGTTTAAATAGCCATGGGGGGGGGGGGAATGAAACCTAGAGTTGGGTTTATATAGTCATGGGGGAATGAAACCTAGAGTTGGGTTTATATAGCCATGGGGGGAATGAAACCTAGAGTTGGGTTTATATAGCAATGGGGGGAATGAAACCTTTATATAGCCATGGGGGGGGGGGGGGGGGGGGGGGGGGGGGGGGGGGGGGGGGATGAAACCTAGAGTTGGGTTTATATAGCCATGGGGGAATGAAACCTAGAGTTGGGTTTATATAGCCATGGGGGAATGAAACCTAGAGTTGGGTTTATATAGCCATGGGGGAATGAAACCTAGAGTTGGGTTTATATAGCCATGGGGGAATGAAACCTAAAGTTGGGTTTATATAGCCATGGGGGGAATGAAACCTAGAGTTGGGTTTATATAGCCATGGGGGGAATGAAACCTAGAGTTGGGTTTATATAGCCATGGGGGGAATGAAACCTAGAGTTGGGTTTATATAGCCATGGGGGGAATGAAACCTAGAGTTGGGTTTATATAGCCATGGGGGGAATGAAACCTAGAGTTGGGTTTATATAGCCATGGGGGGAATGAAACCTAGAGTTGGGTTTATATAGCCATGGGGGAATGAAACCTAGAGTTGGGTTTATATAGCCATGGGGGAATGAAACCTAGAGTTATATAAGTATTATGTTGTGAAGATCTTAGATTACATGTAAAAAACAATTCAATGCTGAACTAAATCAAAATATGTATTTGTATTATAACCTCTGAAGAACATGTCTACAACTCACAAGTATTATTAAAATGTGTAAGAAATTGAAATACATAATTTAAGTACCCCATGTCAATATTCACAAGAGACATTCTGAACTTTTATTCAAACTTGTAAAGTCTTAACACATACTTATGCTATTGTCACATAACATAATTCAGTGTCAGTGTATGCATCATTAGATGCTGTGGGGAATGTGTTATATCTGGTACATGTTGCCCCCTATAGATATTACATAACATCTTAGAAAGTAGTACATTAGTAGTACATAACAGTGTAATAGTGTAGTACTACAGTACGGACCTGTCTTGACATCCTCGTTTGAAACGTTAAAGCTTCTTGTTTATTGTCAGAACGAGCCTTCTGTATATGTGTAGTATTGTATGTAAAACATCAGTGACTGATTCACCACAGGTTTGTTCTCTACAGTTTAACATAAACAATATTTCCCTCCACTCTAAAAATATACTTTCAGATTATAAACATGTATACAAAAGTTATAAAAGGAATACTGACGTCATATACATCATAACCTGAGGGGGGGTTGAAATTGTTGTTCAAATGTTGCATATACATTTTTTAGTATCTAGATATTGTGTTATATGTTAGAATGTCTAATAAACAACTATATTTTATACATTAATATATTGTTTTGTCAAAAATATATAAATATAATAATAACAAAGTTTTACCTGCACCTGTACGCAGACGATACAGTTGTGTACTCTACCACCCCGCCCTGCTGATCAGGCTCTATTAGAACTACAGTATGCTGATCAGGCTCTATCTGAACTACAGTATGCTGATCTGAACTACAGTATGCTGATCAGGCTCTATCTGAACTACAGTATGCTGATCAGGCTCTATCTGAACTACAGTATGCTGATCCTGCTCTATCTGAACTACAGTATGCTGATCAGGCTCTATCTGAACTACAGTATGCTGATCTGAACTACAGTATGCTGATCAGGCTCTATCTGAACTACAGTATGCTGATCCTGCTCTATCTGAACTACAGTATGCTGATCCTGCTCTATCTGAACTACAGTATGCTGATCCTGCTCTATCTGAACTACAGTATGTTGATCAGACTCTATCTGAACTACAGTATGCTGATCTGAACTACAGTATGCTGAGCCTGCTCTATCTGAACTACGGTATGCTGATCATGCTCTATCTGAACTACAGTCTGCTGATCAGGATCTATCTGAACTACAGCATGCTGATCAGGCTCTATCTGAACTACAGTATGCTGATCTGAACTACAGTCTGCGGATCAGGATCTATCTGACCTACAGTATGCTGATCAGGCTCTATCTGAACTACAGTATGCTGATCTGAACTACAGTATGCTGATCAGGCTCTATCAGAACTACAGTTTGCTGATCAGGCTCTATCTGAACTACAGTATGCTGATCTGAACTACAGTATGCTGATCCTGCTCTATCTGAACTACAGTATTCTGATCAGGCTCTATCTGAACTACAGTATGCTGATCAGGCTCTATCTGAACTACAGTATTCTGATCAGGCTCTATCTGAACTACAGTATGCTGATCAGGCTCTATCTGAACTACAGTATGCTGATCAGGCTCTGTCTGAACTACAGTATGCTGATCAGGCTCTATCTGAACTACAGTATGCTTATCAGGCTCTATCTGAACTACAGTATGCTTATCTGAACTACAGTATGCTGATCAGGCTCTATCTGAACTGCAGTATGCTGATCAGGCTCTATCTGAACTACAGTATGCTGATCTGAACTACAGTATGCTGATCAGGTTCTATCTGAACTACAGTATGCTGATCATGCTCTATCTGAACTACAGTATGCTGATCAGGATCTATCTGAACTACAGTTTGCTGATCAGGCTCAATCTGAACTACAGTATGCTGATCTGAACTACAGTATGCTGATCAGGCTCAATCTGAACTACAGTACGCTGATCAGGCTCTATCTGAACTACAGTACGCTGATCAGGCTCTATCTGAACTACAGTATGCTGATCCTGCTCTATCTGAACTACAGTATGCTGATCAGGCTCTATCTGAACTACAGTATGCTGATCTGAACTACAGTATGCTGATCCTGCTCTATCTGAACTACAGTATGCTGATCCTGCTCTATCTGAACTACAGTATGTTGATCCTGCTCTATCTGAACTACAGTATGCTGATCAGGATCTATCTGAACTACAGTATGCTGATCAGGCTCAATCTGAACTACAGTATGCTGATCTGAACTACAGTATTCTGATCAGGCTCTATCTGAACTACAGTATGCTGACCAGGCTCTATCTGAACTACAGTATGCTGATCAGAACTACAGTATGCTGATCATGCTCTATCTGAAATTCAGTATGCTGATCAGGATCTATCTGAACTACAGTCTGCTGATCCTGCTCTATCTGAACTACAGTATGCTGATCAGGCTCTGTCTGAACTACAGTATGCTGATCCTGCTCTATCTGAACTACAGTATGCTGATCTGAACTAAAGTATGCTGATCATGCTCTATCTGAACTACAGTATGCTGATCAGGATCTATCTGAACTACAGTATGCTGATCAGGCTCAATCTGAACTACAGTATGCTGATCTGAACTACAGTATGCTGATCAGGCTCAATCTGAACTACAGTATGCTGATCAGGCTCTATCTGAACTACAGTACGCTGATCAGGCTCTATCTGAACTACAGTATGCTGATCCTGCTCTATCTGAACTACAGTATGCTGATCAGGCTCTATCTGAACTACAGTATGCTGATCTGAACTACAGTATGCTGATCCTGCTCTATCTGAACTACAGTATGCTGATCATGCTCTATCTGAACTACAGTATGCTGACCAGGCTCTATCTGAATTACAGTATGCTGATCAGAACTACAGTATGCTGATCATGCTCTATCTGAAATTCAGTATGCTGATCAGGATTTATCTGAACTACAGTCTGCTGATCCTGCTCTATCTGAACTACAGTATGCTGATCAGGCTCTGTCTGAACTACAGTATGCTGATCCTGCTCTATCTGAACTACAGTATGCTGATCTGAACTACCGTATGCTGATCAGGCTCTATCTGAACTACAGTATGCTGAGCAGGCTCTATCTGAACTACAGTATGCTGATCCTGTTCTATCTGAACTACAGTATGCTGATCTGAACTACAGTATGCTGATCCTGCTCTATCTGAACTACAGTATGCTGATCAGGCTCCATCTGAACTACAGTATGCTGATCAGGGACTATCTGAACTACAGTATGCTGATCCTGCTCCATCAAAACTACAGTATGCTGATCATGCTCTATCTGAACAACAGTATGCTGATCAGGCTCTATCTGAACTGCAGTATGCTGATCAGGCTTTATCTGAACTAAAGTATGCTGATCATGCTCTATCTGACCTACAGTATGCTGATCAGGCTCTATCTGAACTACAGTATGCTGATCAGGCTTTATCTGAACTACAGTATGCTGATCAGGCTCCAGCTGAACTACAGTATGCTGATCCTGTTCTATCTAAACTACTGTATGCTGATCTGAGCTACAGTATGCTGATCCTGCTCTATCTGAACTACAGTATGCTGATCAGGCTCCATCTGAACTACAGTATGCTGATCAGGCTCTATCTGAACTACAGTATACTGATCCTGCGCCATCATAACTACAGTATGCTGATCATGCTCTATCTGAACTACAGTATGCTGATCAGGCTCTATCTGAAATACAGTATGCTGATCCTGCTCTATCTGAACTACAGTATACTGATCAGGCACTATCTGAACTACAGTATGCTGATCAGGATATATCTGAAGAACAGTATGCTGATCTGAACTACAGTATGCTGTTCAGGCGCTATCTGAACTACAGAATGCTGATCCTGCACTATCTGAACTACAGTATACTGATCAGGCTCTATCTGAACTACAGTATGCTGATCAGGATCTATCTGAACTACAGTCTGCTGATCCTGCTCTATCTGAACTACAGTATGCTGATCAGGCTCTGTCTGAACTACAGTATGCTGATCCTGCTCTATCTGAACTACAGTATGCTGATTTGAACTACCGTATGCTGATCAGGCTCTATCTGAACTACAGTATGCTGATCAGGCTCTATCTGAACTACAGTATGCTGATCCTGTTCTATCTGAACTACAGTATGCTGATCTGAACTATAGTATGCTGATCCTGCTCTATCTGAACTACAGTATGCTGATCAGGCTCTATCTGAACTACAGTATGCTGATCAGGCTCTATATGAACTACAGTATGCTGATCCTGCTCCATCAAAACTACAGCATGCTGATCATGCTCTATCTGAACAACAGTATGCTGATCAGGCTCTATCTGAACTGCAGTATGCTGATCAGGCTTTATCTGAAATAAAGTAAGCTGATCATGCTCTATCTGAACTACAGTATGCTGATCAGGCTCTATCTGAACTACAGTATGCTGATCAGGCTTTATCTGAACTACAGTATGCTGATCAGGCTCTAGCTGAACTACAGTATGCTGATCCTGTTCTATCTGAACTAATGTATGCTGATCTGAACTACAGTATGCTGATCAGGCGCCATCTGAACTACAGTATGCTGATCAGGCTCTATCTGAACTACAGTATGCTGATCCTGCTCCATCATAACTACAGTATGCTGATCATGCTCTATCTGAACTACAGTATGCTGATCAGGCTCTATCTGAACTACAGTATGCTGATCAGGCTTTATCTGAACTACAGTATACTGATCAGGCTCTATCTGAACTACAGTATGCTGATCTGAACTACAGTATGCTGATCAGGCTCTATCTGAACTACAGTATGCTGATCAGGCTCTATCTGAACTACAGTATGCTGATCAGGCTCTATCAGAACTACAGTATGCTGACCAGGCTCTATCTGAACTACAGTATGCCGATCCTGCTCTATCTGAACTAAAGTATGCTGATCCTGCTGTATCTTAACTACAGAATGCTGATCAGGCTCTATCTGAACTACAGTATGCTGATCTGAACTACAGTATTCTGATAAGGCCCTATCTGAACTACAGTATGCTGATCAGGCTCTATCTGAACTACAGTATTCTGATCAGGCTCTATCTGAACTACAGTATGCTGATCAGGCTCTATCTGAACTACAGTATGCTGATCAGGCTCTTTCTGAACTACATTATGCTGATCAGGCTCTATCTGAACAACAGTATGCTTATCAGGCTCCATCTGAACTACAGTATGCTGATCAGGCTCTATCTGAACTACAGTATGCTGATCCTGCGCCATCATAACTACAGTATGCTGATCATGCTCTATCTGAACTACAGTATGCTGATCAGGCTCTATCTGAACTACAGTATGCTGATCAGGCTTTATCTGAACTACAGTATGCTGATCAGGCTCTATGTGAACTACAGTATGCTGATCCTGCTCTATCTGAACTACAGTATACTGATCAGGCTCTATCTGAACTACAGTATGCTGATCAGGATATATCTGAAGAAAAGTATGCTGATCTGAACTACAGTATGCTGTTCAGGCGCTATCTGAACTACAGAATGCTGATCCTGCTCTATCTGAAATACTGTATGCTGATCAGGCTCTGTCTGAACTACAGTCTGCTGATCCTGCTCTATCTGAACTACAGTATGCTGATCTGAACTACTGTATGCTGATCAGGCTCTATCTGAACTACAGTATGCTGATCAGGCTCTGTCTGAACTACAGTATGCTGATCCTGCTCTATCTGAACTACAGTATGCTGATCTGAACTACCGTATGCTGATCAGGCTCTATCTGAACTACAGTATGCTGATCAGGCTCTATCTGAACTACAGTATGCTGATCCTGTTCTATCTGAACTACAGTATGCTGATCTGAACTACAGTATGCTGATCCTGCTCTATCTGAACTACAGTATGCTGACCAGGCTCTATCTGAACTACAGTATGCTGATCAGGCTCTATATGAACTACACTATGCTGATCCTGCTCCATCAAAACTACAGTATGCTGATCATGCTCTATCTAAAGAACAGTATGCTGATCAGGCTCTATCTGAACTACAGTATGCTGATCTGAACTACAGTATTCTGATAAGGCCCTATCTGAACTACAGTATGCTGATCAGGCTCTATCTGAACTACAGTATTCTGATCAGGCTCTATCTGAACTACAGTATGCTGATCAGGCTCTATCTGAACTACAGTATGCTGATCAGGCTCTTTCTGAACTACATTATGCTGATCAGAATCTATCTGAACAACAGTATGCTTATCAGGCTCTATCTGAACTACAGTATGCTGATCTGAACTACAGTATGCTGATCAGGCTCCATCTGAACTACAGTATGCTGATCAGGCTCTATCTGAACTACAGTATGCTGATCCTGCGCCATCATAACTACAGTATGCTGATCATGCTCTATCTGAACTATAGTATGCTGATCAGGCTCTATCTGAACTACAGTATGCTGATCATGCTTTATCTGAACTACAGTATGCTGATCAGGCTCTATGTGAACTACAGTATGCTGATCCTGCTCTATCTGAACTACAGTATACTGATCAGGCTCTATCTGAACTACAGTATGCTGATCAGGATATATCTGAAGAACAGTATGCTGATCTGAACTACAGTATGCTGTTCAGGCGCTATCTGAACTACAGAATGCTGATCCTGCTCTATCTGAACTACAGTATACTGATCAGGCTCTATCTGAACTACAGTATGCTGATCAGGATCTATCTGAACGACAGTCTGCTGATCCTGCTCTATCTGAACTACAGTATGCTGATCAGGCTCTGTCTGAACTACAGTCTGCTGATCCTGCTCTATCTGAACTACAGTATGCTGATCTGAACTACTGTATGCTGATCAGGCTCTATCTGAACTACAGTATGCTGATCAGGCTCTGTCTGAACTACAGTATGCTGATCCTGCTCTATCTGAACTACAGTATGCTGATCTGAACTACCGTATGCTGATCAGGCTCTATCTGAACTACAGTATGCTGATCAGGCTCTATCTGAACTACAGTATGCTGATCCTGTTCTATCTGAACTACAGTATGCTGATCTGAACTACAGTATGCTGATCCTGCTCTATCTGAACTACAGTATGCTGACCAGGCTCTATCTGAACTACAGTATGCTGATCAGGCTCTATATGAACTACACTATGCTGATCCTGCTCCATCAAAACTACAGTATGCTGATCATGCTCTATCTAAACAACAGTATGCTGATCAGGCTCTATCTGAACTACAGTATGCTGATCTGAACTACAGTATTCTGATAAGGCCCTATCTGAACTACAGTATGCTGATCAGGCTCTATCTGAACTACAGTATTCTGATCAGGCTCTATCTGAACTACAGTATGCTGATCAGGCTCTATCTGAACTACAGTATGCTAATCAGGCTCTTTCTGAACAACATTATGCTAATCAGGCACTATCTAAACAACAAAATGCTTATCAGGCTCTATCTGAACTACAGAATGCTGATCTGAACTACAGTATGCTGATCAGGCTCCATCTGAACTACAGTATGCTGATCAGGCTCTATCTGAACTACAGTATGCTGATCCTGCGCCATCATAACTACAGTATGCTGATCATGCTCTATCTGAACTACAGTATGCTGATCAGGCTTTATCTGAACTACAGTATGCTGATCAGGCTCTATGTGAACTACAGTATGCTGATCCTGCTCTATCTGAACTACAGTATACTGATCAGGCTCTATCTGAACTACAGTATGCTGATCAGGATATATCTGAAGAACAGTATGCTGATCTGAACTACAGTATGCTGTTCAGGCGCTATCTGAACTACAGAATGCTGATCCTGCTCTATCTGAACTACAGTATACTGATCAGGCTCTATCTGAACTACAGTATGCTGATCAGGATCTATCTGAACGACAGTCTGCTGATCCTGCTCTATCTGAACTACAGTATGCTGATCAGGCTCTGTCTGAACTACAGTCTGCTGATCCTGCTCTATCTGAACTACAGTATGCTGATCTGAACTACTGTATGCTGATCAGGCTCTATCTGAACTACAGTATGCTGATCAGGCTCTGTCTGAACTACAGTATGCTGATCCTGCTCTATCTGAACTATAGTATGCTGATCTGAACTACCGTATGCTGATCAGGCTCTATCTGAACTACAGTATGCTGATCAGGCTCTATCTGAACTACAGTATGCTGATCCTGTTCTATCTGAACTACAGTATGCTGATCTGAACTACAGTATGCTGATCCTGCTCTATCTGAACTACAGTATGCTGACCAGGCTCTATCTGAACTACAGTATGCTGATCAGGCTCTATATGAACTACACTATGCTGATCCTGCTCCATCAAAACTACAGTATGCTGATCATGCTCTATCTAAACAACAGTATGCTGATCAGGCTTTATCTGAACTGCAGTATGCTGATCAGGCTTTATCTGAACTAAAGTATGCTGATCATGCTCTATCTGAACTACAGTATGCTGATCAGGCTCTATCTGAACTACAGTATGCTGATCAGGCTTTATCTGAACTACAGTATGCTGATCAGGCTCTAGCTGAACTACAGTATGCTGATCCTGTTCTATCTGAACTACAGTATACTGATCAGGCTCTATCTGAACTACAGTATGCTGATCAGGATATATCTGAAGAACAGTATGCCGATCTGAACTACAGTATGCTGTTCAGGCTCCATCTGAACTACAGTATGCTGATCAGGCTCTATCTGAACTACAGTATACTGATCCTGCGCCATCATAACTACAGTATGCTGATCATGCTCTATGTGAACTACAGTATGCTGATCCTGCTCTATCTGAAATACAGTATGCTGATCCTGCTCTATCTGAACTACAGTATACTGATCAGGCTCTATCTGAACTACAGTATGCTGATCAGGATATATCTGAAGAACAGTATGCTGATCTGAACTACAGTATGCTGTTCAGGCGCTATCTGAACTACAGAATGCTGATCCTGCACTATCTGAACTACAGTATACTGATCAGGCTCTATCTGAACTACAGTATGCTGATCAGGATCTATCTGAACTACAGTCTGCTGATCCTGCTCTATCTGAACTACAGTATGCTGATCAGGCTCTGTCTGAACTACAGTATGCTGATCCTGCTCTATCTGAACTACAGTATGCTGATTTGAACTACCGTATGCTGATCAGGCTCTATCTGAACTACAGTATGCTGATCAGGCTCTATCTGAACTACAGTATGCTGATCCTGTTCTATCTGAACTACAGTATGCAGATCTGAACTATAGTATGCTGATCCTGCTCTATCTGAACTACAGTATGCTGATCAGGCTCTATCTGAACTACAGTATGCTGATCAGGCTCTATATGAACTACAGTATGCTGATCCTGCTCCATCAAAACTACAGCATGCTGATCATGCTCTATCTGAACAACAGTATGCTGATCAGGCTCTATCTGAACTGCAGTATGCTGATCAGGCTTTATCTGAACTGAAGTAAGCTGATCATGCTTTATCTGAACTACAGTATGCTGATCCTGTTCTAGCTGAACTACAGTATGCTGATCCTGTTCTATCTGAACTACTGTATGCTGATCTGAACTACAGTATGCTGATCAGGCGCCATCTGAACTACAGTATGCTGATCAGGCTCTATCTGAACTACAGTATGCTGATCCTGCTCCATCATAACTACAGTATGCTGATCATGCTCTATCTGAACTACAGTATGCTGATCCTGCTCTATCTGAACTACAGTATGCTGATCAGGCTCCATCTGAACTACAGTATGCTGATCAGGCTCTATCTGAACTACAGTATACTGATCCTGCGCCATCATAACTACAGTATGCTGATCATGCTCTATCTGAACTACAGTATGCTGATCAGACTGTATCTGAAACACAGTATGCTGATCCTGCACTATCTGAACTACAGTATACTGATCAGGCTCTATCTGAACTACAGTATGCTGATCAGGATATATCTGAAGAACAGTATGCTGATCTGAACTACAGTATGCTGTTCAGGCGCTATCTGAACTACAGAATGCTGATCCTGCACTATCTGAACTACAGTATACTGATCAGGCTCTATCTGAACTACAGTATGCTGATCAGGATCTATCTGAACTACAGTCTGCTGATCCTGCTCTATCTGAACTACAGTATGCTGATCAGGCTCTGTCTGAACTACAGTATGCTGATCCTGCTCTATCTGAACTACAGTATGCTGATTTGAACTACCGTATGCTGATCAGGCTCTATCTGAACTACAGTATGCTGATCAGGCTCTATCTGAACTACAGTATGCTGATCCTGTTCTATCTGAACTACAGTATGCAGATCTGAACTATAGTATGCTGATCCTGCTCTATCTGAACTACAGTATGCTGATCAGGCTCTATCTGAACTACAGTATGCTGATCAGGCTCTATATGAACTACAGTATGCTGATCCTGCTCCATCAAAACTACAGCATGCTGATCATGCTCTATCTGAACAACAGTATGCTGATCAGGCTCTATCTGAACTGCAGTATGCTGATCAGGCTTTATCTGAACTAAAGTAAGCTGATCATGCTCTATCTGAACTACAGTATGCTGATCAGGCTCTATCTTAACTACAGTATGCTGATCAGGCTTTATCTGAACTACAGTATGCTGATCCTGTTCTAGCTGAACTACAGTATGCTGATCCTGTTCTATCTGAAATACTGTATGCTGATCTGAACTACAGTATGCTGATCAGGCGCCATCTGAACTACAGTATGCTGATCAGGCTCTATCTGAACTACAGTATGCTGATCCTGCTCCATCATAACTACAGTATGCTGATCATGCTCTATCTGAACTACAGTATGCTGATCCTGCTCTATCTGAACTACAGTATGCTGATCAGGCTCCATCTGAACTACAGTATGCTGATCAGGCTCTATCTGAACTACAGTATACTGATCCTGCGCCATCATAACTACAGTATGCTGATCATGCTCTATCTGAACTACAGTATGCTGATCAGACTGTATCTGAAACACAGTATGCTGATCCTGCACTATCTGAACTACAGTATACTGATCAGGCTCTATCTGAACTACAGTATGCTGATCAGGATATATCTGAAGAACAGTATGCTGATCTGAACTACAGTATGCTGTTCAGGCGCTATCTGAACTACAGAATGCTGATCCTGCACTATCTGAACTACAGTATACTGATCAGGCTCTATCTGAACTACAGTATGCTGATCAGGATCTATCTGAACTACAGTCTGCTGATCCTGCACTATCTGAACTACAGTATGCTGATCAGGCTCTGTCTGAACTACAGTATGCTGATCAGGCTCTATCTGAACTACAGTATGCTGATCCTGTTCTATCTGAACTACAGTATGCTGATCTGAACTATAGTATGCTGATCCTGCTCTATCTGAACTACAGTATGCTGATCAGGCTCTATCTGAACTACAGTATGCTGATCAGGCTCTATATGAACTACAGTATGCTGATCCTGCTCCATCAAAACTACAGCATGCTGATCATGCTCTATCTGAACAACAGTATGCTGATCAGGCTCTATCTGAACTGCAGTATGCTGATCAGGCTCTATCTGAACTACAGTATGCTGATCCTGTTCTATCTGAACTACAGTATGCTGATCTGAACTACAGTATGCTGATCCTGCTCTATCTGAACTACAGTATGCTGACCAGGCTCTATCTGAACTACAGTATGCTGATCAGGCTCTATATGAACTACACTATGCTGATCCTGCTCCATCATAACTACAGTATGCTGATCATGCTCTATCTGAACTACAGTATGCTGATCAGGCTCTATCTGAACTACAGTATGCTGATCAGGCTTTATCTGAACTACAGTATACTGATCAGGCTCTATCTGAACTACAGTATGCTGATCTGAACTACAGTATGCTGATCAGGCTCTATCTGAACTACAGTATGCTGATCAGGCTCTATCTGAACTACAGTATGCTGATCAGGCTCTATCAGAACTACAGTATGCTGACCAGGCTCTATCTGAACTACAGTATGCCGATCCTGCTCTATCTGAACTAAAGTATGCTGATCCTGCTGTATCTTAACTACAGAATGCTGATCAGGCTCTATCTGAACTACAGTATGCTGATCTGAACTACAGTATTCTGATAAGGCCCTATCTGAACTACAGTATGCTGATCAGGCTCTATCTGAACTACAGTATTCTGATCAGGCTCTATCTGAACTACAGTATGCTGATCAGGCTCTATCTGAACTACAGTATGCTGATCAGGCTCTTTCTGAACTACATTATGCTGATCAGGCTCTATCTGAACAACAGTATGCTTATCAGGCTCCATCTGAACTACAGTATGCTGATCAGGCTCTATCTGAACTACAGTATGCTGATCCTGCGCCATCATAACTACAGTATGCTGATCATGCTCTATCTGAACTACAGTATGCTGATCAGGCTCTATCTGAACTACAGTATGCTGATCAGGCTTTATCTGAACTACAGTATGCTGATCAGGCTCTATGTGAACTACAGTATGCTGATCCTGCTCTATCTGAACTACAGTATACTGATCAGGCTCTATCTGAACTACAGTATGCTGATCAGGATATATCTGAAGAAAAGTATGCTGATCTGAACTACAGTATGCTGTTCAGGCGCTATCTGAACTACAGAATGCTGATCCTGCTCTATCTGAACTACTGTATACTGATCAGGCTCTATCTGAACTACAGTATGCTGATCAGGCTCTGTCTGAACTACAGTCTGCTGATCCTGCTCTATCTGAACTACAGTATGCTGATCTGAACTACTGTATGCTGATCAGGCTCTATCTGAACTACAGTATGCTGATCAGGCTCTGTCTGAACTACAGTATGCTGATCCTGCTCTATCTGAACTACAGTATGCTGATCTGAACTACCGTATGCTGATCAGGCTCTATCTGAACTACAGTATGCTGATCAGGCTCTATCTGAACTACAGTATGCTGATCCTGTTCTATCTGAACTACAGTATGCTGATCTGAACTACAGTATGCTGATCCTGCTCTATCTGAACTACAGTATGCTGACCAGGCTCTATCTGAACTACAGTATGCTGATCAGGCTCTATATGAACTACACTATGCTGATCCTGCTCCATCAAAACTACAGTATGCTGATCATGCTCTATCTAAACAACAGTATGCTGATCAGGCTCTATCTGAACTACAGTATGCTGATCTGAACTACAGTATTCTGATAAGGCCCTATCTGAACTACAGTATGCTGATCAGGCTCTATCTGAACTACAGTATGCTGATCAGGCTCTATCTGAACTACAGTATGCTGATCAGGCTCTTTCTGAACTACATTATGCTGATCAGGCTCTATCTGAACAACAGTATGCTTATCAGGCTCTATCTGAACTACAGTATGCTGATCTGAACTACAGTATGCTGATCAGGCTCCATCTGAACTACAGTATGCTGATCAGGCTCTATCTGAACTACAGTATGCTGATCCTGCGCCATCATAACTACAGTATGCTGATCATGCTCTATCTGAACTACAGTATGCTGATCAGGCTCTATCTGAACTACAGTATGCTGATCAGGCTTTATCTGAACTACAGTATGCTGATCAGGCTCTATGTGCACTACAGTATGCTGATCCTGCTCTATCTGAACTACAGTATACTGATCAGGCTCTATCTGAACTACAGTATGCCGATCAGGATATATCTGAAGAACAGTATGCTGATCTGAACTACAGTATGCTGTTCAGGCGCTATCTGAACTACAGAATGCTGATCCTGCTCTATCTGAACTACAGTATACTGATCAGGCTCTATCTGAACTACAGTATGCTGATCAGGATCTATCTGAACGACAGTCTGCTGATCCTGCTCTATCTGAACTACAGTATGCTGATCAGGCTCTGTCTGAACTACAGTCTGCTGATCCTGCTCTATCTGAACTACAGTATGCTGATCTGAACTACTGTATGCTGATCAGGCTCTATCTGAACTACAGTATGCTGATCAGGCTCTGTCTGAACTACAGTATGCTGATCCTGCTCTATCTGAACTACAGTATGCTGATCTGAACTACCGTATGCTGATCAGGCTCTATCTGAACTACAGTATGCTGATCAGGCTCTATCTGAACTACAGTATG
The DNA here is from genome assembly GCF_965601325.2 of Salmo salar. Lineage (NCBI taxonomy): Eukaryota > Metazoa > Chordata > Actinopteri > Salmoniformes > Salmonidae > Salmo > Salmo salar. The sequence continues at coordinate 17,808,068 of NC_138305.1, forward strand.
CTGATCCTGTTCTATCTGAACTACAGTATGCTGATCTGAACTACAGTATGCTGATCCTGCTCTATCTGAACTACAGTATGCTGACCAGGCTCTATCTGAACTACAGTATTCTGATCAGGCTCTATCTGAACTACAGTATGCTGATCAGGCTCTATCTGAACTACAGTATGCTGATCAGGCTCTTTCTGAACTACATTATGCTGATCAGGCTCTATCTGAACTACAGTATTCTGATCAGGCTCTATCTGAACTACAGTATGCTGATCAGGCTCTATCTGAACTACAGTATGCTGATCAGGCTCTTTCTGAACTACATTATGCTGATCAGGCTCTATCTGAACAACAGTATGCTTATCAGGCTCCATCTGAACTACAGTATGCTGATCAGGCTCTATCTGAACTACAGTATGCTGATCCTGCGCCATCATAACTACAGTATGCTGATCATGCTCTATCTGAACTACAGTATGCTGATCAGGCTCTATCTGAACTACAGTATGCTGATCAGGCTTTATCTGAACTACAGTATGCTGATCCTGCTCTATCTGAACTACAGTATGCTGATCAGGCTCTGTCTGAACTACAGTCTGCTGATCCTGCTCTATCTGAACTACAGTATGCTGATCTGAACTACTGTATGCTGATCAGGCTCTATCTGAACTACAGTATGCTGATCAGGCTCTGTCTGAACTACAGTATGCTGATCCTGCTCTATCTGAACTACAGTATGCTGATCTGAACTACCGTATGCTGATCAGGCTCTATCTGAACTACAGTATGCTGATCAGGCTCTATCTGAACTACAGTATGCTGATCCTGTTCTATCTGAACTACAGTATGCTGATCTGAACTACAGTATGCTGATCCTGCTCTATCTGAACTACAGTATGCTGACCAGGCTCTATCTGAACTACAGTATGCTGATCAGGCTCTATATGAACTACACTATGCTGATCCTGCTCCATCAAAACTACAGTATGCTGATCATGCTCTATCTAAACAACAGTATGCTGATCAGGCTCTATCTGAACTACAGTATGCTGATCTGAACTACAGTATTCTGATAAGGCCCTATCTGAACTACAGTATGCTGATCAGGCTCTATCTGAACTACAGTATGCTGATCAGGCTCTATCTGAACTACAGTATGCTGATCAGGCTCTTTCTGAACTACATTATGCTGATCAGGCTCTATCTGAACAACAGTATGCTTATCAGGCTCTATCTGAACTACAGTATGCTGATCTGAACTACAGTATGCTGATCAGGCTCCATCTGAACTACAGTATGCTGATCAGGCTCTATCTGAACTACAGTATGCTGATCCTGCGCCATCATAACTACAGTATGCTGATCATGCTCTATCTGAACTACAGTATGCTGATCAGGCTCTATCTGAACTACAGTATGCTGATCAGGCTTTATCTGAACTACAGTATGCTGATCAGGCTCTATGTGAACTACAGTATGCTGATCCTGCTCTATCTGAACTACAGTATACTGATCAGGCTCTATCTGAACTACAGTATGCCGATCAGGATATATCTGAAGAACAGTATGCTGATCTGAACTACAGTATGCTGTTCAGGCGCTATCTGAACTACAGAATGCTGATCCTGTTCTATCTGAACTACAGTATACTGATCAGGCTCTATCTGAACTACAGTATGCTGATCAGGATCTATCTGAACGACAGTCTGCTGATCCTGCTCTATCTGAACTACAGTATGCTGATCAGGCTCTGTCTGAACTACAGTCTGCTGATCCTGCTCTATCTGAACTACAGTATGCTGATCTGAACTACTGTATGCTGATCAGGCTCTATCTGAACTACAGTATGCTGATCAGGCTCTGTCTGAACTACAGTATGCTGATCCTGCTCTATCTGAACTACAGTATGCTGATCTGAACTACCGTATGCTGATCAGGCTCTATCTGAACTACAGTATGCTGATCAGGCTCTATCTGAACTACAGTATGCTGATCCTGTTCTATCTGAACTACAGTATGCTGATCTGAACTACAGTATGCTGATCCTGCTCTATCTGAACTACAGTATGCTGACCAGGCTCTATCTGAACTACAGTATGCTGATCAGGCTCTATATGAACTACACTATTCTGATCCTGCTCCATCAAAACTACAGTATGGTGATCATGCTCTATCTAAACAACAGTATGCTGATCAGGCTCTATCTGAACTACAGTATGCTGATCTGAACTACAGTATTCTGATAAGGCCCTATCTGAACTACAGTATGCTGATCAGGCTCTATCTGAACTACAGTATTCTGATCAGGCTCTATCTGAACTACAGTATGCTGATCAGGCTATCTGAACTACAGTATGCTGATCAGGCTCTTTCTGAACTACATTATGCTGATCAGGCTCTATCTGAACAACAGTATGCTTATCAGGCTCTATCTGAACTACAGTATGCTGATCTGAACTACAGTATGCTGATCAGGCTCCATCTGAACTACAGTATGCTGATCAGGCTCTATCTGAACTACAGTATGCTGATCCTGCGCCATCATAACTACAGTATGCTGATCATGCTCTATCTGAACTACAGTATGCTGATCAGGCTCTATCTGAACTACAGTATGCTGATCAGGCTTTATCTGAACTACAGTATGCTGATCAGGCTCTATGTGAACTACAGTATGCTGATCCTGCTCTATCTGAACTACAGTATACTGATCAGGCTCTATCTGAACTACAGTATGCTGATCAGGATATATCTGAAGAACAGTATGCTGATCTGAACTACAGTATGCTGTTCAGGCGCTATCTGAACTACATAATGCTGATCCTGCTCTATCTGAACTACAGTATACTGATCAGGCTCTATCTGAACTACAGTATGCTGATCAGGATCTATCTGAACGACAGTCTGCTGATCCTGCTCTATCTGAACTACAGTATGCTGATCAGGCTCTGTCTGAACTACAGTCTGCTGATCCTGCTCTATCTGAACTACAGTATGCTGATCAGAACTACTGTATGCTGATCTGGCTCTATCTGAACTACAGTATGCTGATCAGGCTCTGTCTGAACTACAGTATGCTGATCCTGCTCTATCTGAACTACAGTATGCTGATCTGAACTACCGTATGCTGATCAGGCTCTATCTGAACTACAGTATGCTGATCAGGCTCTATCTGAACTACAGTATGCTGATCCTGTTCTATCTGAACTACAGTATGCTGATCTGAACTACAGTATGCTGATCCTGCTCTATCTGAACTACAGTATGCTGACCAGGCTCTATCTGAACTACAGTATGCTGATCAGGCTCTATATGAACTACACTATGCTGATCCTGCTCCATCAAAACTACAGTATGCTGATCATGCTCTATCTAAACAACAGTATGCTGATCAGGCTCTATCTGAACTACAGTATGCTGATCTGAACTACAGTATTCTGATAAGGCCCTATCTGAACTACAGTATGCTGATCAGGCTCTATCTGAACTACAGTATTCTGATCAGGCTCTATCTGAACTACAGTATGCTGATCAGGCTCTATCTGAACTACAGTATGCTGATCAGGCTCTTTCTGAACTACATTATGCTGATCAGGCTCTATCTGAACAACAGTATGCTTATCAGGCTCTATCTGAACTACAGAATGCTGATCTGAACTACAGTATGCTGATCAGGCTCCATCTGAACTACAGTATGCTGATCAGGCTCTATCTGAACTACAGTATGCTGATCCTGCGCCATCATAACTACAGTATGCTGATCATGCTCTATCTGAACTACAGTATGCTGATCAGGCTTTATCTGAACTACAGTATGCTGATCAGGCTCTATGTGAACTACAGTATGCTGATCCTGCTCTATCTGAACTACAGTATACTGATCAGGCTCTATCTGAACTACAGTATGCTGATCAGGATATATCTGAAGAACAGTATGCTGATCTGAACTACAGTATGCTGTTCAGGCGCTATCTGAACTACAGAATGCTGATCCTGCTCTATCTGAACTACAGTATACTGATCAGGCTCTATCTGAACTACAGTATGCTGATCAGGATCTATCTGAACGACAGTCTGCTGATCCTGCTCTATCTGAACTACAGTATGCTGATCAGGCTCTGTCTGAACTACAGTCTGCTGATCCTGCTCTATCTGAACTACAGTATGCTGATCTGAACTACTGTATGCTGATCAGGCTCTATCTGAACTACAGTATGCTGATCAGGCTCTGTCTGAACTACAGTATGCTGATCCTGCTCTATCTGAACTACAGTATGCTGATCTGAACTACCGTATGCTGATCAGGCTCTGTCTGAACTACAGTATGCTGATCAGGCTCTATCTGAACTACAGTATGCTGATCCTGTTCTATCTGAACTACAGTATGCTGATCTGAACTACAGTATGCTGATCCTGCTCTATCTGAACTACAGTATGCTGACCAGGCTCTATCTGAACTACAGTATGCTGATCAGGCTCTATATGAACTACACTATGCTGATCCTGCTCCATCAAAACTACAGTATGCTGATCATGCTCTATCTAAACAACAGTATGCTGATCAGGCTCTATCTGAACTGCAGTATGCTGATCAGGCTTTATCTGAACTAAAGTATGCTGATCATGCTCTATCTGAACTACAGTATGCTGATCAGGCTCTATCTGAACTACAGTATGCTGATCAGGCTTTATCTGAACTACAGTATGCTGATCAGGCTCTAGCTGAACTACAGTATGCTGATCCTGTTCTATCTGAACTACAGTATACTGATCAGGCTCTATCTGAACTACAGTATGCTGATCAGGATATATCTGAAGAACAGTATGCCGATCTGAACTACAGTATGCTGTTCAGGCTCCATCTGAACTACAGTATGCTGATCAGGCTCTATCTGAACTACAGTATACTGATCCTGCGCCATCATAACTACAGTATGCTGATCATGCTCTATCTGAACTACAGTATGCTGATCCTGCTCTATCTGAAATACAGTATGCTGATCCTGCTCTATCTGAACTACAGTATACTGATCAGGCTCTATCTGAACTACAGTATGCTGATCAGGATATATCTGAAGAACAGTATGCTGATCTGAACTACAGTATGCTGTTCAGGCGCTATCTGAACTACAGAATGCTGATCCTGCACTATCTGAACTACAGTATACTGATCAGGCTCTATCTGAACTACAGTATGCTGATCAGGATCTATCTGAACTACAGTCTGCTGATCCTGCTCTATCTGAACTACAGTATGTTGATCAGGCTCTGTCTGAACTACAGTATGCTGATCCTGCTCTATCTGAACTACAGTATGCTGATTTGAACTACCGTATGCTGATCAGGCTCTATCTGAACTACAGTATGCTGATCAGGCTCTATCTGAACTACAGTATGCTGATCCTGTTCTATCTGAACTACAGTATGCAGATCTGAACTATAGTATGCTGATCCTGCTCTATCTGAACTACAGTATGCTGATCAGACTCTATCTGAACTACAGTATGCTGATCAGGCTCTATATGAACTACAGTATGCTGATCCTGCTCCATCAAAACTACAGCATGCTGATCATGCTCTATCTGAACAACAGTATGCTGATCAGGCTCTATCTGAACTGCAGTATGCTGATCAGGCTTTATCTGAACTAAAGTAAGCTGATCATGCTCTATCTGAACTACAGTATGCTGATCAGGCTCTATCTTAACTACAGTATGCTGATCAGGCTTTATCTGAACTACAGTATGCTGATCCTGTTCTAGCTGAACTACAGTATGCTGATCCTGTTCTATCTGAACTACTGTATGCTGATCTGAACTACAGTATGCTGATCAGGCGCCATCTGAACTACAGTATGCTGATCAGGCTCTATCTGAACTACAGTATGCTGATCCTGCTCCATCATAACTACAGTATGCTGATCATGCTCTATCTGAACTACAGTATGCTGATCCTGCTCTATCTGAACTACAGTATGCTGATCAGGCTCCATCTGAACTACAGTATGCTGATCAGGCTCTATCTGAACTACAGTATACTGATCCTGCGCCATCATAACTAGAGTATGCTGATCATGCTCTATCTGAACTACAGTATGCTGATCAGACTGTATCTGAAACACAGTATGCTGATCCTGCACTATCTGAACTACAGTATACTGATCGGGCTCTATCTGAACTACAGTATGCTGATCAGGATATATCTGAAGAACAGTATGCTGATCTGAACTACAGTATGCTGTTCAGGCGCTATCTGAACTACAGAATGCTGATCCTGCACTATCTGAACTACAGTATACTGATCAGGCTCTATCTGAACTACAGTATGCTGATCAGGATCTATCTGAACTACAGTCTGCTGATCCTGCTCTATCTGAACTACAGTATGCTGATCAGGCTCTGTCTGAACTACAGTATGCTGATCCTGCTCTATCTGAACTACAGTATGCTGATTTGAACTACCGTATGCTGATCAGGCTCTATCTGAACTACAGTATGCTGATCAGGCTCTATCTGAACTACAGTATGCTGATCCTGTTCTATCTGAACTACAGTATGCAGATCTGAACTATAGTATGCTGATCCTGCTCTATCTGAACTACAGTATGCTGATCAGGCTCTATCTGAACTACAGTATGCTGATCAGGCTCTATATGAACTACAGTATGCTGATCCTGCTCCATCAAAACTACAGCATGCTGATCATGCTCTATCTGAACTAAAGTAAGCTGATCATGCTCTATCTGAACTACAGTATGCTGATCAGGCTCTATCTTAACTACAGTATGCTGATCAGGCTTTATCTGAACTACAGTATGCTGATCCTGTTCTAGCTGAACTACAGTATGCTGATCCTGTTCTATCTGAACTACTGTATGCTGATCTGAACTACAGTATGCTGATCAGGCGCCATCTGAACTACAGTATGCTGATCAGGCTCTATCTGAACTACAGTATGCTGATCCTGCTCCATCATAACTACAGTATGCTGATCATGCTCTATCTGAACTACAGTATGCTGATCAGACTGTATCTGAAACACAGTATGCTGATCCTGCACTATCTGAACTACAGTATACTGATCAGGCTCTATCTGAACTACAGTATGCTGATCAGGATATATCTGAAGAACAGTATGCTGATCTGAACTACAGTATGCTGTTCAGGCGCTATCTGAACTACAGAATGCTGATCCTGCACTATCTGAACTACAGTATACTGATCAGGCTCTATCTGAACTACAGTATGCTGATCAGGATCTATCTGAACTACAGTCTGCTGATCCTGCTCTATCTGAACTACAGTATGCTGATCAGGCTCTGTCTGAACTACAGTATGCTGATCCTGCTCTATCTGAACTACAGTATGCTGATTTGAACTACCGTATGCTGATCAGGCTCTATCTGAACTACAGTATGCTGATCAGGCTCTATCTGAACTACAGTATGCTGATCCTGTTCTATCTGAACTACAGTATGCAGATCTGAACTATAGTATGCTGATCCTGCTCTATCTGAACTACAGTATGCTGATCAAGCTCTATCTGAACTACAGTATGCTGATCAGGCTCTATATGAACTACAGTATGCTGATCCTGCTCCATCAAAACTACAGCATGCTGATCATGCTCTATCTGAACAACAGTATGCTGATCAGGCTCTATCTGAACTGCAGTATGCTGATCAGGCTTTATCTGAACTAAAGTAAGCTGATCATGCTCTATCTGAACTACAGTATGCTGATCAGGCTCTATCTTAACTACAGTATGCTGATCAGGCTTTATCTGAACTACAGTATGCTGATCCTGTTCTAGCTGAACTACAGTATGCTGATCCTGTTCTATCTGAACTACTGTATGCTGATCTGAACTACAGTATGCTGATCAGGCGCCATCTGAACTACAGTATGCTGATCAGGCTCTATCTGAACTACAGTATGCTGATCCTGCTCCATCATAACTACAGTATGCTGATCATGCTCTATCTGAACTACAGTATGCTGATCCTGCTCTATCTGAACTACAGTATGCTGATCAGGCTCCATCTGAACTACAGTATGCTGATCAGGCTCTATCTGAACTACAGTATACTGATCCTGCGCCATCATAACTAGAGTATGCTGATCATGCTCTATCTGAACTACAGTATGCTGATCAGACTGTATCTGAAACACAGTATGCTGATCCTGCACTATCTGAACTACAGTATACTGATCAGGCTCTATCTGAACTACAGTATGCTGATCAGGATATATCTGAAGAACAGTATGCTGATCTGAACTACAGTATGCTGTTCAGGCGCTATCTGAACTACAGAATGCTGATCCTGCACTATCTGAACTACAGTATACTGATCAGGCTCTATCTGAACTACAGTATGCTGATCAGGATCTATCTGAACTACAGTCTGCTGATCCTGCTCTATCTGAACTACAGTATGCTGATCAGGCTCTGTCTGAACTACAGTATGCTGATCCTGCTCTATCTGAACTACAGTATGCTGATTTGAACTACCGTATGCTGATCAGGCTCTATCTGAACTACAGTATGCTGATCAGGCTCTATCTGAACTACAGTATGCTGATCCTGTTCTATCTGAACTACAGTATGCAGATCTGAACTATAGTATGCTGATCCTGCTCTATCTGAACTACAGTATGCTGATCAGGCTCTATCTGAACTACAGTATGCTGATCAGGCTCTATATGAACTACAGTATGCTGATCCTGCTCCATCAAAACTACAGCATGCTGATCATGCTCTATCTGAACTAAAGTAAGCTGATCATGCTCTATCTGAACTACAGTATGCTGATCAGGCTCTATCTTAACTACAGTATGCTGATCAGGCTTTATCTGAACTACAGTATGCTGATCCTGTTCTAGCTGAACTACAGTATGCTGATCCTGTTCTATCTGAACTACTGTATGCTGATCTGAACTACAGTATGCTGATCAGGCGCCATCTGAACTACAGTATGCTGATCAGGCTCTATCTGAACTACAGTATGCTGATCCTGCTCCATCATAACTACAGTATGCTGATCATGCTCTATCTGAACTACAGTATGCTGATCAGACTGTATCTGAAACACAGTATGCTGATCCTGCACTATCTGAACTACAGTATACTGATCAGGCTCTATCTGAACTACAGTATGCTGATCAGGATATATCTGAAGAACAGTATGCTGATCTGAACTACAGTATGCTGTTCAGGCGCTATCTGAACTACAGAATGCTGATCCTGCACTATCTGAACTACAGTATACTGATCAGGCTCTATCTGAACTACAGTATGCTGATCAGGATCTATCTGAACTACAGTCTGCTGATCCTGCTCTATCTGAACTACAGTATGCTGATCAGGCTCTGTCTGAACTACAGTATGCTGATCCTGCTCTATCTGAACTACAGTATGCTGATTTGAACTACCGTATGCTGATCAGGCTCTATCTGAACTACAGTATGCTGATCAGGCTCTATCTGAACTACAGTATGCTGATCCTGTTCTATCTGAACTACAGTATGCAGATCTGAACTATAGTATGCTGATCCTGCTCTATCTGAACTACAGTATGCTGATCAAGCTCTATCTGAACTACAGTATGCTGATCAGGCTCTATATGAACTACAGTATGCTGATCCTGCTCCATCAAAACTACAGCATGCTGATCATGCTCTATCTGAACAACAGTATGCTGATCAGGCTCTATCTGAACTGCAGTATGCTGATCAGGCTTTATCTGAACTAAAGTAAGCTGATCATGCTCTATCTGAACTACAGTATGCTGATCAGGCTCTATCTGAACTGCAGTATGCTGATCAGGCTTTATCTGAACTAAAGTAAGCTGATCATGCTCTATCTGAACTACAGTATGCTGATCAGGATATATCTGAAGAACAGTATGCTGATCTGAACTACAGTATGCTGTTCAGGCGCTATCTGAACTACAGAATGCTGATCCTGCACTATCTGAACTACAGTATACTGATCAGGCTCTATCTGAACTACAGTATGCTGATCAGGATCTATCTGAACTACAGTCTGCTGATCCTGCTCTATCTGAACTACAGTATGCTGATCAGGCTCTGTCTGAACTACAGTATGCTGATCCTGCTCTATCTGAACTACAGTATGCTGATTTGAACTACCGTATGCTGATCAGGCTCTATCTGAACTACAGTATGCTGATCAGGCTCTATCTGAACTACAGTATGCTGATCCTGTTCTATCTGAACTACAGTATGCTGATCTGAACTATAGTATGCTGATCCTGCTCTATCTGAACTACAGTATGCTGATCAGGCTCTATCTGAACTACAGTATGCTGATCAGGCTCTATATGAACTACAGTATGCTGATCCTGCTCCATCAAAACTACAGCATGCTGATCATGCTCTATCTGAACAACACTATGCTGATCAGGCTCTATCTGAACTGCAGTATGCTGATCAGGCTCTATCTGAACTACAGTATGCTGATCCTGTTCTATCTGAACTACAGTATGCTGATCTGAACTACAGTATGCTGATCCTGCTCTATCTGAACTACAGTATGCTGACCAGGCTCTATCTGAACTACAGTATGCTGATCAGGCTCTATATGAACTACACTATGCTGATCCTGCTCCATCAAAACTACAGTATGCTGATCATGCTCTATCTAAACAACAGTATGCTGATCAGGCTCTATCTGAACTGCAGTATGCTGATCAGGCTTTATCTGAACTAAAGTATGCTGATCATGCTCTATCTGAACTACAGTATGCTGATCAGGCTCTATCTGAACTACAGTATGCTGATCAGGGTTTATCTGAACTACAGTATGCTGATCAGGCTCTAGCTGAACTACAGTATGCTGATCCTGTTCTATCTGAACTACCGTAGCTGCCTGCCATCTGAACTACAATATGCTGATCCTGCTCTATCTGAACTACAGTATGCTGATCAGGCTCCATCTGAACTACAGTATGCTGATCAGGCTCTATCTGAACTACAGTATACTGATCCTGCGCCATCATAACTACAGTATGCTGATCATGCTCTATCTGAACTACAGTATGCTGATCCTGCTCTATCTGAAATACAGTATGCTGATCCTGCTCTATCTGAACTACAGTATACTGATCAGGCTCTATCTGAACTACAGTATGCTGATCAGGATATATCTGAAGAACAGTATGCTGATCTGAACTACAGTATGCTGTTCAGGCGCTATCTGAACTACAGAATGCTGATCCTGCACTATCTGAACTACAGTATACTGATCAGGCTCTATCTGAACTACAGTCTGCTGATCCTGCTCTATCTGAACTACAGTATGCTGATCAGGCTCTGTCTGAACTACAGTCTGCTGATCCTGCTCTATCTGAACTACAGTATGCTGATTTGAACTACCGTATGCTGATCAGGCTCTATCTGAACTACAGTATGCTGATCAGGCTCTATCTGAACTACAGTATGCTGATCCTGTTCTATCTGAACTACAGTATGCAGATCTGAACTATAGTATGCTGATCCTGCTCTATCTGAACTACAGTATGCTGATCAGGCTCTATCTGAACTACAGTATGCTGATCAGGCTCTATATGAACTACAGTATGCTGATCCTGCTCCATCAAAACTACAGCATGCTGATCATGCTCTATCTGAACAACAGTATGCTGATCAGGCTCTATCTGAACTGCAGTATGCTGATCAGGCTTTATCTGAACTAAAGTAAGCTGATCATGCTCTATCTGAACTACAGTATGCTGATCAGGCTCTATCTGAACTACAGTATGCTGATCAGGCTTTATCTGAACTACAGTATGCTGATCAGGCTCTAGCTGAACTACAGTATGCTGATCCTGTTCTATCTGAACTACTGTATGCTGATCTGAACTACAGTATGCTGATCAGGCGCCATCTGAACTACAGTATGCTGATCAGGCTCTATCTGAACTACAGTATGCTGATCCTGCTCCATCATAACTACAGTATGCTGATCATGCTCTATCTGAACTACAGTATGCTGATCCGGCTCTATCTGAACTACAGTATGCTGATCAGGCTCCATCTGAACTACAGTACGCTGATCAGGCTCTATCTGAGCTACAGTATGCTGATCCTGCGCCATCATAACTACAGTATGCTGATCAGGCTCTATCTGAACTACAGTATGCTGACCAGGCTCTATCTGAACTACAGTATGCTGATCCTGCTCTACCTGAACTACAGTATACTGATCAGGCTCGATCTGAACTACAGTATGCTGATCAGGCTCTATCTGAACAACAGTATGCTGATCAGGCTCTATCTGAACTACAGTATGCTGATCAGGCGCTATCTGAACTACAGAATGCTGATCCAGGCACTATCTGAACTACAGTATGCCGATCCGGCTCTATCTGAACTACAGTATGCTGATCCGGCTGTATCTGAACTACAGACTGCTGATCCTGCTCTATCTGAACTACAGTATGCTGATCAGGCTCTGTCTGAACTACAGTATGCTGATCCTGCTCTATCTGAACTACAGTATGCGATTTGAACAACCGTATGCTGATCAGGCTCTATCTGAACTACAGTATGCTGATCAGGCTCTATCTGAACTACAGTATGCTGATCCTGTTCTATCTGAACTACAGTATGCTGATCTGAACTATAGTATGCTGATCCTGCTCTATCTGAACTACAGTATGCTGATCAGGCTCTATCTGAACTACAGTATGCTGATCAGGCTCTATATGAACTACAGTATGCTGATCCTGCTCCATCAAAACTACAGCATGCTGATCATGCTCTATCTGAACAACAGTATGCTGATCAGGCTCTATCTGAACTGCAGTATGCTGATCAGGCTCTATCTGAACTACAGTATGCTGATCCTGTTCTATCTGAACTACAGTATGCTGATCTGAACTACAGTATGCTTATCCTGCTCTATCTGAACTACAGTATGCTGACCAGGCTCTATCTGAACTACAGTATGCTGATCAGGCTCTATATGAACTACACTATGCTGATCCTGCTCCATCAAAACTACAGTATGCTGATCATGCTCTATCTAAACAACAGTATGCTGATCATGCTCTATCCGAACTACAGTATGCTGATGAGGCTCTATCTGAACTACAGTATGCTGATCAGGCTTTATCTGAACTACAGTATGCTGATCAGGCTCTAGCTGAACTACAGTATGCTGATCCTGTTCTATCTGAACTACTGTATGCTGATCTGAACTACAGTATGCTGATCAGGCGCCATCTGAACTACAGTATGCTGATCAGGCTCTATCTGAACTACAGTATGCTGATCCTGCTCCATCATAACTACAGTATGCTGATCCTGCTCTATCTGAACTACAGTATGCTGATCCTGCTCTATCTGAACTACAGTATGCTGATCAGGCTCCATCTGAACTACAGTATGCTGATCAGGCTCTATCTGGACTACAGTATAGTGATCCTGCGCCATCATAACTACAGTATGCTGATCATGCTCTATCTGAACTACAGTATGCTGATCAGGCTGTATCTGAAATACAGTATGCTGATCCTGCTCTATCTGAACTACAGTATACTGATCAGGCTCTATCTGAACTACAGTATGCTGATCAGGATATATCTGAAGAACAGTATGCTGATCTGAACTACAGTATGCTGTTCAGGCGCTATCTGAACTACAGAATGCTGATCCTGCACTATCTGAACTACAGTATACTGATCAGGCTCTATCTGAACTACAGTATGCTGATCAGGATCTATCTGAACTACAGTCTGCTGATCCTGCTCTATCTGAACTACAGTATGCGATTTGAACAACCGTATGCTGATCAGGCTCTATCTGAACTACAGTATGCTGATCAGGCTCTATCTGAACTACAGTATGCTGATCCTGTTCTATCTGAACTACAGTATGCTGATCTGAACTATAGTATGCTGATCCTGCTCTATCTGAACTACAGTATGCTGATCAGGCTCTATCTGAACTACAGTATGCTGATCAGGCTCTATATGAACTACAGTATGCTGATCCTGCTCCATCAAAACTACAGCATGCTGATCATGCTCTATCTGAACAACAGTATGCTGATCAGGCTCTATCTGAACTGCAGTATGTTGATCAGGCTTTATCTGAACTAAAGTAAGCTGATCATGCTCTATCTGAACTACAGTATGCTGATCAGGCTCTATCTGAACTACAGTATGCTGATCAGGCTTTATCTGAACTACAGTATGCTGATCAGGCTCTAGCTGAACTACAGTATGCTGATCCTGTTCTATCTGAACTACTGTATGCTGATCTGAACTACAGTATGCTGATCAGGCTTTATCTGAACTACAGTATGCTGATCAGGCTCTATCTGAACTACAGTATGCTGATCCTGCTCCATCATAACTACAGTATGCTGATCATGCTCTATCTGAACTACAGTATGCTGATCAGGCTCTATCTGAACTACAGTATGCTGATCAGGCTTTATCTGAACTACAGTACACTGATCAGGCTCTATCTGAGCTACAGTATGCTGATCTGAACTACAGTATTCTGATCAGGCTCTATCTGAACTACAGTATGCTGACCAGGCTCTATCTGAACTACAGTATGCTGATCCTGCTCTACCTGATCTACAGTATGCTGATCTGAACTACAGTATGCTGATCAGGCTCTATCTGAACTACAGTATGCTGATCAGGCTCTATCTGAACTACAGTATGCTGATCAGGCTCTATCTGAACTACAGTATGCTGACCAGGCTCTATCTGAACTACAGTATGCCGATCCTGCTCTATCTGAACTAAAGTATGCTGATCCTGCTGTATCTTAACTACAGAATGCTGATCAGGCTCTATCTGAACTACAGTATGCTGATCTGAACTACAGTATTCTGATCAGGCCCTATCTGAACTACAGTATGCTGATCAGGCTCTATCTGAACTACAGTATTCTGATCAGGCTCTATCTGAACTACAGTATGCTGATCAGGCTCTATCTGAACTACAGTATGCTGATCAGGCTCTTTCTGAACTACATTATGCTGATCAGGCTCTATCTGAACAACAGTATGCTTATCAGGCTCTATCTGAACTACAGTATGCTGATCTGAACTACAGCATGCTGATCAGGCTCTATCTGAACTACAGTATGCTGATCAGGCTCTATCTGAACTACAGTATGCTGATCTGAACTACAGTATGCTGATCCTGCTCTATCTGAACTACAGTATGCTGATTAGGCTCTATCTGAACTGCAGTATGCTGATCAGGCTTTATCTGAAATAAAGTAAGCTGATCATGCTCTATCTGAACTACAGTATGCTGATCAGGCTCTATCTGAACTATAGTATGCTGATCAGGCTTTATCTGAACTACAGTATGCTGATCAGGCTCTAGCTGAACTACAGTATGCTGATCCTGTTCTATCTGAACAACTGTATGCTGATCTGAACTACAGTATGCTGATCAGGCGCCATCTGAACTACAGTATGCTGATCAGGCTCTATATGAACTACAGTATGCTGATCCTGCTCCATCATAACTACAGTATGCTGATCATGCTCTATCTGAACTACAGTATGCTGATCCTGTTCTATCTGAACTACAGTATGCTGATCTGAACTATAGTATGGTGATCCTGCTCTATCTGAACTACAGTATGCTGATCAGGCTCTATCTGAACTACAGTATGCTGATCAGGCTCTATATGAACTACAGTATGCTGATCCTGCTCCATCAAAACTACAGCATGCTGATCATGCTCTATCTGAACAACAGTATGCTGATCAGGCTCTATCTGAACTGCAGTATGCTGATCAGGCTTTATCTGAACTAAAGTAAGCTGATCATGCTCTATCTGAACTACAGTATGCTGATCAGGCTCTATCTGAACTACAGTATGCTGATCAGGCTTTATCTTAACTACAGTATGCTGATCAGGCTCTAGCTGAACTACAGTATGCTGATCCTGTTCTATCTGAACTACTGTATGCTGATCTGAACTACAGTATGCTGATCAGGCGCCATCTGAACTACAGTATGCTGATCAGGCTCTATCTGAACTACAGTATGCTGATCCTGCTCCATCATAACTACAGTATGCTGATCATGCTCTATCTGAACTACAGTATGCTGACCAGGCTCTATCTGAACTACAGTATGCTGATCCTGCTCTATCTGAGTCTACAGTATGCTGATCTGAACTACAGTATGCTGATCAGGCTCTATCTGAACTACAGTATGCTGATCAGGCTCTATCTGAACTACAGTATGCTGATCAGGCTCTATCTGAACTACAGTATGCTGACCAGGCTCTATCTGAACTACAGTATGCCGATCCTGCTCTATCTGAACTAAAGTATGCTGATCCTGCTGTATCTTAACTACAGAATGCTGATCAGGCTCTATCTGAACTACAGTATGCTGATCTGAACTACAGTATTCTGATCAGGCCCTATCTGAACTACAGTATGCTGATCAGGCTCTATCTGAACTACAGTATTCTGATCAGGCTCTATCTGAACTACAGTATGCTGATCAGGCTCTATCTGAACTACAGTATGCTGATCAGGCTCTTTCTGAACTACATTATGCTGATCAGGCTCTATCTGAACAACAGTATGCTTATCAGGCTCTATCTGAACTACAGTATGCTGATCTGAACTACAGCATGCTGATCAGGCTCTATCTGAACTACAGTATACTGATCCTGCGCCATCATAACTACAGTATGCTGATCATGCTCTATCTGAACTACAGTATGCTGATCAGGCTGTATCTGAAATACAGTATGCTGATCCTGCTCTATCTGAACTACAGTATACTGATCAGGCTCTATCTGAACTACAGTATGCTGATCAGGATATATCTGAAGAACAGTATGCTGATCTGAACTACAGTATGCTGTTCAGGCACTATCTGAACTACAGAATGCTGATCCTGCACTATCTGAACTACAGTATACTGATCAGGCTCTATCTGAACTACAGTATGCTGATCAGGATCTATCTGAACTACAGTCTGCTGATCCTGCTCTATCTGAACTACAGTATGCTGATCAGGCTCTGTCTGAACTACAGTATGCTGATCCTGCTCTATCTGAACTACAGTATGCGATTTGAACAACCGTATGCTGATCAGGCTCTATCTGAACTACAGTATGCTGATCAGGCTCTATCTGAACTACAGTATGCTGATCCTGTTCTATCTGAACTACAGTATGCTGATCTGAACTATAGTATGCTGATCCTGCTCTATCTGAACTACAGTATGCTGATCAGGCTCTATCTGAACTACAGTATGCTGATCAGGCTCTATATGAACTACAGTATGCTGATCCTGCTCCATCAAAACTACAGCATGCTGATCATGCTCTATCTGAACAACAGTATGCTGATCAGGCTCTATCTGAACTGCAGTATGCTGATCAGGCTTTATCTGAACTAAAGTAAGCTGATCATGCTCTATCTGAACTACAGTATGCTGATCAGGCTCTATCTGAACTACAGTATGCTGATCAGGCTTTATCTGAACTACAGTATGCTGATCAGGCTCTAGCTGAACTACAGTATGCTGATCCTGTTCTATCTGAACTACTGTATGCTGATCTGAACTACAGTATGCTGATCAGGCGCCATCTGAACTACAGTATGCTGATCAGGCTCTATCTGAACTACAGTATGCTGATCCTGCTCCATCATAACTACAGTATGCTGATCATGCTCTATCTGAACTACAGTATGCTGATCAGGCTCTATCTGAACTACAGTATGCTGATCAGGCTTTATCTGAACTACAGTACACTGATCAGGCTCTATCTGAGCTACAGTATGCTGATCTGAACTACAGTATTCTGATCAGGCTCTATCTGAACTACAGTATGCTGACCAGGCTCTATCTGAACTACAGTATGCTGATCCTGCTCTATCTGAACTACAGTATGCTGATCAGGCTTTATCTTAACTACAGTATGCTGATCAGGCTCTAGCTGAACTACAGTATGCTGATCCTGTTCTATCTGAACTACTGTATGCTGATCTGAACTACAGTATGCTGATCAGGCGCCATCTGAACTACAGTATGCTGATCAGGCTCTATCTGAACTACAGTATGCTGATCCTGCTCCATCATAACTACAGTATGCTGATCATGCTCTATCTGAACTACAGTATGCTGATCAGGCTCTATCTGAACTACAGTATGCTGATCAGGCTCTATCTGAGCTACAGTATGCTGATCTGAACTACAGTATTCTGATCAGGCTCTATCTGAACTACAGTATGCTGACCAGGCTCTATCTGAACTACAGTATGCTGATCCTGCTCTATCTGATCTACAGTATGCTGATCTGAACTACAGTATGCTGATCAGGCTCTATCTGAACTACAGTATGCTGATCAGGCTCTATCTGAACTACAGTATGCTGATCAGGCTCTATCTGAACTACAGTATGCTGACCAGGCTCTATCTGAACTACAGTATGCCGATCCTGCTCTATCTGAACTAAAGTATGCTGATCCTGCTGTATCTTAACTACAGAATGCTGATCAGGCTCTATCTGAACTACAGTATGCTGATCTGAACTACAGTATTCTGATCAGGCCCTATCTGAACTACAGTATGCTGATCAGGCTCTATCTGAACTACAGTATTCTGATCAGGCTCTATCTGAACTACAGTATGCTGATCAGGCTCTATCTGAACTACAGTATGCTGATCAGGCTCTATCTGAACTACAGTATACTGATCCTGCGCCATCATAACTACAGTATGCTGATCATGCTCTATCTGAACTACAGTATGCTGATCAGGCTGTATCTGAAATACAGTATGCTGATCCTGCTCTATCTGAACTACAGTATACTGATCAGGCTCTATCTGAACTACAGTATGCTGATCAGGATATATCTGAAGAACAGTATGCTGATCTGAACTACAGTATGCTGTTCAGGCGCTATCTGAACTACAGAATGCTGATCCTGCACTATCTGAACTACAGTATACTGATCAGGCTCTATCTGAACTACAGTATGCTGATCAGGATCTATCTGAACTACAGTCTGCTGATCCTGCTCTATCTGAACTACAGTATGCTGATCAGGCTCTGTCTGAACTACAGTATGCTGATCCTGCTCTATCTGAACTACAGTATGCGATTTGAACAACCGTATGCTGATCAGGCTCTATCTGAACTACAGTATGCTGATCAGGCTCTATCTGAACTACAGTATGCTGATCCTGTTCTATCTGAACTACAGTATGCTGATCTGAACTATAGTATGCTGATCCTGCTCTATCTGAACTACAGTATGCTGATCAGGCTCTATCTGAACTACAGTATGCTGATCAGGCTCTATATGAACTACAGTATGCTGATCCTGCTCCATCAAAACTACAGCATGCTGATCATGCTCTATCTGAACAACAGTATGCTGATCAGGCTCTATCTGAACTGCAGTATGCTGATCAGGCTTTATCTGAACTAAAGTAAGCTGATCATGCTCTATCTGAACTACAGTATGCTGATCAGGCTCTATCTGAACTACAGTATGCTGATCAGGCTTTATCTGAACTACAGTATGCTGATCAGGCTCTAGCTGAACTACAGTATGCTGATCCTGTTCTATCTGAACTACTGTATGCTGATCTGAACTACAGTATGCTGATCAGGCGCCATCTGAACTACAGTATGCTGATCAGGCTCTATCTGAACTACAGTATGCTGATCCTGCTCCATCATAACTACAGTATGCTGATCATGCTCTATCTGAACTACAGTATGCTGATCAGGCTCTATCTGAACTACAGTATGCTGATCAGGCTTTATCTGAACTACAGTACACTGATCAGGCTCTATCTGAGCTACAGTATGCTGATCTGAACTACAGTATTCTGATCAGGCTCTATCTGAACTACAGTATGCTGACCAGGCTCTATCTGAACTACAGTATGCTGATCCTGCTCTATCTGATCTACAGTATGCTGATCTGAACTACAGTATGCTGATCAGGCTCTATCTGAACTACAGTATGCTGACCAGGCTCTATCTGAACTACAGTATGCCGATCCTGCTCTATCTGAACTAAAGTATGCTGATCCTGCTGTATCTTAACTACAGAATGCTGATCAGGCTCTATCTGAACTACAGTATGCTGATCTGAACTACAGTATTCTGATCAGGCCCTATCTGAACTACAGTATGCTGATCAGGCTCTATCTGAACTACAGTATTCTGATCAGGCTCTATCTGAACTACAGTATGCTGATCAGGCTCTATCTGAACTACAGTATGCTGATCAGGCTCTTTCTGAACTACATTATGCTGATCAGGCTCTATCTGAACTACTGTATGCTGATCTGAACTACAGTATGCTGATCAGGCGCCATCTGAACTACAGTATGCTGATCAGGCTCTATATGAACTACAGTATGCTGATCCTGCTCCATCATAACTACAGTATGCTGATCATGCTCTATCTGAACTACAGTATGCTGATCCTGTTCTATCTGAACTACAGTATGCTGATCTGAACTATAGTATGCTGATCCTGCTCTATCTGAACTACAGTATGCTGATCAGGCTCTATCTGAACTACAGTATGCTGATCAGGCTCTATATGAACTACAGTATGCTGATCCTGCTCCATCAAAACTACAGCATGCTGATCATGCTCTATCTGAACAACAGTATGCTGATCAGGCTCTATCTGAACTGCAGTATGCTGATCAGGCTTTATCTGAACTAAAGTAAGCTGATCATGCTCTATCTGAACTACAGTATGCTGATCAGGCTCTATCTGAACTACAGTATGCTGATCAGGCTTTATCTTAACTACAGTATGCTGATCAGGCTCTAGCTGAACTACAGTATGCTGATCCTGTTCTATCTGAACTACTGTATGCTGATCTGAACTACAGTATGCTGATCAGGCGCCATCTGAACTACAGTATGCTGATCAGGCTCTATCTGAACTACAGTATGCTGATCCTGCTCCATCATAACTACAGTATGCTGATCATGCTCTATCTGAACTACAGTATGCTGATCAGGCTCTATCTGAACTACAGTATGCTGATCAGGCTTTATCTGAACTACAGTATACTGATCAGGCTCTATCTGAGCTACAGTATGCTGATCTGAACTACAGTATTCTGATCAGGCTCTATCTGAACTACAGTATGCTGACCAGGCTCTATCTGAACTACAGTATGCTGATCCTGCTCTATCTGATCTACAGTATGCTGATCTGAACTACAGTATGCTGATCAGGCTCTATCTGAACTACAGTATGCTGATCAGACTCTATCTGAACTACAGTATGCTGATCAGGCTCTATCTGAACTACAGTATGCTGACCAGGCTCTATCTGAACTACAGTATGCCGATCCTGCTCTATCTGAACTAAAGTATGCTGATCCTGCTGTATCTTAACTACAGAATGCTGATCAGGCTCTATCTGAACTACAGTATGCTGATCTGAACTACAGTATTCTGATCAGGCCCTATCTGAACTACAGTATGCTGATCAGGCTCTATCTGAACTACAGTATTCTGATCAGGCTCTATCTGAACTACAGTATGCTGATCAGGCTCTATCTGAACTACAGTATGCTGATCAGGCTCTTTCTGAACTACATTATGCTGATCAGGCTCTATCTGAACAACAGTATGCTTATCAGGCTCTATCTGAACTACAGTATGCTGATCTGAACTACAGCATGCTGATCAGGCTCTATCTGAACTACAGTATGCTGATCAGGCTCTATCTGAACTACAGTATGCTGATCTGAACTACAGTATGCTGATCCTGCTCTATCTGAACTACAGTATGCTGATTAGGCTCTATCTGAACTGCAGTATGCTGATCAGGCTTTATCTGAAATAAAGTAAGCTGATCATGCTCTATCTGAACTACAGTATGCTGATCAGGCTCTATCTGAACTATAGTATGCTGATCAGGCTTTATCTGAACTACAGTATGCTGATCAGGCTCTAGCTGAACTACAGTATGCTGATCCTGTTCTATCTGAACTACTGTATGCTGATCTGAACTACAGTATGCTGATCAGGCGCCATCTGAACTACAGTATGCTGATCAGGCTCTATATGAACTACAGTATGCTGATCCTGCTCCATCATAACTACAGTATGCTGATCATGCTCTATCTGAACTACAGTATGCTGATCAGGCTCTATCTGAACTACAGTATGCTGATCAGGCTTTATCTGAACTACAGTATACTGATCAGGCTCTATCTGAACTACAGTATGCTGATCTGAACTACAGTATGCTGATCAGGCTCTATCTGAACTACAGTATGCTGATCAGGCTCTATCTGAACTACAGTATGCTGATCAGGCTCTATCAGAACTACAGAATGCTGACCAGGCTCTATCTGAACTACAGTATGCCGATCCTGCTCTATCTGAACTAAAGTATGCTGATCCTGCTGTATCTTAACTACAGAATGCTGATCAGGCTCTATCTGAACTACAGTATGCTGATCTGAACTACAGTATTCTGATAAGGCCCTATCTGAACTACAGTATGCTGATCAGGCTCTATCTGAACTACAGTATTCTGATCAGGCTCTATCTGAACTACAGTATGCTGATCAGGCTCTATCTGAACTACAGTATGCTGATCAGGCGCCATCTGAACTACAGTATGCTGATCAGGCTCTATCTGAACTACAGTATGCTGATCCTGCTCCATCATAACTACAGTATGCTGATCATGCTCTATCTGAACTACAGTATGCTGATCAGGCTCTATCTGAACTACAGTATGCTGATCAGGCTTTATCTGAACTACAGTATACTGATCAGGCTCTATCTGAGCTACAGTATGCTGATCTGAACTACAGTATTCTGATCAGGCTCTATCTGAACTACAGTATGCTGACCAGGCTCTATCTGAACTACAGTATGCTGATCCTGCTCTATCTGATCTACAGTATGCTGATCTGAACTACAGTATGCTGATCAGGCTCTATCTGAACTACAGTATGCTGATCAGACTCTATCTGAACTACAGTATGCTGATCAGGCTCTATCTGAACTACAGTATGCTGACCAGGCTCTATCTGAACTACAGTATGCCGATCCTGCTCTATCTGAACTAAAGTATGCTGATCCTGCTGTATCTTAACTACAGAATGCTGATCAGGCTCTATCTGAACTACAGTATGCTGATCTGAACTACAGTATTCTGATCAGGCCCTATCTGAACTACAGTATGCTGATCAGGCTCTATCTGAACTACAGTATTCTGATCAGGCTCTATCTGAACTACAGTATGCTGATCAGGCTCTATCTGAACTACAGTATGCTGATCAGGCTCTTTCTGAACTACATTATGCTGATCAGGCTCTATCTGAACAACAGTATGCTTATCAGGCTCTATCTGAACTACAGTATGCTGATCTGAACTACAGCATGCTGATCAGGCTCTATCTGAACTACAGTATGCTGATCAGGCTCTATCTGAACTACAGTATGCTGATCTGAACTACAGTATGCTGATCCTGCTCTATCTGAACTACAGTATGCTGATTAGGCTCTATCTGAACTGCAGTATGCTGATCAGGCTTTATCTGAAATAAAGTAAGCTGATCATGCTCTATCTGAACTACAGTATGCTGATCAGGCTCTATCTGAACTATAGTATGCTGATCAGGCTTTATCTGAACTACAGTATGCTGATCAGGCTCTAGCTGAACTACAGTATGCTGATCCTGTTCTATCTGAACTACTGTATGCTGATCTGAACTACAGTATGCTGATCAGGCGCCATCTGAACTACAGTATGCTGATCAGGCTCTATATGAACTACAGTATGCTGATCCTGCTCCATCATAACTACAGTATGCTGATCATGCTCTATCTGAACTACAGTATGCTGATCAGGCTCTATCTGAACTACAGTATGCTGATCAGGCTTTATCTGAACTACAGTATACTGATCAGGCTCTATCTGAACTACAGTATGCTGATCTGAACTACAGTATGCTGATCAGGCTCTATCTGAACTACAGTATGCTGATCAGGCTCTATCTGAACTACAGTATGCTGATCAGGCTCTATCAGAACTACAGAATGCTGACCAGGCTCTATCTGAACTACAGTATGCCGATCCTGCTCTATCTGAACTAAAGTATGCTGATCCTGCTGTATCTTAACTACAGAATGCTGATCAGGCTCTATCTGAACTACAGTATGCTGATCTGAACTACAGTATTCTGATAAGGCCCTATCTGAACTACAGTATGCTGATCAGGCTCTATCTGAACTACAGTATTCTGATCAGGCTCTATCTGAACTACAGTATGCTGATCAGGCTCTATCTGAACTACAGTATGCTGATCAGGCTCTTTCTGAACTACATTATGCTGATCAGGCTCTATTTGAACAACAGTATGCTTATCAGGCTCTATCTGAACTACAGTATGCTGATCCTGCGCCATCATAACTACAGTATGCTGATCATGCTCTATCTGAACTACAGTATGCTGATCAGGCTCTATCTGAACTACAGTATGCTGATCAGGCTTTATCTGAACTACAGTATGCTGATCAGGCTCTATGTGAACTACAGTATGCTGATCCTGCTCTATCTGAACTACAGTATACTGATCAGGCTCTATCTGAACTACAGTATGCTGATCAGGATATATCTGAAGAACAGTATGCTGATCTGAACTACAGTATGCTGTTCAGGCGCTATCTGAACTACAGAATGCTGATCCTGCTCTATCTGAACTACAGTATGCTGATCAGGCTCTATCTGAACTACAGTATGCTGACCAGGCTCTATCTGAACTACAGTATGCCGATCCTGCTCTATCTGAACTAAAGTATGCTGATCCTGCTGTATCTTAACTACAGAATGCTGATCAGGCTCTATCTGAACTACAGTATGCTGATCTGAACTACAGTATTCTGATCAGGCCCTATCTGAACTACAGTATGCTGATCAGGCTCTATCTGAACTACAGTATTCTGATCAGGCTCTATCTGAACTACAGTATGCTGATCAGGCTCTATCTGAACTACAGTATGCTGATCAGGCTCTTTCTGAACTACATTATGCTGATCAGGCTCTATCTGAACAACAGTATGCTTATCAGGCTCTATCTGAACTACAGTATGCTGATCTGAACTACAGCATGCTGATCAGGCTCTATCTGAACTACAGTATGCTGATCAGGCTCTATCTGAACTACAGTATGCTGATCAGGCTTTATCTGAACTACAGTATGCTGATCAGGCTCTAGCTGAACTACAGTATGCTGATCCTGTTCTATCTGAACTACTGTATGCTGATCTGAACTACAGTATGCTGATCAGGCGCCATCTGAACTACAGTATGCTGATCAGGCTCTATCTGAACTACAGTATGCTGATCCTGCTCCATCATAACTACAGTATGCTGATCATGCTCTATCTGAACTACAGTATGCTGATCAGGCTCTATCTGAACTACAGTATGCTGATCAGGCTTTATCTGAACTACAGTACACTGATCAGGCTCTATCTGAGCTACAGTATGCTGATCTGAACTACAGTATTCTGATCAGGCTCTATCTGAACTACAGTATGCTGACCAGGCTCTATCTGAACTACAGTATGCTGATCCTGCTCTATCTGATCTACAGTATGCTGATCTGAACTACAGTATGCTGATCAGGCTCTATCTGAACTACAGTATGCTGACCAGGCTCTATCTGAACTACAGTATGCCGATCCTGCTCTATCTGAACTAAAGTATGCTGATCCTGCTGTATCTTAACTACAGAATGCTGATCAGGCTCTATCTGAACTACAGTATGCTGATCTGAACTACAGTATTCTGATCAGGCCCTATCTGAACTACAGTATGCTGATCAGGCTCTATCTGAACTACAGTATTCTGATCAGGCTCTATCTGAACTACAGTATGCTGATCAGGCTCTATCTGAACTACAGTATGCTGATCAGGCTCTTTCTGAACTACATTATGCTGATCAGGCTCTATCTGAACAACAGTATGCTTATCAGGCTCTATCTGAACTACTGTATGCTGATCTGAACTACAGTATGCTGATCAGGCGCCATCTGAACTACAGTATGCTGATCAGGCTCTATATGAACTACAGTATGCTGATCCTGCTCCATCATAACTACAGTATGCTGATCATGCTCTATCTGAACTACAGTATGCTGATCCTGTTCTATCTGAACTACAGTATGCTGATCTGAACTATAGTATGCTGATCCTGCTCTATCTGAACTACAGTATGCTGATCAGGCTCTATCTGAACTACAGTATGCTGATCAGGCTCTATATGAACTACAGTATGCTGATCCTGCTCCATCAAAACTACAGCATGCTGATCATGCTCTATCTGAACAACAGTATGCTGATCAGGCTCTATCTGAACTGCAGTATGCTGATCAGGCTTTATCTGAACTAAAGTAAGCTGATCATGCTCTATCTGAACTACAGTATGCTGATCAGGCTCTATCTGAACTACAGTATGCTGATCAGGCTTTATCTTAACTACAGTATGCTGATCAGGCTCTAGCTGAACTACAGTATGCTGATCCTGTTCTATCTGAACTACTGTATGCTGATCTGAACTACAGTATGCTGATCAGGCGCCATCTGAACTACAGTATGCTGATCAGGCTCTATCTGAACTACAGTATGCTGATCCTGCTCCATCATAACTACAGTATGCTGATCATGCTCTATCTGAACTACAGTATGCTGATCAGGCTCTATCTGAACTACAGTATGCTGATCAGGCTTTATCTGAACTACAGTATACTGATCAGGCTCTATCTGAGTTACAGTATGCTGATCTGAACTACAGTATTCTGATCAGGCTCTATCTGAACTACAGTATGCTGACCAGGCTCTATCTGAACTACAGTATGCTGATCCTGCTCTATCTGATCTACAGTATGCTGATCTGAACTACAGTATGCTGATCAGGCTCTATCTGAACTACATTATGCTGATCAGGCTCTATCTGAACTACAGTATGCTGATCAGGCTCTATCTGAACTACAGTATGCTGACCAGGCTCTATCTGAACTACAGTATGCTGATCTGAACTACAGTATTCTGATCAGGCCCTATCTGAACTACAGTATGCTGATCAGGCTCTATCTGAACTACAGTATTCTGATCAGGCTCTATCTGAACTACAGTATGCTGATCAGGCTCTATCTGAACTACAGTATGCTGATCAGGCTCTTTCTGAACTACATTATGCTGATCAGGCTCTATCTGAACAACAGTATGCTTATCAGGCTCTATCTGAACTACAGTATGCTGATCTGAACTACAGCATGCTGATCAGGCTCTATCTGAACTACAGTATGCTGATCAGGCTCTATCTGAACTACAGTATGCTGATCTGAACTACAGTATGCTGATCCTGCTCTATCTGAACTACAGTATGCTGATTAGGCTCTATCTGAACTGCAGTATGCTGATCAGGCTTTATCTGAAATAAAGTAAGCTGATCATGCTCTATCTGAACTACAGTATGCTGATCAGGCTCTATCTGAACTATAGTATGCTGATCAGGCTTTATCTGAACTACAGTATGCTGATCAGGCTCTAGCTGAACTACAGTATGCTGATCCTCTTCTATCTGAACTACTGTATGCTGATCTGAACTACAGTATGCTGATCAGGCGCCATCTGAACTACAGTATGCTGATCAGGCTCTATATGAACTACAGTATGCTGATCCTGCTCCATCATAACTACAGTATGCTGATCATGCTCTATCTGAACTACAGTATGCTGATCAGGCTCTATCTGAACTACAGTATGCTGATCAGGCTTTATCTGAACTACAGTATACTGATCAGGCTCTATCTGAACTACAGTATGCTGATCTGAACTACAGTATGCTGATCAGGCTCTATCTGAACTACAGTATGCTGATCAGGCTCTATCTGAACTACAGTATGCTGATCAGGCTCTATCAGAACTACAGAATGCTGACCAGGCTCTATCTGAACTACAGTATGCCGATCCTGCTCTATCTGAACTAAAGTATGCTGATCCTGCTGTATCTTAACTACAGAATGCTGATCAGGCTCTATCTGAACTACAGTATGCTGATCTGAACTACAGTATTCTGATAAGGCCCTATCTGAACTACAGTATGCTGATCAGGCTCTATCTGAACTACAGTATTCTGATCAGGCTCTATCTGAACTACAGTATGCTGATCAGGCTCTATCTGAACTACAGTATGCTGATCAGACTCTTTCTGAACTACATTATGCTGATCAGGCTCTATCTGAACAACAGTATGCTTATCAGGCTCTATCTGAACTACAGTATGCTGATCCTGCGCCATCATAACTACAGTATGCTGATCATGCTCTATCTGAACTACAGTATGCTGATCAGGCTCTATCTGAACTACAGTATGCTGATCAGGCTTTATCTGAACTACAGTATGCTGATCAGGCTCTATGTGAACTACAGTATGCTGATCCTGCTCTATCTGAACTACAGTATACTGATCAGGCTCTATCTGAACTACAGTATGCTGATCAGGATATATCTGAAGAACAGTATGCTGATCTGAACTACAGTATGCTGTTCAGGCGCTATCTGAACTACAGAATGCTGATCCTGCTCTATCTGAACTACAGTATGCTGATCAGGCTCTATCTGAACTACAGTATGCTGACCAGGCTCTATCTGAACTACAGTATGCCGATCCTGCTCTATCTGAACTAAAGTATGCTGATCCTGCTGTATCTTAACTACAGAATGCTGATCAGGCTCTATCTGAACTACAGTATGCTGATCTGAACTACAGTATTCTGATCAGGCCCTATCTGAACTACAGTATGCTGATCAGGCTCTATCTGAACTACAGTATTCTGATCAGGCTCTATCTGAACTACAGTATGCTGATCAGGCTCTATCTGAACTACAGTATGCTGATCAGGCTCTTTCTGAACTACATTATGCTGATCAGGCTCTATCTGAACAACAGTATGCTTATCAGGCTCTATCTGAACTACAGTATGCTGATCTGAACTACAGCATGCTGATCAGGCTCTATCTGAACTACAGTATGCTGATCAGGCTCTATCTGAACTACAGTATGCTGATCTGAACTACAGTATGCTGATCCTGCTCTATCTGAACTACAGTATGCTGATCATGCTCTATATGAACTACAGTATGCTGATCCTGCTCTATCTGAACTACAGTCTGCTGATCAGGATCTATCTGAACTACAGTATGCTGATCAGGCTCAATCTGAACTACAGTATGCTGATCTGAACTACAGTATTCTGATCAGGCTCTATCTGAACTACAATATGCTGACCAGGCTCTATCTGAACTACAGCATGCTGATCAGAACTACAGTATGCTGATCATGCTCTATCTGAAATTCAGTATGCTGATCAGGATCTATCTGAACTACAGTCTGCTGATCCTGCTCTATCTGAACTACAGTATGCTGATCAGGCTCTGTCTGAACTACAGTATGCTGATCCTGCTCTATCTGAACTACAGTATGCTGATCTGAACTACCGTATGCTGATCAGGCTCTATCTGAACTACAGTATGCTGATCAGGCTCTATCTGAACTACAGTATGCTGATCCTGTTCTATCTGAACTACAGTATGCTGATCTGAACTACAGTATGCTGATCCTGCTCTATCTGAACTACAGTATGCTGATCAGGCTCTATCTGAACTACAGTATGCTGATCCTGCTCTATCTGAACTACAGTATACTGATCAGGCTCTATCTGAACTACAGTATGCTGATCCTGCTCTATCTGAACTACAGTCTTCTGATCAGGATCTATCTGAACTACAGTATGCTGATCAGGCTCTATCTGAACTACAGTATGCTGATCCTGCTCTATCTGAACTACAGATTTCTGATCAGGATCTATCTGAACTACAGTATGCTGATCTGAACTACAGTATGCTGATCAGGCTCTATCTGAACTACAGTATGCTGATCAGGCTCTATCTGAACTACAGTATGCTGATCTGAACTACAGTATACTGATCAGGCTCTATCTGAACTACAGTATGCTGATCAGGCTCTGTCTGAACTACAGTATGCTGATCCTGCTCTATCTGAACTACAGTATGCTGATCTGAACTACCGTATGCTGATCAGGCTCTATCTGAACTATAGTATGCTGATCAGGCTCTATCTGAACTACAGTATGCTGATCAGGCTCTGTCTGAACTACAGTATGCTGATCCTGCTCTATCTGAACTACAGTATGCTGATCTGAACTACCGTATGCTGATCAGGCTCTATCTGAACTATAGTATGCTGATCAGGCTCTATCTGAACTACAGTATGCTGATCCTGCTCTATCTGAACTACAGTCTGCTGATCAGGATCTATCTGACCTACAGTATGCTGATCAGGCTCTATCTGAACTACAGTATGCTGATCTGAACTACAGTATGCTGATCTGAACTACAGTATGCTGATCAGGCTCTATCTGAACTACAGTATGCTGATCAGGCTCTATCTGAACTACAGTATGCTGATCTGAACTACAGTATGCTGATCCTGCTCTATCTGAACTACAGTATGCTGATCATGCTCTATCTGAACTACAGTATGCTGATCCTGCTCTATCTGAACTACAGTCTGCTGATCAGGATCTATCTGAACTACAGTATGCTGATAAGGCTCAATCTGAACTACAGTATGCTGATCTGAACTACAGTATTCTGATCAGGCTCTATCTGAACTACAGTATGCTGACCAGGCTCTATCTGAACTACAGCATGCTGATCAGAACTACAGTATGCTGATCATGCTCTATCTGAAATTCAGTACGCTGATCAGGATCTATCTGAACTACAGTCTGCTGATCCTGCTCTATCTGAACTACAGTATGCTGATCAGGCTCTGTCTGAACTACAGTATGCTGATCCTGCTCTATCTGAACTACAGTATGCTGATCTGAACTACCGTATGCTGATCAGGCTCTATCTGAACTACAGTATGCTGATCAGGCTCTATCTGAACTACAGTATGCTGATCCTGTTCTATCTGAACTACAGTATGCTGATCTGAACTACAGTATGCTGATCCTGCTCTATCTGAACTACAGTATGCTGATCAGGCTCTATCTGAACTACAGTATGCTGATCCTGCTCTATCTGAACTACAGTATACTGATCAGGCTCTATCTGAACTACAGTATGCTGATCCTGCTCTATCTGAACTACAGTCTTCTGATCAGGATCTATCTGAACTACAGTATGCTGATCAGGCTCTATCTGAACTACAGTATGCTGATTCTGCTCTATCTGAACTACAGTTTTCTGATCAGGATCTATCTGAACTACAGTATGCTGATCTGAACTACAGTATGCTGATCAGGCTCTATCTGAACTACAGTATGCTGATCAGGCTCTATCTGAACTACAGTATGCTGATCTGAACTACAGTATGCTGTTCAGGCGCTATCTGAACTACAGAATGCTGATCCTGCTCTATCTGAACTACAGTATACTGATCAGGCTCTATCTGAACTACAGTATGCTGATCAGGCTCTGTCTGAACTACAGTATGCTGATCCTGCTCTATCTGAACTACAGTATGCTGATCTGAACTACCGTATGCTGATCAGGCTCTATCTGAACTACAGTATGCTGATAAGGCTCTATCTGAACTACAGTATGCTGATCCTGCTCTATCTGAACTACAGTCTGCTGATCAGGATCTATCTGACCTACAGTATGCTGATCAGGCTCTATCTGAACTACAGTATGCTGATCTGAACTACAGTATGCTGATCAGGCTCTCTGAACTACAGTATGCTGATCTGAACTACAGTATGCTGATCAGGCTCTATCTGAACTACAGTATGCTGATCAGGCTCTATCTGAACTACAGTATGCTGATCTGAACTACAGTATGCTGATCCTGCTCTATCTGAACTACAGTATGCTGATCATGCTCTATCTGAACTACAGTATGCTGATCCTGCTCTATCTGAACTACAGTCTGCTGATCAGGATCTATCTGAACTACAGTATGCTGATCAGGCTCAATCTGAACTACAGCATGCTGATCAGAACTACAGTATGCTGATCATGCTCTATCTGAAATTCAGTATGCTGATCAGGATCTATCTGAACTACAGTCTGCTGATCCTGCTCTATCTGAACTACAGTATGCTGATCAGGCTCTGTCTGAACTACAGTATGCTGATCCTGCTCTATCTGAACTACAGTATGCTGATCTGAACTACCGTATGCTGATCAGGCTCTATCTGAACTACAGTATGCTGATCAGGCTCTATCTGAACTACAGTATGCTGATCCTGTTCTATCTGAACTGCAGTATGCTGATCTGAACTACAGTATGCTGATCCTGCTCTATCTGAACTACAGTATGCTGATCAGGCTCTATCTGAACTACAGTATGCTGATCCTGCTCTATCTGAACTACAGTATACTGATCAGGCTCTATCTGAACTACAGTATGCTGATCAGGATATATCTGAAGTACAGTATGATGATCTGAACTACAGTATGCTGTTCAGGCGCTATCTGAACTACAGAATGCTGATCCTGCTCTATCTGAACTACAGTATACTGATCAGGCTCTATCTGAACTACAGTATGATGATCTGAACTACAGTATTCTGATCAGGCTCTATCTGAACTACAGTATGCTGACCAGGCTCTATCTGAACTACAGCATGCTGATCAGAACTACAGTATGCTGATCATGCTCTATCTGAAATTCAGTATGCTGATCAGGATCTATCTGAACTACAGTCTGCTGATCCTGCTCTATCTGAACTACAGTATGCTGATCAGGCTCTGTCTGAACTACAGTATGCTGATCCTGCTCTATCTGAACTACAGTATGCTGATCTGAACTACCGTATGCTGATCAGGCTCTATCTGAACTACAGTATGCTGATCAGGATCTATCTGAACTACAGTATGCTGATCCTGTTCTATCTGAACTACAGTATGCTGATCTGAACTACAGTATGCTGATCCTGCTCTATCTGAACTACAGTATGCTGATCAGGCTCTATCTGAACTACAGTATGCTGATCCTGCTCTATCTGAACTACAGTATACTGATCAGGCTCTATCTGAACTACAGTATGCTGATCCTGCTCTATCTGAACTACAGTCTTCTGATCAGGATCTATCTGAACTACAGTATGCTGATCAGGCTCTATCTGAACTACAGTATGCTGATTCTGCTCTATCTGAACTACAGAATGCTGATCTGAACTACAGTATGCTGATCAGGCTCTATCTGAACTACAGTATGCTGATCAGGCTCTATCTGAACTACAGTATGCTGATCAGGCTCTATCTGAACTACAGTATGCTGATCAGGCTTTATCTGAACTACAGTATACTGATCAGGCTCTATCTGAGCTACAGTATGCTGATCTGAACTACAGTATTCTGATCAGGCTCTATCTGAACTACAGTATGCTGACCAGGCTCTATCTGAACTACAGTATGCTGATCCTGCTTTATCTGATCTACAGTATGCTGATCTGAACTACAGTGTGCTGATCAGGCTCTATCTGAACTACAGTATGCTGATCAGGCTCTATCTGAACTACAGTATGCTGATCAGGCTCTATCAGAACTACAGTATGCTGACCAGGCTCTATCTGAACTACAGTATGCCGATCCTGCTCTATCTGAACTAAAGTATGCTGATCCTGCTGTATCTTAACTACAGAATGCTGATCAGGCTCTATCTGAACTACAGTATGCTGATCTGAACTACAGTATTCTGATCAGGCCCTATCTGAACTACAGTATGCTGATCAGGCTCTATCTGAACTACAGTATTCTGATCAGGCTCTATCTGAACTACAGTATGCTGATCAGGCTCTATCTGAACTACAGTATGCTGATCAGGCTCTTTCTGAACTACATTATGCTGATCAGGCTCTATCTGAACAACAGTATGCTTATCAGGCTCTATCTGAACTACAGTATGCTGATCTGAACTACAGTATGCTGATCAGGCTCTATCTGAACTACAGTATGCTGATCAGGCTCTATCTGAACTACAGTATGCTGATCTGAACTACAGTATGCTGATCCTGCTCTATCTGAACTACAGTATGCTGATCTGAACTACCGTATGCTGATCAGGCTCTATCTGAACTACAGTATGCTGATCAGGCTCTATCTGAACTACTGTATGCTGATCCTGCTCTATCTGAACTACAGTTTTCTGATCAGGATCTATCTGAACTACAGTATGCTGATCTGAACTACAGTATGCTGATCAGGCTCTATCTGAACTACAGTATGCTGATCAGGCTCTATCTGAACTACAGTATGCTGATCTGAACTACAGTATGCTGTTCAGGCGCTATCTGAACTACAGAATGCTGATCCTGCTCTATCTGAACTACAGTATACTGATCAGGCTCTATCTGAACTACAGTATGCTGATCAGGCTCTGTCTGAACTACAGTATGCTGATCCTGCTCTATCTGAACTACAGTATGCTGATCTGAACTACCGTATGCTGATCAGGCTCTATCTGAACTATAGTATCATGATCAGGCTCTATCTGAACTACAGTATGCTGATCCTGCTCTATCTGAACTACAGTCTGCTGATCAGGATCTATCTGACCTACAGTATGCTGATCAGGCTCTATCTGAACTACAGTATGCTGATCTGAACTACAGTATGCTGATCAGGCTCTATCTGAACTACAGTATGCTGATCTGAACTACAGTATGCTGATCAGGCTCTATCTGAACTACAGTATGCTGATCAGGCTCTATCTGAACTATAGTATGCTGATCTGAACTACAGTATGCTGATCCTGCTCTATCTGAACTACAGTATGCTGATCATGCTCTATATGAACTACAGTATGCTGATCCTGCTCTATCTGAACTACAGTCTGCTGATCAGGATCTATCTGAACTACAGTATGCTGATCAGGCTCAATCTGAACTACAGTATGCTGATCTGAACTACAGTATTCTGATCAGGCTCTATCTGAACTACAATATGCTGACCAGGCTCTATCTGAACTACAGCATGCTGATCAGAACTACAGTATGCTGATCATGCTCTATCTGAAATTCAGTATGCTGATCAGGATCTATCTGAACTACAGTCTGCTGATCCTGCTCTATCTGAACTACAGTATGCTGATCAGGCTCTGTCTGAACTACAGTATGCTGATCCTGCTCTATCTGAACTACAGTATGCTGATCTGAACTACCGTATGCTGATCAGGCTCTATCTGAACTACAGTATGCTGATCAGGCTCTATCTGAACTACAGTATGCTGATCCTGTTCTATCTGAACTACAGTATGCTGATCTGAACTACAGTATGCTGATCCTGCTCTATCTGAACTACAGTATGCTGATCCTGCTCTATCTGAACTACAGTATACTGATCAGGCTCTATCTGAACTACAGTATGCTGATCCTGCTCTATCTGAACTACAGTCTTCTGATCAGGATCTATCTGAACTACAGTATGCTGATCAGGCTCTATCTGAACTACAGTATGCTGATCCTGCTCTATCTGAACTACAGATTTCTGATCAGGATCTATCTGAACTACAGTATGCTGATCTGAACTACAGTATGCTGATCAGGCTCTATCTGAACTACAGTATGCTGATCAGGCTCTATCTGAACTACAGTATGCTGATCTGAACTACAGTATGCTGTTCAGGCGCTATCTGAACTACAGAATGCTGATCCTGCTCTATCTGAACTACAGTATACTGATCAGGCTCTATCTGAACTACAGTATGCTGATCAGGATATATCTGAAGTACAGTATGATGATCTGAACTACAGTATGCTGTTCAGGCGCTATCTGAACTACAGAATGCTGATCCTGCTCTATCTGAACTACAGTATACTGATCAGGCTCTATCTGAACTACAGTATGATGATCTGAACTACAGTATTCTGATCAGGCTCTATCTGAACTACAGTATGCTGACCAGGCTCTATCTGAACTACAGCATGCTGATCAGAACTACAGTATGCTGATCATGCTCTATCTGAAATTCAGTATGCTGATCAGGATCTATCTGAACTACAGTCTGCTGATCCTGCTCTATCTGAACTACAGTATGCTGATCAGGCTCTGTCTGAACTACAGTATGCTGATCCTGCTCTATCTGAACTACAGTATGCTGATCTGAACTACCGTATGCTGATCAGGCTCTATCTGAACTACAGTATGCTGATCAGGATCTATCTGAACTACAGTATGCTGATCCTGTTCTATCTGAACTACAGTATGCTGATCTGAACTACAGTATGCTGATCCTGCTCTATCTGAACTACAGTATGCTGATCAGGCTCTATCTGAACTACAGTATGCTGATCCTGCTCTATCTGAACTACAGTATACTGATCAGGCTCTATCTGAACTACAGTATGCTGATCCTGCTCTATCTGAACTACAGTCTTCTGATCAGGATCTATCTGAACTACAGTATGCTGATCAGGCTCTATCTGAACTACAGTATGCTGATTCTGCTCTATCTGAACTACAGAATGCTGATCTGAACTACAGTATGCTGATCAGGCTCTATCTGAACTACAGTATGCTGATCAGGCTCTATCTGAACTACAGTATGCTGATCAGGCTCTATCTGAACTACAGTATGCTGATCAGGCTTTATCTGAACTACAGTATACTGATCAGGCTCTATCTGAGCTACAGTATGCTGATCTGAACTACAGTATTCTGATCAGGCTCTATCTGAACTACAGTATGCTGACCAGGCTCTATCTGAACTACAGTATGCTGATCCTGCTTTATCTGATCTACAGTATGCTGATCTGAACTACAGTGTGCTGATCAGGCTCTATCTGAACTACAGTATGCTGATCAGGCTCTATCTGAACTACAGTATGCTGATCAGGCTCTATCAGAACTACAGTATGCTGACCAGGCTCTATCTGAACTACAGTATGCCGATCCTGCTCTATCTGAACTAAAGTATGCTGATCCTGCTGTATCTTAACTACAGAATGCTGATCAGGCTCTATCTGAACTACAGTATGCTGATCTGAACTACAGTATTCTGATCAGGCCCTATCTGAACTACAGTATGCTGATCAGGCTCTATCTGAACTACAGTATTCTGATCAGGCTCTATCTGAACTACAGTATGCTGATCAGGCTCTATCTGAACTACAGTATGCTGATCAGGCTCTTTCTGAACTACATTATGCTGATCAGGCTCTATCTGAACAACAGTATGCTTATCAGGCTCTATCTGAACTACAGTATGCTGATCTGAACTACAGTATGCTGATCAGGCTCTATCTGAACTACAGTATGCTGATCAGGCTCTATCTGAACTACAGTATGCTGATCTGAACTACAGTATGCTGATCCTGCTCTATCTGAACTACAGTATGCTGATCTGAACTACCGTATGCTGATCAGGCTCTATCTGAACTACAGTATGCTGATCAGGCTCTATCTGAACTACTGTATGCTGATCCTGCTCTATCTGAACTACAGTTTTCTGATCAGGATCTATCTGAACTACAGTATGCTGATCTGAACTACAGTATGCTGATCAGGCTCTATCTGAACTACAGTATGCTGATCAGGCTCTATCTGAACTACAGTATGCTGATCTGAACTACAGTATGCTGTTCAGGCGCTATCTGAACTACAGAATGCTGATCCTGCTCTATCTGAACTACAGTATACTGATCAGGCTCTATCTGAACTACAGTATGCTGATCAGGCTCTGTCTGAACTACAGTATGCTGATCCTGCTCTATCTGAACTACAGTATGCTGATCTGAACTACCGTATGCTGATCAGGCTCTATCTGAACTATAGTATCATGATCAGGCTCTATCTGAACTACAGTATGCTGATCCTGCTCTATCTGAACTACAGTCTGCTGATCAGGATCTATCTGACCTACAGTATGCTGATCAGGCTCTATCTGAACTACAGTATGCTGATCTGAACTACAGTATGCTGATCAGGCTCTATCTGAACTACAGTATGCTGATCTGAACTACAGTATGCTGATCAGGCTCTATCTGAACTACAGTATGCTGATCAGGCTCTATCTGAACTACAGTATGCTGATCTGAACTACAGTATGCTGATCCTGCTCTATCTGAACTACAGTATGCTGATCATGCTCTATATGAACTACAGTATGCTGATCCTGCTCTATCTGAACTACAGTCTGCTGATCAGGATCTATCTGAACTACAGTATGCTGATCAGGCTCAATCTGAACTACAGTATGCTGATCTGAACTACAGTATTCTGATCAGGCTCTATCTGAACTACAATATGCTGACCAGGCTCTATCTGAACTACAGCATGCTGATCAGAACTACAGTATGCTGATCATGCTCTATCTGAAATTCAGTATGCTGATCAGGATCTATCTGAACTACAGTCTGCTGATCCTGCTCTATCTGAACTACAGTATGCTGATCAGGCTCTGTCTGAACTACAGTATGCTGATCCTGCTCTATCTGAACTACAGTATGCTGATCTGAACTACCGTATGCTGATCAGGCTCTATCTGAACTACAGTATGCTGATCAGGCTCTATCTGAACTACAGTATGCTGATCCTGTTCTATCTGAACTACAGTATGCTGATCTGAACTACAGTATGCTGATCCTGCTCTATCTGAACTACAGTATGCTGATCCTGCTCTATCTGAACTACAGTATACTGATCAGGCTCTATCTGAACTACAGTATGCTGATCCTGCTCTATCTGAACTACAGTCTTCTGATCAGGATCTATCTGAACTACAGTATGCTGATCAGGCTCTATCTGAACTACAGTATGCTGATCCTGCTCTATCTGAACTACAGATTTCTGATCAGGATCTATCTGAACTACAGTATGCTGATCTGAACTACAGTATGCTGATCAGGCTCTATCTGAACTACAGTATGCTGATCAGGCTCTATCTGAACTACAGTATGCTGATCTGAACTACAGTATGCTGTTCAGGCACTATCTGAACTACAGAATGCTGATCCTGCTCTATCTGAACTACAGTATACTGATCAGGCTCTATCTGAACTACAGTATGCTGATCAGGCTCTGTCTGAACTACAGTATGCTGATCCTGCTCTATCTGAACTACAGTATGCTGATCTGAACTACCGTATGCTGATCAGGCTCTATCTGAACTATAGTATGCTGATCAGGCTCTATCTGAACTACAGTATGCTGATCCTGCTCTATCTGAACTACAGTCTGCTGATCAGGATCTATCTGACCTACAGTATGCTGATCAGGCTCTATCTGAACTACAGTATGCTGATCTGAACTACAGTATGCTGATCTGAACTACAGTATGCTGATCTGAACTACAGTATGCTGATCCTGCTCTATCTGAACTACAGTATGCTGATCATGCTCTATCTGAACTACAGTATGCTGATCCTGCTCTATCTGAACTACAGTCTGCTGATCAGGATCTATCTGAACTACAGTATGCTGATAAGGCTCAATCTGAACTACAGTATGCTGATCTGAACTACAGTATTCTGATCAGGCTCTATCTGAACTACAGTATGCTGACCAGGCTCTATCTGAACTACAGCATGCTGATCAGAACTACAGCATGCTGATCATGCTCTATCTGAAATTCAGTATGCTGATCAGGATCTATCTGAACTACAGTCT
The DNA here is from genome assembly GCF_965601325.2 of Salmo salar. Lineage (NCBI taxonomy): Eukaryota > Metazoa > Chordata > Actinopteri > Salmoniformes > Salmonidae > Salmo > Salmo salar. The sequence goes on from NC_138305.1 coordinate 17,847,746, forward strand.
GCTGATCCTGCTCTATCTGAACTACAGTATGCTGATCAGGCTCTGTCTGAACTACAGTATGCTGATCCTGCTCTATCTGAACTACAATATGCTGATCTGAACTACCGTATGCTGATCAGGCTCTATCTGAACTACAGTATGCTGATCAGGCTCTATCTGAACTACAGTATGCTGATCCTGTTCTATCTGAACTACAGTATGCTGATCTGAACTACAGTATGCTGATCCTGCTCTATCTGAACTACAGTATGCTGATCAGGCTCTATCTGAACTACAGTATGCTGATCCTGCTCTATCTGAACTACAGTATACTGATCAGGCTCTATCTGAACTACAGTATGCTGATCCTGCTCTATCTGAACTACAGTCTTCTGATCAGGATCTATCTGAACTACAGTATGCTGATCAGGCTCTATCTGAACTACAGTATGCTGATTCTGCTCTATCTGAACTACAGTTTTCTGATCAGGATCTATCTGAACTACAGTATGCTGATCTGAACTACAGTATGCTGATCAGGCTCTATCTGAACTACAGTATGCTGATCAGGCTCTATCTGAACTACAGTATGCTGATCTGAACTACAGTATGCTGTTCAGGCGCTATCTGAACTACAGAATGCCTATCCTGCTCTATCTGAACTACAGTATACTGATCAGGCTCTATCTGAACTACAGTATGCTGATCAGGCTCTGTCTGAACTACAGTATGCTGATCCTGCTCTATCTGAACTACAGTATGCTGATCTGAACTACCGTATGCTGACCAGGCTCTATCTGAACTACAGTATGCTGATCAGGCTCTATCTGAACTACAGTATGCTGATCCTGTTCTATCTGAACTACAGTATGCTGATCTGAACTACAGTATGCTGATCCTGCTCTATCTGAACTACAGTATGCTGATCAGGCTCTATCTGAACTACAGTATGCTGATCCTGCTCTATCTGAACTACAGTATACTGATCAGGCTCTATCTGAACTACAGTATGCTGATCCTGCTCTATCTGAACTACAGTCTTCTGATCAGGATCTATCTGAACTACAGTATGCTGATCAGGCTCTATCTGAACTACAGTATGCTGATCCTGCTCTATCTGAACTACAGATTTCTGATCAGGATCTATCTGAACTACAGTATGCTGATCTGAACTACAGTATGCTGATCAGGCTCTATCTGAACTACAGTATGCTGATCAGGCTCTATCTGAACTACAGTATGCTGATCTGAACTACAGTATGCTGTTCAGGCGCTATCTGAACTACAGAATGCTGATCCTGCTCTATCTGAACTACAGTATACTGATCAGGCTCTATCTGAACTACAGTATGCTGATCAGGCTCTGTCTGAACTACAGTATGCTGATCCTGCTCTATCTGAACTACAGTATGCTGATCTGAACTACCGTATGCTGATCAGGCTCTATCTGAACTATAGTATGCTGATCAGGCTCTATCTGAACTACAGTATGCTGATCCTGCTCTATCTGAACTACAGTCTGCTGATCAGGATCTATCTGACCTACAGTATGCTGATCAGGCTCTATCTGAACTACAGTATGCTGATCTGAACTACAGTATGCTGATCTGAACTACAGTATGCTGATCAGGCTCTATCTGAACTACAGTATGCTGATCAGGCTCTATCTGAACTACAGTATGCTGATCTGAACTACAGTATGCTGATCCTGCTCTATCTGAACTACAGTATGCTGATCATGCTCTATCTGAACTACAGTATGCTGATCCTGCTCTATCTGAACTAGAGTCTGCTGATCAGGATCTATCTGAACTACAGTATGCTGATAAGGCTCAATCTGAACTACAGTATGCTGATCTGAACTACAGTATTCTGATCAGGCTCTATCTGAACTACAGTATGCTGACCAGGCTCTATCTGAACTACAGCATGCTGATCAGAACTACAGTATGCTGATCATGCTCTATCTGAAATTCAGTATGCTGATCAGGATCTATCTGAACTACAGTCTGCTGATCCTGCTCTATCTGAACTACAGTATGCTGATCAGGCTCTGTCTGAACTACAGTATGCTGATCCTGCTCTATCTGAACTACAGTATGCTGATCTGAACTACCGTATGCTGATCAGGCTCTATCTGAACTACAGTATGCTGATCAGGCTCTATCTGAACTACAGTATGCTGATCCTGTTCTATCTGAACTACAGTATGCTGATCTGAACTACAGTATGCTGATCCTGCTCTATCTGAACTACAGTATGCTGATCAGGCTCTATCTGAACTACAGTATGCTGATCCTGCTCTATCTGAACTACAGTATACTGATCAGGCTCTATCTGAACTACAGTATGCTGATCCTGCTCTATCTGAACTACAGTCTTCTGATCAGGATCTATCTGAACTACAGTATGCTGATCAGGCTCTATCTGAACTACAGTATGCTGATTCTGCTCTATCTGAACTACAGTTTTCTGATCAGGATCTATCTGAACTACAGTATGCTGATCTGAACTACAGTATGCTGATCAGGCTCTATCTGAACTACAGTATGCTGATCAGGCTCTATCTGAACTACAGTATGCTGATCTGAACTACAGTATGCTGTTCAGGCGCTATCTGAACTACAGAATGCTGATCCTGCTCTATCTGAACTACAGTATACTGATCAGGCTCTATCTGAACTACAGTATGCTGATCAGGCTCTGTCTGAACTACAGTATGCTGATCCTGCTCTATCTGAACTACAGTATGCTGATCTGAACTACCGTATGCTGATCAGGCTCTATCTGAACTACAGTATGCTGATCAGGCTCTATCTGAACTACAGTATGCTGATCTGAACTACAGTATGCTGATCCTGCTCTATCTGAACTACAGTATGCTGATCATGCTCTATCTGAACTACAGTATGCTGATCCTGCTCTATCTGAACTACAGTCTGCTGATCAGGATCTATCTGAACTACAGTATGCTGATCAGGCTCAATCTGAACTACAGCATGCTGATCAGAACTACAGTATGCTGATCATGCTCTATCTGAAATTCAGTATGCTGATCAGGATCTATCTGAACTACAGTCTGCTGATCCTGCTCTATCTGAACTACAGTATGCTGATCAGGCTCTGTCTGAACTACAGTATGCTGATCCTGCTCTATCTGAACTACAGTATGCTGATCTGAACTACCGTATGCTGATCAGGCTCTATCTGAACTACAGTATGCTGATCAGGCTCTATCTGAACTACAGTATGCTGATCCTGTTCTATCTGAACTGCAGTATGCTGATCTGAACTACAGTATGCTGATCCTGCTCTATCTGAACTACAGTATGCTGATCAGGCTCTATCTGAACTACAGTATGCTGATCCTGCTCTATCTGAACTACAGTATACTGATCAGGCTCTATCTGAACTACAGTATGCTGATCAGGATATATCTGAAGTACAGTATGCTGATCTGAACTACAGTATGCTGTTCAGGCGCTATCTGAACTACAGAATGCTGATCCTGCTCTATCTGAACTACAGTATACTGATCAGGCTCTATCTGAACTACAGTATGCTGATCTGAACTACAGTATTCTGATCAGGCTCTATCTGAACTACAGTATGCTGACCAGGCTCTATCTGAACTACAGCATGCTGATCAGAACTACAGTATGCTGATCATGCTCTATCTGAAATTCAGTATGCTGATCAGGATCTATCTGAACTACAGTCTGCTGATCCTGCTCTATCTGAACTACAGTATGCTGATCAGGCTCTGTCTGAACTACAGTATGCTGATCCTGCTCTATCTGAACTACAGTATGCTGATCTGAACTACCGTATGCTGATCAGGCTCTATCTGAACTACAGTATGCTGATCAGGATCTATCTGAACTACAGTATGCTGATCCTGTTCTATCTGAACTACAGTATGCTGATCTGAACTACAGTATGCTGATCCTGCTCTATCTGAACTACAGTATGCTGATCAGGCTCTATCTGAACTACAGTATGCTGATCCTGCTCTATCTGAACTACAGTATACTGATCAGGCTCTATCTGAACTACAGTATGCTGATCCTGCTCTATCTGAACTACAGTCTTCTGATCAGGATCTATCTGAACTACAGTATGCTGATCAGGCTCTATCTGAACTACAGTATGCTGATTCTGCTCTATCTGAACTACAGAATGCTGATCTGAACTACAGTATGCTGATCAGGCTCTATCTGAACTACAGTATGCTGATCAGGCTCTATCTGAACTACAGTATGCTGATCTGAACTACAGTATGCTGTTCAGGCGCTATCTGAACTACAGAATGCTGATCCTGCTCTATCTGAACTACAGTATACTGATCAGGCTCTATCTGAACTACAGTATGCTGATCAGGCTATGTCTGAACTACAGTATGCTGATCCTGCTCTATCTGAACTACAGTATACTGATCAGGCTCTATCTGAACTACAGTATGCTGATCAGGATATATCTGAAGTACAGTATGCTGATCTGAACTACAGTATGCTGTTCAGGCGCTATCTGAACTACAGAATGCTGATCCTGCTCTATCTGAACTATAGTATACTGATCAGGCTCTATCTGAACTACAGTATGCTGATCAGGATCTATCTGAACTACAGTCTGCTGATCCTGCTGTATCTGAACTACAGTATGCTAATCAGGCTCTGCCTGAACTTCAGTATGCTGATCTGAACTACCGTATGCTGATCAGGCTCTATCTGAACTACAGTATGCTGATCAGGCTCTATCTGAACTACAGTATGCTGATCCTGCTCTATCTGAACTACTGTCTGCTGATCAGGATCTATCTGACCTACAGTATGCTGATCAGGCTCTATCTGAACAACAGTATGCTGATCAGGCTCTGTCTGAACTACAGTATGCTGATCCTACTCTATCTGAACTACAGTATGCTGATCTGATCTACCGTATGCTGATCAGGCTCTATCTGAACTACAGTATGCTGATCAGGCTCTATCTGAACTACAGTATGCTGATCCTGTTCTATCTGAACTACAGTATGCTGATCTGAACTACAGTATGCTGATCCTGCTCTATCTGAACTACAGTATGCTGACCAGGCTCTATCTGAACTACAGTATGCTGATCAGGCTCTATATGAACTACAGTATGCTGTTCCTGCTCCATCAAAACTACAGTATGCTGATCATGCTCTATCTGAACAACAGTATGCTGATCAGGCTCTATCTGAACTGCAGTATGCTGATCAGGCTTTATCTGAACTAAAGTATGCTGATCATGCTCTATCTGAACTACAGTATGCTGATCAGGCTCTATCTGAACTACAGTATGCTGATCAGGCTATATCTGAACTACAGTATGCTGATCAGGCTCTAGCTGAACTACAGTATGCTGATCCTGTTCTATCTGAACTACTGTATGCTGATCTGAACTACAGTATGCTGATCCTGCTCTATCTGAACTACAGTATGCTGATCAGGCTCCATCTGAACTACAGTATGCTGATCCTGCTCTATCTGAACTACAGTATGCTGATCTGAACTACCGTATGCTGATCAGGCTCTATCTGAACTACAGTATGCTGATCAGGCTCTATCTGAACTACAGTATGCTGATCCTGTTCTATCTGAACTACAGTATGCTGATCCTGTTCTATCTGAACTACAGTATGCTGATCTGAACTACAGTATGCTGATCCTGCTCTATCTGAACTACAGTATGCTGATCAGGCTCTATCTGAACTACAGTATGCTGATCCTGCTCTATCTGAACTACAGTATACTGATCAGGCTCTATCTGAACTACAGTATGCTGATCCTGCTCTATCTGAACTACAGTCTTCTGATCAGGATCTATCTGAACTACAGTATGCTGATCAGGCTCTATCTGAACTACAGTATGCTGATTCTGCTCTATCTGAACTACAGTTTTCTGATCAGGATCTATCTGAACTACAGTATGCTGATCTGAACTACAGTATGCTGATCAGGCTCTATCTGAACTACAGTATGCTGATCAGGCTCTATCTGAACTACAGTATGCTGATCTGAACTACAGTATGCTGTTCAGGCGCTATCTGAACTACAGAATGCTGATCCTGCTCTATCTGAACTACAGTATACTGATCAGGCTCTATCTGAACTACAGTATGCTGATCAGGCTCTGTCTGAACTACAGTATGCTGATCCTGCTCTATCTGAACTACAGTATGCTGATCTGAACTACCGTATGCTGATCAGGCTCTATCTGAACTACAGTATGCTGATAAGGCTCTATCTGAACTACAGTATGCTGATCCTGCTCTATCTGAACTACAGTCTGCTGATCAGGATCTATCTGACCTACAGTATGCTGATCAGGCTCTATCTGAACTACAGTATGCTGATCTGAACTACAGTATGCTGATCAGGCTCTCTGAACTACAGTATGCTGATCTGAACTACAGTATGCTGATCAGGCTCTATCTGAACTACAGTATGCTGATCAGGCTCTATCTGAACTACAGTATGCTGATCTGAACTACAGTATGCTGATCCTGCTCTATCTGAACTACAGTATGCTGATCATGCTCTATCTGAACTACAGTATGCTGATCCTGCTCTATCTGAACTACAGTCTGCTGATCAGGATCTATCTGAACTACAGTATGCTGATCAGGCTCAATCTGAACTACAGCATGCTGATCAGAACTACAGTATGCTGATCATGCTCTATCTGAAATTCAGTATGCTGATCAGGATCTATCTGAACTACAGTCTGCTGATCCTGCTCTATCTGAACTACAGTATGCTGATCAGGCTCTGTCTGAACTACAGTATGCTGATCCTGCTCTATCTGAACTACAGTATGCTGATCTGAACTACCGTATGCTGATCAGGCTCTATCTGAACTACAGTATGCTGATCAGGCTCTATCTGAACTACAGTATGCTGATCCTGTTCTATCTGAACTGCAGTATGCTGATCTGAACTACAGTATGCTGATCCTGCTCTATCTGAACTACAGTATGCTGATCAGGCTCTATCTGAACTACAGTATGCTGATCCTGCTCTATCTGAACTACAGTATACTGATCAGGCTCTATCTGAACTACAGTATGCTGATCAGGATATATCTGAAGTACAGTATGCTGATCTGAACTACAGTATGCTGTTCAGGCGCTATCTGAACTACAGAATGCTGATCCTGCTCTATCTGAACTACAGTATACTGATCAGGCTCTATCTGAACTACAGTATGCTGATCTGAACTACAGTATTCTGATCAGGCTCTATCTGAACTACAGTATGCTGACCAGGCTCTATCTGAACTACAGCATGCTGATCAGAACTACAGTATGCTGATCATGCTCTATCTGAAATTCAGTATGCTGATCAGGATCTATCTGAACTACAGTCTGCTGATCCTGCTCTATCTGAACTACAGTATGCTGATCAGGCTCTGTCTGAACTACAGTATGCTGATCCTGCTCTATCTGAACTACAGTATGCTGATCTGAACTACCGTATGCTGATCAGGCTCTATCTGAACTACAGTATGCTGATCAGGATCTATCTGAACTACAGTATGCTGATCCTGTTCTATCTGAACTACAGTATGCTGATCTGAACTACAGTATGCTGATCCTGCTCTATCTGAACTACAGTATGCTGATCAGGCTCTATCTGAACTACAGTATGCTGATCCTGCTCTATCTGAACTACAGTATACTGATCAGGCTCTATCTGAACTACAGTATGCTGATCCTGCTCTATCTGAACTACAGTCTTCTGATCAGGATCTATCTGAACTACAGTATGCTGATCAGGCTCTATCTGAACTACAGAATGCTGATCTGAACTACAGTATGCTGATCAGGCTCTATCTGAACTACAGTATGCTGATCAGGCTCTATCTGAACTACAGTATGCTGATCTGAACTACAGTATGCTGTTCAGGCGCTATCTGAACTACAGAATGCTGATCCTGCTCTATCTGAACTACAGTATACTGATCAGGCTCTATCTGAACTACAGTATGCTGATCAGGCTATGTCTGAACTACAGTATGCTGATCCTGCTCTATCTGAACTACAGTATACTGATCAGGCTCTATCTGAACTACAGTATGCTGATCAGGATATATCTGAAGTACAGTATGCTGATCTGAACTACAGTATGCTGTTCAGGCGCTATCTGAACTACAGAATGCTGATCAGGATCTATCTGAACTACAGTCTGCTGATCCTGCTGTATCTGAACTACAGTATGCTAATCAGGCTCTGCCTGAACTTCAGTATGCTGATCTGAACTACCGTATGCTGATCAGGCTCTATCTGAACTACAGTATGCTGATCAGGCTCTATCTGAACTACAGTATGCTGATCCTGCTCTATCTGAACTACAGTCTGCTGATCAGGATCTATCTGACCTACAGTATGCTGATCAGGCTCTATCTGAACAACAGTATGCTGATCAGGCTCTGTCTGAACTACAGTATGCTGATCCTGCTCTATCTGAACTACAGTATGCTGATCTGATCTACCGTATGCTGATCAGGCTCTATCTGAACTACAGTATGCTGATCAGGCTCTATCTGAACTACAGTATGCTGATCCTGTTCTATCTGAACTACAGTATGCTGATCTGAACTACAGTATGCTGATCCTGCTCTATCTGAACTACAGTATGCTGACCAGGCTCTATCTGAACTACAGTATGCTGATCAGGCTCTATATGAACTACAGTATGCTGTTCCTGCTCCATCAAAACTACAGTATGCTGATCATGCTCTATCTGAACAACAGTATGCTGATCAGGCTCTATCTGAACTGCAGTATGCTGATCAGGCTTTATCTGAACTAAAGTATGCTGATCATGCTCTATCTGAACTACAGTATGCTGATCAGGCTCTATCTGAACTACAGTATGCTGATCAGGCTATATCTGAACTACAGTATGCTGATCAGGCTCTAGCTGAACTACAGTATGCTGATCCTGTTCTATCTGAACTACTGTATGCTGATCTGAACTACAGTATGCTGATCCTGCTCTATCTGAACTACAGTATGCTGATCAGGCTCCATCTGAACTACAGTATGCTGATCAGGCTCTATCTGAACTACAGTATGCTGATCCTGCGCCATCATAACTACAGTATGATGATCATGCTTTATCTGAACTACAGTATGCTGATCAGGCTCTATCTGAACTACAGTATGATGATCAGGCATTATCTGAACTACAGTATGCTGATCAGGCTCTATCTTAACTACAGTATGCTGATACTGCTCTATCTGAACTACAGTATACTGATCAGGCTCTATCTGAACTACAGTATGCTGATCAGGATATATCTGAAGAACAGTATGCTGATCTGAACTACAGTATGCTGTTGAGGCGCTATCTGAACTACAGAATGCTGATCCTGCTCTATCTGAACTACAGTATACTGATCAGGCTCTATCTGAACTACAGTATGCTGATCAGGATCTATCTGAACTACAGTCTGCTGATCCTGCTCTATCTGAACTACAGTATGCTGATCAGGCTCTGTCTGAACTACAGTACGCTGATCCTGCTCTATCTGAACTACAGTATGCTGATCTGAACTACCGTATGCTGATCAGGCTCTATCTGAACTACAGTATGCTGATCAGGCTCTGTCTGAACTACAGTATGCTGATCCTGCTCTATCTGAACTACAGTATGCTGATCATGCTCTATCTGAACTACAGTATGCTGATCCTGCTCTATCTGAACTACAGTCTGCTGATCAGGATCTATCTGAACTACAGTACGCTGATCAGGCTCAATCTGAACTACAGTATGCTGATCTGAACTACAGTATTCTGATCAGGCTCTATCTGAACTACAGTATGCTGACCAGGCTCTATCTGAACTACAGCATGCTGATCAGAACTACAGTATGCTGATCATGCTCTATCTGAAATTCAGTATGCTGATCAGGATCTATCTGAACTACAGTCTGCTGATCCTGATCTATCTGAACTACAGTATGCTGATCAGGCTCTGTCTGAACTACAGTATGCTGATCCTGCTCTATCTGAACTACAGTATGCTGATCTGAACTACCGTATGCTGATCAGGCTCTATCTGAACTACAGTATGCTGATCAGGCTCTATCTGAACTACAGTATGCTGATCCTGTTCTATCTGAACTGCAGTATGCTGATCTGATCTACAGTATGCTGATCCTGCTCTATCTGAACTACAGTATGCTGATCAGGCTCTATCTGAACTACTGTATGCTGATCCTGCTCTATCTGAACTACAGTATACTGATCAGGCTCTATCTGAACTACAGTATGCTGATCAGGATATATCTGAAGTACAGTATGCTGATCTGAACTACAGTATGCTGTTCAGGCGCTATCTGAACTACAGAATGCTGATCCTGCTCTATCTGAACTACAGTATACTGACCAGGCTCTATCTGAACTACAGTATGCTGATCTGAACTACAGTATTCTGATCAGGCTCTATCTGAACTACAGTATGCTGACCAGGCTCTATCTGAACTACAGCATGCTGATCAGAACTACAGTATGCTGATCATGCTCTATCTGAAATTCAGTATGCTGATCAGGATCTATCTGAACTACAGTCTGCTGATCCTGCTCTATCTGAACTACAGTATGCTGATCAGGCTCTGTCTGAACTACAGTATGCTGATCCTGCTCTATCTGAACTACAGTATGCTGATCTGAACTACCGTATGCTGATCAGGCTCTATCTGAACTACAGTATGCTGATCAGGCTCTATCTGAACTACAGTATGCTGATCCTGTTCTATCTGAACTACAGTATGCTGATCTGAACTACAGTATGCTGATCCTGCTCTATCTGAACTACAGTATGCTGATCAGGCTCTATCTGAACTACAGTATGCTGATCCTGCTCTATCTGAACTACAGTATACTGATCAGGCTCTATCTGAACTACAGTATGCTGATCCTGCTCTATCTGAACTACAGTATTCTGATCAGGATCTATCTGAACTACAGTATGCTGATCAGGCTCTATCTGAACTACAGGATGCTGATTCTGCTCTATCTGAACTACAGTTTTCTGATCAGGATCTATCTGAACTACAGTATGCTGATCTGAACTACAGTATGCTGATCAGGCTCTATCTGAACTACAGTATGCTGATCAGGCTCTATCTGAACTACAGTATGCTGATCTGAACTACAGTATGCTGTTCAGGCGCTATCTGAACTACAGAATGCTGATCCTGCTCTATCTGAACTACAGTATACTGATCAGGCTCTATCTGAACTACAGTATGCTGATCAGGCTCTGTCTGAACTACAGTATGCTGATCTGAACTACCGTATGCTGATCAGGCTCTATCTGAACTACAGTATGCTGATCAGGCTCTATCTGAACTACAGTATGCTGATCCTGCTCTATCTGAACTACAGTCTGCTGATCAGGATCTATCTGACCTACAGTATGCTGATCAGGCTCTATCTGAACTACAGTATGCTGATCTGAACTACAGTATGCTGATCAGGCTCTATCTGAACTACAGTATGCTGATCTGAACTACAGTATGCTGATCAGGCTCTATCTGAACTACAGTATGCTGATCAGGCTCTATCTGAACTACAGTATGCTGATCTGAACTACAGTATGCTGATCCTGCTCTATCTGAACTACAGTATGCTGATCATGCTCTATCTGAACTACAGTATGCTGATCCTGCTCTATCTGAACTACAGTCTGCTGATCAGGATCTATCTGAACTACAGTATGCTGATCAGGCTCAATCTGAACTACAGTATGCTGATCTGAACTACAGTATTCTGATCAGGCTCTATCTGAACTACAGTATGCTGACCAGGCTCTATCTGAACTACAGCATGCTGATCAGAACTACAGTATGCTGATCATGCTCTATCTGAAATTCAGTATGCTGATCAGGATCTATCTGAACTACAGTCTGCTGATCCTGCTCTATCTGAACTACAGTATGCTGATCAGGCTCTGTCTGAACTACAGTATGCTGATCCTGCTCTATCTGAACTACAGTATGCTGATCTGAACTACCGTATGCTGATCAGGCTCTATCTGAACTACAGTATGCTGATCAGGCTCTATCTGAACTACAGTATGCTGATCCTGTTCTATCTGAACTGCAGTATGCTGATCTGAACTACAGTATGCTGATCCTGCTCTATCTGAACTACAGTATGCTGATCAGGCTCTATCTGAACTACAGTATGCTGATCCTGCTCTATCTGAACTACAGTATACTGATCAGGCTCTATCTGAACTACAGTATGCTGATCAGGATATATCTGAAGTACAGTATGCTGATCTGAACTACAGTATGCTGTTCAGGCGCTATCTGAACTACAGAATGCTGATCCTGCTCTATCTGAACTACAGTATACTGATCAGGCTCTATCTGAACTACAGTATGCTGATCAGGATCTATCTGAACTACAGTCTGCTGATCCTGCTCTATCTGAACTACAGTATGCTAATCAGGCTCTGCCTGAACTACAGTATGCTGATCCTGCTCTATCTGAACTACAGTGTGCTGATCTGAACTACCGTATGCTGATCAGGCTCTATCTGAACTACAGTATGCTGATCAGGCTCTATCTGAACTACAGTATGCTGATCCTGCTCTATCTGAACTACAGTCTGCTGATCAGGATCTATCTGACCTACAGTATGCTGATCAGGCTCTATCTGAACAACAGTATGCTGATCAGGCTCTTTCTGAACTACAGTATGCTGATCCTGCTCTATCTGAACTACAGTATGCTGATCTGATCTACCGTATGCTGATCAGGCTCTATCTGAACTACAGTATGCTGATCAGGCTCTATCTGAACTACAGTATGCTGATCCTGTTCTATCTGAACTACAGTATGCTGATCTGAACTACAGTATGCTGATCCTGCTCTATCTGAACTACAGTATGCTGACCAGGCTCTATCTGAACTACAGTATGCTGATCAGGCTCTATATGAACTACAGTATGCTGTTCCTGCTCCATCAAAACTACAGTATGCTGATCATGCTCTATCTGAACAACAGTATGCTGATCAGGCTCTATCTGAACTGCAGTATGCTGATCAGGCTTTATCTGAACTAAAGTATGCTGATCATGCTCTATCTGAACTACAGTATGCTGATCCTGCTCTATCTGAACTACAGTATGCTGATCTGAACTACCGTATGCTGATCAGGCTCTATCTGAACTACAGTATGCTGATCAGGCTCTATCTGAACTACAGTATGCTGATCCTGTTCTATCTGAACTACAGTATGCTGATCTGAACTACAGTATGCTGATCCTGCTCTATCTGAACTACAGTATGCTGATCAGGCTCTATCTGAACTACAGTATGCTGATCCTGCTCTATCTGAACTACAGTATACTGATCAGGCTCTATCTGAACTACAGTATGCTGATCCTGCTCTATCTGAACTACAGTCTTCTGATCAGGATCTATCTGAACTACAGTATGCTGATCAGGCTCTATCTGAACTACAGTATGCTGATTCTGCTCTATCTGAACTACAGTTTTCTGATCAGGATCTATCTAAACTACAGTATGCTGATCTGAACTACAGTATGCTGATCAGGCTCTATCTGAACTACAGTATGCTGATCTGAACTACAGTATGCTGTTCAGGCGCTATCTGAACTACAGAATGCTGATCCTGCTCTATCTGAACTACAGTATACTGATCAGGCTCTATCTGAACTACAGTATGCTGATCAGGCTCTGTCTGAACTACAGTATGCTGATCCTGCTCTATCTGAACTACAGTATGCTGATCTGAACTACCGTATGCTGATCAGGCTCTATCTGAACTACAGTATGCTGATCAGGCTCTATCTGAACTACAGTATGCTGATCCTGCTCTATCTGAACTACAGTCTGCTGATCAGGATCTATCTGACCTACAGTATGCTGATCAGGCTCTATCTGAACTACAGTATGCTGATCTGAACTACAGTATGCTGATCAGGCTCTATCTGAACTACAGTATGCTGATCTGAACTACAGTATGCTGATCAGGCTCTATCTGAACTACAGTATGCTGATCAGGCTCTATCTGAACTACAGTATGCTGATCTGAACTACAGTATGCTGATCCTGCTCTATCTGAACTACAGTATGCTGATCATGCTCTATCTGAACTACAGTATGCTGATCCTGCTCTATCTGAACTACAGTCTGCTGATCAGGATCTATCTGAAATACAGTATGCTGATCAGGCTCAATCTGAACTACAGTATGCTGATCTGAACTACAGTATTCTGATCAGACTCTATCTGAACTACAGTATGCTGACCAGGCTCTATCTGAACTACAGCATGCTGATCAGAACTACAGTATGCTGATCATGCTCTATCTGAAATTCAGTATGCTGATCAGGATCTATCTGAACTACAGTCTGCTGATCCTGCTCTATCTGAACTACAGTATGCTGATCAGGCTCTGTCTGAACTACAGTATGCTGATCCTGCTCTATCTGAACTACAGTATGCTGATCTGAACTACCGTATGCTGATCAGGCTCTATCTGAACTACAGTATGCTGATCAGGCTCTATCTGAACTACAGTATGCTGATCCTGTTCTATCTGAACTGCAGTATGCTGATCTGAACTACAGTATGCTGATCCTGCTCTATCTGAACTACAGTATGCTGATCAGGCTCTATCTGAACTACAGTATGCTGATCCTGCTCTATCTGAACTACAGTATACTGATCAGGCTCTATCTGAACTACAGTATGCTGATCAGGATATATCTGAAGTACAGTATGCTGATCTGAACTACAGTATGCTGTTCAGGCGCTATCTGAACTACAGAATGCTGATCCTGCTCTATCTGAACTACAGTATACTGATCAGGCTCTATCTGAACTACAGTATGCTGATCAGGATCTATCTGAACTACAGTCTGCTGATCCTGCTCTATCTGAACTACAGTATGCTAATCAGGCTCTGCCTGAACTACAGTATGCTGATCCTGCTCTATCTGAACTACAGTATGCTGATCTGAACTACCGTATGCTGATCAGGCTCTATCTGAACTACAGTATGCTGATCAGGCTCTATCTGAACTACAGTATGCTGATCCTGCTCTATCTGAACTACAGTCTGCTGATCAGGATCTATCTGACCTACAGTATGCTGATCAGGCTCTATCTGAACAACAGTATGCTGATCAGGCTCTGTCTGAACTACAGTATGCTGATCCTGCTCTATCTGAACTACAGTATGCTGATCTGATCTACCGTATGCTGATCAGGCTCTATCTGAACTACAGTATGCTGATCAGGCTCTATCTGAACTACAGTATGCTGATCCTGTTCTATCTGAACTACAGTATGCTGATCTGAACTACAGTATGCTGATCCTGCTCTATCTGAACTACAGTATGCTGACCAGGCTCTATCTGAACTACAGTATGCTGATCAGGCTCTATATGAACTACAGTATGCTGTTCCTGCTCCATCAAAACTACAGTATGCTGATCAGGATATATCTGAAGTACAGTATGCTGATCTGAACTACAGTATGCTGTTCAGGCGCTATCTGAACTACAGAATGCTGATCCTGCTCTATCTGAACTACAGTATACTGATCAGGCTCTATCTGAACTACAGTATGCTGATCAGGATCTATCTGAACTACAGTCTGCTGATCCTGCTCTATCTGAACTACAGTATGCTAATCAGGCTCTGCCTGAACTACAGTATGCTGATCCTGCTCTATCTGAACTACAGTATGCTGATCTGAACTACCGTATGCTGATCAGGCTCTATCTGAACTACAGTATGCTGATCAGGCTCTATCTGAACTACAGTATGCTGATCCTGCTCTATCTGAACTACAGTATGCTGATCAGGCTCTATCTGAACTACAGTATGCTGATCAGGCTCTATCTGAACAACAGTATGCTGATCAGGCTCTGTCTGAACTACAGTATGCTGATCCTGCTCTATCTGAACTACAGTATGCTGATCTGATCTACCGTATGCTGATCAGGCTCTATCTGAACTACAGTATGCTGATCAGGCTCTATCTGAACTACAGTATGCTGATCCTGTTCTATCTGAACTACAGTATGCTGATCTGAACTACAGTATGCTGATCCTGCTCTATCTGAACTACAGTATGCTGACCAGGCTCTATCTGAACTACAGTATGCTGATCAGGCTCTATATGAACTACAGTATGCTGTTCCTGCTCCATCAAAACTACAGTATGCTGATCATGCTCTATCTGAACAACAGTATGCTGATCAGGCTCTATCTGAACTGCAGTATGCTGATCAGGCTTTATCTGAACTAAAGTATGCTGATCATGCTCTATCTGAACTACAGTATGCTGATCAGGCTCTATCTGAACTACAGTATGCTGATCAGGCTTTATCTGAACTACAGTATGCTGATCAGGCTCTAGCTGAACTACAGTATGCTGATCCTGTTCTATCTGAACTACTGTATGCTGATCTGAACTACAGTAAGCTGATCCTGCTCTATCTGAACTACAGTATGCTGATCAGGCTCCATCTGAACTACAGTATGCTGATCAGGCTCTATCTGAACTACAGTATGCTGATCCTGCGCCATCATAACTACAGTATGATGATCATGCTCTATCTGAACTACAGTATGCTGATCAGGCTCTATCTGAACTACAGTATGATGATCAGGCTTTATCTGAACTACAGTATGCTGATCAGGCTCTATCTTAACTACAGTATGCTGATACTGCTCTATCTGAACTACAGTATACTGATCAGGCTCTATCTGAACTACAGTATGCTGATCAGGATATATCTGAAGAACAGTATGCTGATCTGAACTACAGTATGCTGTTGAGGCGCTATCTGAACTACAGAATGCTGATCCTGCTCTATCTGAACTACAGTATACTGATCAGGCTCTATCTGAACTACAGTATGCTGATCAGGATCTATCTGAACTACAGTCTGCTGATCCTGCTCTATCTGAACTACAGTATGCTGATCAGGCTCTATCTGAACTACAGTATGCTGATCCTGTTCTATCTGAACTACAGTATGCTGATCTGAACTACAGTATGCTGATCCTGCTCTATCTGAACTACAGTATGCTGACCAGGCTCTATCTGAACTACAGTATGCTGATCAGGCTCTATATGAACTACAGTATGCTGATCCTGCTCCATCAAAACTACAGTATCCTGATCATGCTCTATCTGAACAACAGTATGCTGATCAGGCTCTATCTGAACTGCAGTATGCTGATCAGGCTTTATCTGAACTAAAGTATGCTGATCATGCTCTATCTGAACTACATTATGCTGATCAGGCTCTATCTGAACTACAGTATGCTGATCAGGCTTTATCTGAACTACAGTATGCTGATCAGGCTCTAGCTGAACTACAGTATGCTGATCCTGTTCTATCTGAACTACAGTATGCTGATCTGAACTACATTATGCTGATCACGCTCTATCTGAACTACAGTATGCTGATCAGGATATATCTGAAGTACAGTATGCTGATCTGAACTACAGTATGCTGTTCAGGCGCTATCTGAACTACAGAATGCTGATCCTGCTCTATCTGAACTACAGTATACTGATCAGGCTCTATCTGAACTACAGTATGCTGATCAGGATCTATCTGAACTACAGTATGCTGATCAGGCTCTATCTGAACTACAGTATGCTGATCCTGTTCTATCTGAACTACAGTATGCTGATCTGAACTACAGTATGCTGATCCTGCTCTATCTGAACTACAGTATGCTGATCAGGCTCTATCTGAACTACAGTATGCTGATCCTGCTCTATCTGAACTAGAGTATACTGATCAGGCTCTATCTGAACTACAGTATGCTGATCCTGCTCTATCTGAACTACAGTCTTCTGATCAGGATCTATCTGAACTACAGTATGCTGATCAGGCTCTATCTGAACTACAGGATGCTGATTCTGCTCTATCTGAACTACAGTTTTCTGATCAGGATCTATCTGAACTACAGTATGCTGATCTGAACTACAGTATGCTGATCAGGCTCTATCTGAACTACAGTATGCTGATCAGGCTCTATCTGAACTACAGTATGCTGATCAGGCTCTATCTGAACTACAGTATGCTGATCTGAACTACAGTATGCTGTTCAGGCGCTATCTGAACTACAGAATGCTGATCCTGCTCTATCTGAACTACAGTATACTGATCAGGCTCTATCTGAACTACAGTATGCTGATCAGGCTCTGTCTGAACTACAGTATGCTGATCCTGCTCTATCTGAACTACAGTATGCTGATCTGAACTACAGTATGCTGATCAGGCTCTATCTGAACTACAGTATGCTGATCTGAACTACAGTATGCTGATCAGGCTCTATCTGAACTACAGTATGCTGATCAGGCTCTATCTGAACTACAGTATGCTGATCTGAACTACAGTATGCTGATCCTGCTCTATCTGAACTACAGTATGCTGATCATGCTCTATCTGAACTACAGTATGCTGATCCTGCTCTATCTGAACTACAGTCTGCTGATCAGGATCTATCTGAACTACAGTATGCTGATCTGGCTCAATCTGAACTACAGTATGCTGATCTGAACTACAGTATTCTGATCAGGCTCTATCTGAACTACAGTATGCTGACCAGGCTCTATCTGAACTACAGCATGCTGATCAGAACTACAGTATGCTGATCATGCTCTATCTGAAATTCAGTATGCTGATCAGGATCTATCTGAACTACAGTCTGCTGATCCTGCTCTATCTGAACTACAGTATGCTAATCAGGCTCTGTCTGAACTACAGTATGCTGATCCTGCTCTATCTGAACTACAGTATGCTGATCTGAACTACCGTATGCTGATCAGGCTCTATCTGAACTACAGTATGCTGATCAGGCTCTATCTGAACTACAGTATGCTGATCCTGTTCTATCTGAACTGCAGTATGCTGATCTGAACTACAGTATGCTGATCCTGCTCTATCTGAACTACAGTATGCTGATCAGGCTCTATCTGAACTACAGTATGCTGATCCTGCTCTATCTGAACTACAGTATACTGATCAGGCTCTATCTGAACTACAGTATGCTGATCAGGATATATCTGAAGTACAGTATGCTGATCTGAACTACAGTATGCTGTTCAGGCGCTATCTGAACTACAGAATGCTGATCCTGCTCTATCTGAACTACAGTATACTGATCAGGCTCTATCTGAACTACAGTATGCTGATCAGGATCTATCTGAACTACAGTCTGCTGATCCTGCTCTATCTGAACTACAGTATGCTAATCAGGCTCTGCCTGAACTACAGTATGCTGATCCTGCTCTATCTGAACTACAGTATGCTGATCTGAACTACCGTATGCTGATCAGGCTCTATCTGAACTACAGTATGCTGATCAGGCTCTATCTGAACTACAGTATGCTGATCCTGCTCTATCTGAACTACAGTCTGCTGATCAGGATCTATCTGACCTACAGTATGCTGATCAGGCTCTATCTGAACAACAGTATGCTGATCAGGCTCTGTCTGAACTACAGTATGCTGATCCTGCTCTATCTGAACTACAGTATGCTGATCTGATCTACCGTATGCTGATCAGGCTCTATCTGAACTACAGTATGCTGATCAGGCTCTATCTGAACTACAGTATGCTGATGCTGTTCTATCTGAACTACAGTATGCTGATCTGAACTACAGTATGCTGATCCTGCTCTATCTGAACTACAGTATGCTGACCAGGCTCTATCTGAACTACAGTATGCTGATCAGGCTCTATATGAACTACAGTATGCTGTTCCTGCTCCATCAAAACTACAGTATGCTGATCATGCTCTATCTGAACAACAGTATGCTGATCAGGCTCTATCTGAACTGCAGTATGCTGATCAGGCTTTATCTGAACTAAAGTATGCTGATCATGCTCTATCTGAACTACAGTATGCTGATCAGGCTCTATCTGAACTACAGTATGCTGATCAGGCTTTATCTGAACTACAGTATGCTGATCAGGCTCTAGCTGAACTACAGTATGCTGATCCTGTTCTATCTGAACTACTGTATGCTGATCTGAACTACAGTATGCTGATCCTGCTCTATCTGAACTACAGTATGCTGATCAGGCTCCATCTGAACTACAGTATGCTGATCAGGCTCTATCTGAACTACAGTATGCTGATCCTGCGCCATCATAACTACAGTATGATGATCATGCTCTATCTGAACTACAGTATGCTGATCAGGCTCTATCTGAACTACAGTATGATGATCAGGCTTTATCTGAACTACAGTATGCTGATCAGGCTCTATCTTAACTACAGTATGCTGATACTGCTCTATCTGAACTACAGTATACTGATCAGGCTCTATCTGAACTACAGTATGCTGATCAGGATATATCTGAAAAACAGTATGCTGATCTGAACTACAGTATGCTGTTGAGGCGCTATCTGAACTACAGAATGCTGATCCTGCTCTATCTGAACTACAGTATACTGATCAGGCTCTATCTGAACTACAGTATGCTGATCAGGATCTATCTGAACTACAGTCTGCTGATCCTGCTCTATCTGAACTACAGTATGCTGATCAGGCTCTGTCTGAACTACAGTACGCTGATCCTGCTCTATCTGAACTACAGTATGCTGATCTGAACTACCGTATGCTGATCAGGCTCTATCTGAACTACAGTATGCTGATCAGGCTCTGTCTGAACTACAGTATGCTGATCCTGCTCTATCTGAACTACAGTATGCTGATCTGAACTACCGTATGCTGATCAGGCTCTATCTGAACTACAGTATGCTGATCAGGCTCTATCTGAACTACAGTATGCTGATCCTGTTCTATCTGAACTACAGTATGCTGATCTGAACTACAGTATGCTGATCCTGCTCTATCTGAACTACAGTATGCTGACCAGGCTCTATCTGAACTACAGTATGCTGATCAGGCTCTATATGAACTACAGTATGCTGATCCTGCTCCATCAAAACTACAGTATCCTGATCATGCTCTATCTGAACAACAGTATGCTGATCAGGCTCTATCTGAACTGCAGTATGCTGATCAGGCTTTATCTGAACTAAAGTATGCTGATCATGCTCTATCTGAACTACATTATGCTGATCAGGCTCTATCTGAACTACAGTATGCTGATCAGGCTTTATCTGAACTACAGTATGCTGATCAGGCTCTAGCTGAACTACAGTATGCTGATCCTGTTCTATCTGAACTACAGTATGCTGATCTGAACTACATTATGCTGATCAGGCTCTATCTGAACTACAGTATGCTGATCAGGCTCTAGCTGAACTACAGTATGCTGATCAGGCTCTAGCTGAACTACAGTATTCTGATCAGGCTCTATCTGAACTACAGTATGCTGATCCTGCGCCATCATAACTACAGTATGCTGATCCTGTTCTATCTGAACTACAGTATGCTGATCTGAACTACAGTATGCTGATCAGGCTCTATCTGAACTACAGTATGCTGATCAGGCTTTATCTGAACTACAGTATGCTGATCAGGCTCTATCTGAACTACAGTATGCTGATCTGAACTACAGTATGCTGATCAGGCTCTATCTGAACTACAGTATGCTGATCTGAACTACAGTATGCTGATCCTGCTCTATCTGAACTACAGTATGCTGATCTGAACTACCGTATGCTGATCAGGCTCTATCTGAACTACAGTATGCTGATCAGGCTCTATCTGAACTACAGTATGCTGATCCTGCTCTATCTGAACTACAGTCTTCTGATCAGGATCTATCTGAACTACAGTATGCTGATCAGGCTCTATCTGAACTACAGTATGCTGATCAGGCTTTATCTGAACTACAGTATGCTGATCAGGCTCTATCTTAACTACAGTATGCTGATCCTGCTCTATCTGAACTACAGTATACTGATCAGGCTCTATCTGAACTACAGTATGCTGATCAGGATCTATCTGAACTACAGTCTGCTGATCCTGCTCTATCTGAACTACAGTATGCTGATCAGGCTCTGTCTGAACTACAGTACGCTGATCCTGCTCTATCTGAACTACAGTATGCTGATCTGAACTACCGTATGCTGATCAGGCTCTATCTGAACTACAGTATGCTGATCAGGGTCTGTCTGAACTACAGTATGCTGATCCTGCTCTATCTGAACTACAGTATGCTGATCTGAACTACCGTATGCTGATCAGGCTCTATCTGAACTACAGTATGCTGATCAGGCTCTATCTGAACTATTGTATGCTGATCCTGTTCTATCTGAACTACAGTATGCTGATCTGAACTACAGTATGCTGATCCTGCTCTATCTGAACTACAGTATGCTGACCAGGCTCTATCTGAACTACAGTATGCTGATCAGGCTCTATATGAACTACAGTATGCTGATCCTGCTCCATCAAAACTACAGTATGCTGATCATGCTCTATCTGAACTACAGTATGCTGATCAGGCTCTAGCTGAACTACAGTATGCTGATCCTGTTCTATCTGAACTACAGTATGCTGATCTGAACTACATTATGCTGATCAGGCTCTATCTGAACTACAGTATGCTGATCAGGCTTTATCTGAACTACAGTATGCTGATCAGGCTCTAGCTGAACTACAGTATTCTGATCAGGCTCTATCTGAACTACAGTATGCTGATCCTGCGCCATCATAACTACAGTATGCTGATCATGCTCTATCTGAACTACAGTATGCTGATCCTGCGCCATCATAACTACAGTATGCTGATCATGCTCTATCTGAACTACAGTATGCTGATCAGGCTCTATCTGAACTACAGTATGCTGATCAGGCTTTATCTGAACTACAGTTTGCTGATCAGGCTCTATCTGAACTGCAGTATGCTGATCAGGCTTTATCTGAACTAAAGTATGCTGATCATGCTCTATCTGAACTACATTATGCTGATCAGGCTCTATCTGAACTACAGTATGCTGATCAGGCTTTATCTGAACTACAGTATGCTGATCAGGCTCTAGCTGAACTACAGTATGCTGATCCTGTTCTATCTGAACTACAGTATTCTGATCTGAACTACATTATGCTGATCAGGCTCTATCTGAACTACTGTATGCTGATCAGGCTTTATCTGAACTACAGTATGCTGATCAGGCTCTAGCTGAACTACAGTATTCTGATCAGGCTCTATCTGAACTACAGTATGCTGATCCTGCGCCATCATAACTACAGTATGCTGATCATGCTCTATCTGAACTACAGTATGCTGATCAGGCTCTATCTGAACTACAGTATGCTGATCAGGCTTTATCTGAACTACAGTATGCTGATCAGGCTCTATCTGAATTACAGTATGCTGATCCTGCTCTATCTGAACTACAGTATACTGATCAGGCTCTATCTGAACTACAGTATGCTGTTCAGGCGCTGTCTGAACTACAGAATGCTGATCCTGCTCTATCTGAACTACAGTATACTGATCAGGCTCTATCTGAACTACAGTATGCTGATCAGGATCTATCTGAACTACAGTCTGCTGATCCTGCTCTATCTGAACTACAGTATGCTGATCTGAACTACCGTATGCTGATCAGGCTCTATCTGAACTACAGTATGCTGATCAGGCTCTATCTGAACTACAGTATGCTGATCCTGTTCTATCTGAACTACAGTATGCTGATCTGAACTACAGTATGCTGATCCTGCTCTATCTGAACTACAGTATGCTGACCAGGCTCTATCTGAACTACAGTATGCTGATCAGGCTCTATATGAACTACAGTATGCTGATCCTGCTCCATCAAAACTACAGTATGCTGATCATGCTCTATCTGAACAACAGTATGCTGATAAGGCTCTATCTGAACTGCAGTATGCTGATCAGGCTTTATCTGAAATAAGTATGCTGATCATGCTCTGTCTGAACTACAGTATGCTGATCAGGCTCTATCTGAACTACAGTATGCTGATCAGGCTTTATCTGAACTACAGTATGCTGATCAGGCTCTAGCTGAACTACAGTATGCTGATCCTGTTCTATCTGAACTACTGTATGCTGATCTGAACTACAGTATGCTGATCAGGCTCTATCTGAACTACAGTATGCTGATCAGGCTCCATCTGAACTACAGTATGCTGATCAGGCTCTATCTGAACTACAGTATTCTGATCCTGCGCCATCATAACTACAGTATGATGATCATGCTCTATCTGAACTACAGTATGCTGATCAGGCTCTATCTGAACTACAGTATGCTGATCAGGCTTTATCTGAACTACAGTATGCTGATCAGGCTCTATCTTAACTACAGTATGCTGATCCTGCTCTATCTGAACTACAGTATACTGATCAGGCTCTATCTGAACTACAGTATGCTGATCAGGATATATCTGAAGAACAGTATGCTGATCTGAACTACAGTATGCTGTTCAGGCGCTATCTGAACTACAGAATGCTCATCCTGCTCTATCTGAACTACAGTATACTGATCAGGCTCTATCTGAACTACAGTATGCTGATCAGGATCTATCTGAACTACAGTCTGCTGATCCTGCTCTATCTGAACTACAGTATGCTGATCAGGCTCTGTCTGAACTACAGTACGCTGATCCTGCTCTATCTGAACTACAGTATGCTGATCTGAACTACCGTATGCTGATCAGGCTCTATCTGAACTACAGTATGCTGATCAGGCTCTGTCTGAACTACAGTATGCTGATCCTGCTCTATCTGAACTAAAGTATGCTGATCTGAACTACCGTATGCTGATCAGGCTTTATCTGAACTACAGTATGCTGATCAGGCTCTATCTGAACTACAGTATGCTGATCCTGTTCTATCTGAACTACAGTATGCTGATCTGAACTACAGTATGCTGATCCTGCTCTATCTGAACTACAGTATGCTGACCAGGCTCTATCTGAACTACAGTATGCTGATCAGGCTCTATATGAACTACAGTATGCTGATCCTGCTCCATCAAAACTACAGTATGCTGATCATGTTCTATCTGAACAACAGTATGCTGATCAGGCTCTATCTGAACTGCAGTATGCTGATCAGGCTTTATCTGAACTAAAGTATGCTGATCATGCTCTATCTGAACTACATTATGCTGATCAGGCTCTATCTGAACTACAGTATGCTGATCAGGCTTTATCTGAACTACAGTATGCTGATCAGGCTCTAGCTGAACTACAGTATGCTGATCATGTTCTATCTGAACTACAGTATGCTGATCTGAACTACATTATGCTGATCAGGCTCTATCTGAACTACAGTATGCTGATCCTGCTCTATCTGAACTACAGTATACTGATCAGGCTCTATCTGAACTACAGTATGCTGATCAGGATATATCTGAAGAACAGTATGCTGATCTGAACTACAGTATGCTGTTCAGGCGCTATCTGAACTACAGAATGCTGATCCTGCTCTATCTGAACTACAGTATACTGATCAGGCTCTATCTGAACTATAGTATGCTGATCAGGATCTATCTGAACTAGAGTCTGCTGATCCTGCTCTATCTGAACTACAGTATGCTGATCAGGCTCTGTCTGAACTACAGTATGCTGATCCTGCTCTATCTGAACTACAGTATGCTGATCTGACCTACCGTATGCTGATCAGGCTCTATCTGAACTACAGTATGCTGATCAGGCTCTGTCTGAACTACAGTATGCTGATCCTGCTCTATCTGAACTACAGTATGATGATCTGAACTACCGTATGCTGATCAGGCTCTATCTGAACTACAGTATGCTGATCAGGCTCTATCTGAACTACAGTATGCTGATCCTGCTCCATCAAAACTACAGTATGCTGATCATGCTCTATCTGAACTACAGTATGGTGATCAGGCTCTAGCTGAACTACAGTATGCTGATCCTGTTCTATCTGAACTACAGTATGCTGATCTGAACTACATTATGCTGATCAGGCTCTATCTGAACTACAGTATGCTGATCAGGCTTTATCTGAACTACAGTATGCTGATCAGGCTCTAGCTGAACTACAGTATTCTGATCAGGCTCTATCTGAACTACAGTATGCTGATCCTGCGCCATCATAACTACAGTATGCTGATCATGCTCTATCTGAACTACAGTATGCTGATCCTGCGCCATCATAACTACAGTATGCTGATCATGCTCTATCTGAACTACAGTATGCTGATCAGGCTCTATCTGAACTACAGTATGCTGATCAGGCTCTATCTGAACTACAGTATGCTGATCAGGCTTTATCTGAACTACAGTATGCTGATCAGGCTCTATCTTAACTACAGTATGCTGATCCTGCTCTATCTGAACTACAGTATACTGATCAGGCTCTATCTGAACTACAGTATGCTGATCAGGATATATCTGAAGAACAGTATGCTGATCTGAACTACAGTATGCTGTTCAGGCGCTATCTGAACTACACAATGCTGATCCTGCTCTATCTGAACTACAGTATACTGATCAGGCTCTATCTGAACTACAGTATGCTGATCAGGATCTATCTGAACTACAGTCTGCTGATCCTGCTCTATCTGAACTACAGTATGCTGATCAGGCTCTGTCTGAACTACAGTACGCTGATCCTGCTCTATCTGAACTACAGTATGCTGATCTGAACTACCGTATGCTGATCAGGCTCTATCTGAACTACAGTATGCTGATCAGGCTCTGTCTGAACTACAGTATGCTGATCCTGCTCTATCTGAACTACAGTATGCTGATCTGAACTACCGTATGCTGATCAGGCTCTATCTGAACTACAGTATGCTGATCAGGCTCTATCTGAACTACAGTATGCTGATCCTGTTCTATCTGAACTACAGTATGCTGATCTGAACTACAGTATGCTGATCCTGCTCTATCTGAACTACAGTATGCTGACCAGGCTCTATCTGAACTACAGTTTGCTGATCAGGCTCTATATGAACTACAGTATGCTGATCCTGCTCCATCAAAACTACAGTATGCTGATCATGTTCTATCTGAACAACAGTATGCTGATCAGGCTCTATCTGAACTGCAGTATGCTGATCAGGCTTTATCTGAACTAAAGTATGCTGATCATGCTCTATCTGAACTACATTATGCTGATCAGGCTCTATCTGAACTACAGTATGCTGATCAGGCTTTATCTGAACTACAGTATGCTGATCAGGCTCTAGCTGAACTACAGTATGCTGATCATGTTCTATCTGAACTACAGTATGCTGATCTGAACTACATTATGCTGATCAGGCTCTATCTGAACTACAGTATGCTGATCCTGCTCTATCTGAACTACAGTATACTGATCAGGCTCTATCTGAACTACAGTATGCTGATCAGGATATATCTGAAGAACAGTATGCTGATCTGAACTACAGTATGCTGTTCAGGCGCTATCTGAACTACAGAATGCTGATCGTGCTCTATCTGAACTACAGTATACTGATCAGGCTCTATCTGAACTATAGTATGCTGATCAGGATCTATCTGAACTAGAGTCTGCTGATCCTGCTCTATCTGAACTACAGTATGCTGATCAGGCTCTGTCTGAACTACAGTATGCTGATCCTGCTCTATCTGAACTACAGTATGCTGATCTGACCTACCGTATGCTGATCAGGCTCTATCTGAACTACAGTATGCTGATCAGGCTCTGTCTGAACTACAGTATGCTGATCCTGCTCTATCTGAACTACAGTATGATGATCTGAACTACCGTATGCTGATCAGGCTCTATCTGAACTACAGTATGCTGATCAGGCTCTATCTGAACTACAGTATGCTGATCCTGCTCCATCAAAACTACAGTATGCTGATCATGCTCTATCTGAACTACAGTATGGTGATCAGGCTCTAGCTGAACTACAGTATGCTGATCCTGTTCTATCTGAACTACAGTATGCTGATCTGAACTACATTATGCTGATCAGGCTCTATCTGAACTACAGTATGCTGATCAGGCTTTATCTGAACTACAGTATGCTGATCAGGCTCTAGCTGAACTACAGTATTCTGATCAGGCTCTATCTGAACTACAGTATGCTGATCCTGCGCCATCATAACTACAGTATGCTGATCATGCTCTATCTGAACTACAGTATGCTGATCAGGCTCTATCTGAACTACAGTATGCTGATCAGGCTTTATCTGAACTACAGTATGCTGATCAGGCTCTATCTGAACTAAAGTATGCTGATCATGCTCTATCTGAACTACATTATGCTGATCAGGCTTTATCTGAACTACAGTATGCTGATCAGGCTTTATCTGAACTACAGTATGCTGATCAGGCTCTAGCTGAACTACAGTATGCTGATCCTGTTCTATCTGAACTACAGTATTCTGATCTGAACTACATTATGCTGATCAGGCTCTATCTGAACTACTGTATGCTGATCAGGCTTTATCTGAACTACAGTATGCTGATCAGGCTCTAGCTGAACTACAGTATTCTGATCAGGCTCTATCTGAACTACAGTATGCTGATCCTGCGCCATCATAACTACAGTATGCTGATCATGCTCTATCTGAACTACAGTATGCTGATCAGGCTCTATCTGAACTACAGTATGCTGATCAGGCTTTATCTGAACTACAGTATGCTGATCAGGCTCTATCTGAACTACAGTATGCTGATCCTGCTCTATCTGAACTACAGTATACTGATCAGGCTCTATCTGAACTACAGTATGCTGTTCAGGCGCTGTCTGAACTACAGAATGCTGATCCTGCTCTATCTGAACTACAGTATACTGATCAGGCTCTATCTGAACTACAGTATGCTGATCAGGATCTATCTGAACTACAGTCTGCTGATCCTGCTCTATCTGAACTACAGTATGCTGATCTGAACTACCGTATGCTGATCAGGCTCTATCTGAACTACAGTATGCTGATCAGGCTCTATCTGAACTACAGTATGCTGATCCTGTTCTATCTGAACTACAGTATGCTGATCTGAAATACAGTATGCTGATCCTGCTCTATCTGAACTACAGTATGCTGACCAGGCTCTATCTGAACTACAGTATGCTGATCAGGCTCTATATGAACTACAGTATGCTGATCCTGCTCCATCAAAACTACAGTATGCTGATCATGCTCTATCTGAACAACAGTATGCTGATCAGGCTCTATCTGAACTGCAATATGCTGATCAGGCTTTATCTGAACTAAAGTATGCTGATCATGCTCTGTCTGAACTACAGTATGCTGATCAGGCTCTATCTGAACTACAGTATGCTGATCAGGCTTTATCTGAACTACAGTATGCTGATCAGGCTCTAGCTGAACTACAGTATGCTGATCCTGTTCTATCTGAACTACTGTATGCTGATCTGAACTACAGTATGCTGATCAGGCTCTATCTGAACTACAGTATGCTGATCAGGCTCCATCTGAACTACAGTATGCTGATCAGGCTCTATCTGAACTACAGTATTCTGATCCTGCGCCATCATAACTACAGTATGATGATCATGCTCTATCTGAACTACAGTATGCTGATCAGGCTCTATCTGAACTACAGTATACTGATCAGGCTCTATCTGAACTACAGTATGCTGATCAGGATCTATCTGAACTACAGTCTGCTGATCCTGCTCTATCTGAACTACAGTATGCTGATCAGGCTCTGTCTGAACTACAGTACGCTGATCCTGCTCTATCTGAACTACAGTATGCTGATCTGAACTACCGTATGCTGATCTGTCTCTATCTGAACTACAGTATGCTGATCAGGCTCTGTCTGAACTACAGTATGCTGATCCTGCTCTATCTGAACTACAGTATGCTGATCTGAACTACCGTATGCTGATCAGGCTCTATCTGAACTACAGTATGCTGATCAGGCTCTATCTGAACTACAGTATGCTGATCCTGTTCTATCTGAACTACAGTATGCTGATCTGAACTACAGTATGCTGATCCTGCTCTATCTGAACTACAGTATGCTGACCAGGCTCTATCTGAACTACAGTATGCTGATCAGGCTCTATATGAACTACAGTATGCTGATCCTGCTCCATCAAAACTACAGTATGCTGATCAGGCTCTATCTGAACAACAGTATGCTGATCAGGCTCTATCTGAACTGCAGTATGCTGATCAGGCTTTATCTGAACTAAAGTATGCTGATCATGCTCTATCTGAACTACATTATGCTGATCAGGCTCTATCTGAACTACAGTATGCTGATCAGGATATATCTGAAGAACAGTATGCTGATCTGAACTACAGTATGCTGTTCAGGCGCTATCTGAACTACAGAATGCTGATCCTGCTCTATCTGAACTACAGTATACTGATCAGGCTCTATCTGAACTACAGTATGCTGATCAGGATCTATCTGAACTACAGTCTGCTGATCCTGCTCTATCTGAACTACAGTATGCTGATCAGGCTCTGTCTGAACTACAGTACGCTGATCCTGCTCTATCTGAACTACAGTATGCTGATCTGAACTACCGTATGCTGATCAGGCTCTATCTGAACTACAGTATGCTGATCAGGCTCTGTCTGAACTACAGTATGCTGATCCTGCTCTATCTGAACTACAGTATGCTGATCTGAACTACCGTATGCTGATCAGGCTCTATCTGAACTACAGTATGCTGATCAGGCTCTATCTGAACTACAGTATGCTGATCCTGTTCTATCTGAACTACAGTATGCTGATCTGAACTACAGTATGCTGATCCTGCTCTATCTGAACTACAGTATGCTGACCAGGCTCTATCTGAACTACAGTATGCTGATCAGGCTCTATATGAACTACAGTATGCTGATCCTGCTCCATCAAAACTACAGTATGCTGATCAGGCTCTATCTGAACAACAGTATGCTGATCAGGCTCTATCTGAACTGCAGTATGCTAATCAGGCTTTATCTGAACTAAAGTATGCTGATCATGCTCTATCTGAACTACATTATGCTGATCAGGCTCTATCTGAACTACAGTATGCTGATCAGGCTTTATCTGAACTACAGTATGCTGATCAGGCTCTAGCTGAACTACAGTATGCTGATCATGTTCTATCTGAACTACAGTATGCTGATCTGAACTACATTATGCTGATCAGGCTCTATCTGAACTACAGTATGCTGATCAGGCTTTATCTGAACTACAGTATGCTGATCAGGCTCTAGCTGAACTACAGTATTCTGATCAGGCTCTATCTGAACTACAGTATGCTGATCCTGCGCCATCATAACTACAGTATGCTGATCATGCTCTATCTGAACTACAGTATGCTGATCAGGCTCTATCTGAACTACAGTATGCTGATCAGGCTTTATCTGAACTACAGTCTGCTGATCCTGCTCTATCTGAACTACAGTATGCTGATCAGGCTCTGTCTGAACTACAGTATGCTGATCCTGCTCTATCTGAACTACAGTATGCTGATCTGACCTACCGTATGCTGATCAGGCTCTATCTGAACTACAGTATGCTGATCAGGCTCTGTCTGAACTACAGTATGCTGATCCTGCTCTATCTGAACTACAGTATGCTGATCTGAACTACCGTATGCTGATCAGGCTCTATCTGAACTACAGTATGCTGATCAGGCTCTATCTGAACTACAGTATGCTGATCCTGTTCTATCTGAACTACAGTATGCTGATCTGAACTACAGTATGCTGATCCTGCTCTATCTGAACTACAGTATGCTGACCAGGCTCTATCTGAACTACAGTATGCTGATCAGGCTCTATATGAACTACAGTATGCTGATCCTGCTCCATCAAAACTACAGTATGCTGATCATGCTCTATCTGAACAACAGTATGCTGATCAGGCTCTATCTGAACTACAGTATGCTGATCCTGCTCCATCAAAACTACAGTATGCTGATCATGCTCTATCTGAACAACAGTATGCTGATCAGGCTCTATCTGAACTGCAGTATGCTGATCAGGCTTTATCTGAACTAAAGTATGCTGATCATGCTCTATCTGAACTACAGTATGCTGATCAGGCTCTATCTGAACTACAGTATGCTGATCAGGCTCTATCTGAACTACAGTATGCTGATCAGGCTCTAGCTGAACTACAGTATGCTGATCATGTTCTATCTGAACTACAGTATGCTGATCAGGCTCTGTCTGAACTACAGTATGCTGATCCTGCTCTATCTGAACTACAGTATGCTGATCTGAACTACCGTATGCTGATCAGGCTCTATCTGAACTACAGTATGCTGATCAGGCTCTATCTGAACTACAGTATGCTGATCCTGTTCTATCTGAACTACAGTATGCTGATCTGAACTACAGTATGCTGATCCTGCTCTATCTGAACTACAGTATGCTGACCAGGCTCTATCTGAACTACAGTATGCTGATCAGGCTCTATATGAACTACAGTATGCTGATCCTGCTCCATCAAAACTACAGTATGCTGATCATGCTCTATCTGAACAACAGTATGCTGATCAGGCTCTATCTGAACTGCAGTATGCTGATCAGGCTTTATCTGAACTAAAGTATGCTGATCATGCTCTATCTGAACTACATTATGCTGATCAGGCTCTATCTGAAGTACAGTATTCTGATCAGGCTTTATCTGAACTACAGTATGCTGATCAGGCTCTAGCTGAACCACAGTATGCTGATCATGTTCTATCTGAACTACAGTATGCTGATCTGAACTACATTATGCTGATCAGGCTCTATCTGAACTACAGTATGCTGATCAGGCTTTATCTGAACTACAGTATGCTGATCAGGCTCTAGCTGAACTACAGTATTCTGATCAGGCTCTATCTGAACTACAGTATGCTGATCCTGCGCCATCATAACTACAGTATACTGATCAGGCTCTATCTGAACTATAGTATGCTGATCAGGATCTATCTGAACTACAGTCTGCTGATCCTGCTCTATCTGAACTACAGTATACTGATCAGGCTCTATCTGAACTGCAGTATGCTGATCAGGATCTATCTGAACTACAGTCTGCTGATCCTGCTCTATCTGAACTACAGTATGCTGATCCTGCTCTATCTGAACTACAGTATGCTGATCTGACCTACCGTATGCTGATCAGGCTCTATCTGAACTACAGTATGCTGATCAGGCTCTGTCTGAACTACAGTATGCTGATCCTGCTCTATCTGAACTACAGTATGCTGATCTGAACTACCGTATGCTGATCAGGCTCTATCTGAACTACAGTATGCTGATCAGGCTCTATCTGAACTACAGTATGCTGATCCTGTTCTATCTGAACTACAGTATGCTGATCTGAACTACAGTATGCTGATCCTGCTCTATCTGAACTACAGTATGCTGACCAGGCTCTATCTGAACTACAGTATGCTGATCAGGCTCTATATGAACTACAGTATGCTGATCCTGCTCCATCAAAACTACAGTATGCTGATCATGCTCTATCTGAACAACAGTATGCTGATCAGGCTCTATCTGAACTGCAGTATGCTGATCAGGCTCTATATGAACTACAGTATGCTGATCCTGCTCCATCAAAACTACAGTATGCTGATCATGCTCTATCTGAACAACAGTATGCTGATCAGGCTCTATCTGAACTGCAGTATGCTGATCAGGCTTTATCTGAACTAAAGTATGCTGATCATGCTCTATCTGAACTACAGTATGCTGATCAGGCTCTATCTGAACTACAGTATGCTGATCAGGCTTTATCTGAACTACAGTATGCTGATCAGGCTCTAGCTGAACTACAGTATGCTGATCAGGCTCTGTCTGAACTACAGTATGCTGATCCTGCTCTATCTGAACTACAGTATGCTGATCTGAACTACCGTATGCTGATCAGGCTCTATCTGAACTACAGTATGCTGATCAGGCTCTATCTGAACTACAGTATGCTGATCCTGTTCTATCTGAACTACAGTATGCTGATCTGAACTACAGTATGCTGATCCTGCTCTATCTGAACTACAGTATGCTGACCAGGCTCTATCTGAACTACAGTATGCTGATCAGGCTCTATATGAACTACAGTATGCTGATCCTGCTCCATCAAAACTACAGTATGCTGATCATGCTCTATCTGAACAACAGTATGCTGATCAGGCTCTATCTGAACTGCAGTATGCTGATCAGGCTTTATCTGAACTAAAGTATGCTGATCATGCTCTATCTGAACTACATTATGCTGATCAGGCTCTATCTGAACTACAGTATTCTGATCAGGCTTTATCTGAACTACAGTATGCTGATCAGGCTCTAGCTGAACTACAGTATGCTGATCATGTTCTATCTGAACTACAGTATGCTGATCTGAACTACATTATGCTGATCAGGCTCTATCTGAACTACAGTATGCTGATCAGGCTTTATCTGAACTACAGTATGCTGATCAGGCTCTAGCTGAACTACAGTATTCTGATCAGGCTCTATCTGAACTACAGTATGCTGATCCTGCGCCATCATAACTACAGTATACTGATCAGGCTCTATCTGAACTATAGTATGCTGATCAGGATCTATCTGAACTACAGTCTGCTGATCCTGCTCTATCTGAACTACAGTATACTGATCAGGCTCTATCTGAACTGCAGTATGCTGATCAGGATCTATCTGAACTACAGTCTGCTGATCCTGCTCTATCTGAACTACAGTATGCTGATCAGGCTCTGTCTGAACTACAGTATGCTGATCCTGCTCTATCTGAACTACAGTATGCTGAACTGACCTACCGTATGCTGATCAGGCTCTATCTGAACTACAGTATGCTGATCAGGCTCTGTCTGAACTACAGTATGCTGATCCTGCTCTATCTGAACTACAGTATGCTGATCTGAACTACCGTATGCTGATCAGGCTCTATCTGAACTACAGTATGCTGATCCTGTTCTATCTGAACTACAGTATGCTGATCTGAACTACAGTATGCTGATCCTGCTCTATCTGAACTACAGTATGCTGACCAGGCTCTATCTGAACTACAGTATGCTGATCAGGCTCTATATGAACTACAGTATGCTGATCCTGCTCCATCAAAACTACAGTATGCTGATCATGCTCTATCTGAACAACAGTATGCTGATCAGGCTCTATCTGAACTGCAGTATGCTGATCAGGCTCTATATGAACTACAGTATGCTGATCCTGCTCCATCAAAACTACAGTATGCTGATCATGCTCTATCTGAACAACAGTATGCTGATCAGGCTCTATCTGAACTGCAGTATGCTGATCAGGCTTTATCTGAACTAAAGTATGCTGATCATGCTCTATCTGAACTACAGTATGCTGATCAGGCTCTATCTGAACTACAGTATGCTGATCAGGCTTTATCTGAACTACAGTATGCTGATCAGGCTCTAGCTGAACTACAGTATGCTGATCATGTTCTATCTGAACTACTGTATGCTGATCTGAACTACAGTATGCTGATCCTGCTCTATCTGAACTACAGTATGCTGATCAGGCTCCATCTGAACTACAGTATGCTGATCAGGCTCTATCTGAACTACAGTATGCTGATCCTGCGCCATCATAACTACAGTATGATGATCATGCTCTATCTGAACTACAGTATGCTGATCGCGCTCTATCTGAACTACAGTATGCTGATCCTGCTCTATCTGAACTACAGTATACTGATCAGGCTCTATCTGAACTACAGTATGCTGATCAGGATATATCTGAAGAACAGTATGCTGATCTGAACTACAGTATGCTGTTCAGGCGCTATCTGAACTACAGAATGCTGATCCTGCTCTATCTGAACTACAGTATACTGACCAGGATCTATCTGAACTACAGTCTGCTGATCCTGCTCTATCTGAACTACAGTATGCTGATCAGGCTCTGTCTGAACTACAGTACGCTGATCCTGCTCTATCTGAACTACAGTATGCTGATCTGAACTACCGTATGCTGATCAGGCTCTATCTGAACTACAGTATGCTGATCAGGCTCTGTCTGAACTACAGTATGCTGATCTGAACTACCGTATGCTGATCAGGCTCTATCTGAACTACAGTATGCTGATCAGGCTCTATCTGAACTACAGTATGCTGATCCTGTTCTATCTGAACTACAGTATGCTGATCTGAACTACAGTATGCTGATCCTGCTCTATCTGAACTACAGTATGCTGACCAGGCTCTATCTGAACTACAGTATGCTGATCAGGCTCTATATGAACTACAGTATGCTGATCCTGCTCCATCAAAACTACAGTATGCTGATCATGCTCTATCTGAACAACAGTATGCTGATCAGGCTCTATCTGAACTGCAGTATGCTGATCAGGCTTTATCTGAACTAAAGTATGCTGATCATGCTCTATCTGAACTACAATATGCTGATCAGGCTCTATCTGAACTACAGTATGCTGATCAGGCTCTAGCTGAACTACAGTATGCTGATCCTGTTCTATCTGAACTACAGTATGCTGATCTGAACTACATTATGCTGATCAGGCTCTATCTGAACTACTGTATGCTGATCAGGCTTTATCTGAACTACAGTATGCTGATCAGGCTCTGTCTGAACTACAGTATGCTGATCCTGCTCTATCTGAACTACAGTATGCTGATCTGACCTACCGTATGCTGATCAGGCTCTATCTGAACTACAGTATGCTGATCAGGCTCTGTCTGAACTACAGTATGCTGATCCTGCTCTATCTGAACTACAGTATGCTGATCTGAACTACCGTATGCTGATCAGGCTCTATCTGAACTACAGTATGCTGATCAGGCTCTATCTGAACTACAGTATGCTGATCCTGTTCTATCTGAACTACAGTATGCTGATCTGAACTACAGTATGCTGATCCTGCTCTATCTGAACTACAGTATGCTGATCAGGCTCTATATGAACTACAGTATGCTGATCCTGCTCCATCAAAACTACAGTATGCTGATCATGCTCTATCTGAACAACAGTATGCTGATCAGGCTCTATCTGAACTGCAGTATGCTGATCAGGCTCTATATGAACTACAGTATGCTGATCCTGCTCCATCAAAACTACAGTATGCTGATCATGCTCTATCTGAACAACAGTATGCTGATCAGGCTCTATCTGAACTGCAGTATGCTGATCAGGCTTTATCTGAACTAAAGTATGCTGATCATGCTCTATCTG
The DNA here is from genome assembly GCF_965601325.2 of Salmo salar. Taxonomy (NCBI): domain Eukaryota; kingdom Metazoa; phylum Chordata; class Actinopteri; order Salmoniformes; family Salmonidae; genus Salmo; species Salmo salar. The sequence continues at coordinate 17,884,792 of NC_138305.1, forward strand.
AACTACAGTATGCTGATCAGGCTCTATCTGAACTACAGTATGCTGATCAGGCTTTATCTGAACTACAGTATGCTGATCAGGCTCTAGCTGAACTACAGTATGCTGATCAGGCTCTGTCTGAACTACAGTATGCTGATCCTGCTCTATCTGAACTACAGTATGCTGATCTGAACTACCGTATGCTGATCAGGCTCTATCTGAACTACAGTATGCTGATCAGGCTCTAGCTGAACTACAGTATGCTGATCATGTTCTATCTGAACTACTGTATGCTGATCTGAACTACAGTATGCTGATCCTGCTCTATCTGAACTACAGTATGCTGATCAGGCTCCATCTGAACTACAGTATGCTGCTCAGGCTCTATCTGAACTACAGTATGCTGATCCTGCGCCATCATAACTACAGTATGATGATCATGCTCTATCTGAACTAAACTATGATGATAGGGCTTTATCTGAACTACAGTATGATGATCAGGCTTTATCTGAACTACAGTATGATGATCAGGCTTTATCTGAACTACAGTATGCTGATCAGGCTCTATCTTAACTACAGTATGCTGATCCTGCTCTATCTGAACTACAGTATACTGATCAGGCTCTATCTGAACTACAGTATGCTGATCAGGATATATCTGAAGAACAGTATGCTGATCTGAACTACAGTATGCTGTTCAGGCGCTATCTGAACTACAGAATGCTGATCCTGCTCTATCTGAACTACAGTATACTGATCAGGATCTATCTGAACTACAGTCTGCTGATCCTGCTCTATCTGAACTACAGTATGCTGATCAGGCTCTGTCTGAACTACAGTACGCTGATCCTGCTCTATCTGAACTACAGTATGCTGATCTGAACTACCGTATGCTGATCAGGCTCTATCTGAACTACAGTATGCTGATCAGGCTCTGTCTGAACTACAGTATGCTGATCTGAACTACCGTATGCTGATCAGGCTCTATCTGAACTACAGTATGCTGATCCTGTTCTATCTGAACTACAGTATGCTGATCTGAACTACAGTATGCTGATCCTGCTCTATCTGAACTACAGTATGCTGACCAGGCTCTATCTGAACTACAGTATGCTGATCAGGCTCTATATGAACTACAGTATGCTGATCCTGCTCCATCAAAACTACAGTATGCTGATCATGCTCTATCTGAACAACAGTATGCTGATCAGGCTCTATCTGAACTGCAGTATGCTGATCAGGCTTTATCTGAACTAAAGTATGCTGATCATGCTCTATCTGAACTACAATATGCTTATCAGGCTCTATCTGAACTACAGTATGCTGATCAGGCTTTATCTGAACTACAGTATGCTGATAAGGCTCTAGCTGAACTACAGTATGCTGATCCTGTTCTATCTGAACTATAGTATGCTGATCTGAACTACATTATGCTGATCATGCTCTATCTGAACTACAGTATGCTGATCAGGCTCTATCTGAACTACAGTATGCTGATCAGGCTTTATCTGAACTACAGTTTGCTGATCAGGCTCTATCTGAACTGCAGTATGCTGATCAGGCTTTATCTGAACTAAAGTATGCTGATCATGCTCTATCTGAACTACATTATGCTGATCAGGCTCTATCTGAACTACAGTATGCTGATCAGGCTTTATCTGAACTACAGTATGCTGATCAGGCTCTAGCTGAACTACAGTATGCTGATCCTGTTCTATCTGAACTACAGTATTCTGATCTGAACTACATTATGCTGATCAGGCTCTATCTGAACTACTGTATGCTGATCAGGCTTCATCTGAACTACAGTATGCTGATCAGGCTCTAGCTGAACTACAGTATTCTGATCAGGCTCTATCTGAACTACAGTATGCTGATCCTGCGCCATCATAACTACAGTATGCTGATCATGCTCTATCTGAACTACAGTATGCTGATCAGGCTCTATCTGAACTACAGTATGCTGATCAGGCTTTATCTGAATTACAGTATGCTGATCCTGCTCTATCTGAACTACAGTATACTGATCAGGCTCTATCTGAACTACAGTATGCTGTTCAGGCGCTGTCTGAACTACAGAATGCTGATCCTGCTCTATCTGAACTACAGTATACTGATCAGGCTCTATCTGAACTACAGTATGCTGATCAGGATCTATCTGAACTACAGTCTGCTGATCCTGCTCTATCTGAACTACAGTATGCTGATCTGAACTACCGTATGCTGATCAGGCTCTATCTGAACTACAGTATGCTGATCAGGCTCTATCTGAACTACAGTATGCTGATCCTGTTCTATCTGAACTACAGTATGCTGATCTGAACTACAGTATGCTGATCCTGCTCTATCTGAACTACAGTATGCTGACCAGGCTCTATCTGAACTACAGTATGCTGATCAGGCTCTATATGAACTACAGTATGCTGATCCTGCTCCATCAAAACTACAGTATGCTGATCATGCTCTATCTGAACAACAGTATGCTGATAAGGCTCTATCTGAACTGCAGTATGCTGATCAGGCTTTATCTGAACTAAAGTATGCTGATCATGCTCTGTCTGAACTACAGTATGCTGATCAGGCTCTATCTGAACTACAGTATGCTGATCAGGCTTTATCTGAACTACAGTATGCTGATCAGGCTCTAGCTGAACTACAGTATGCTGATCCTGTTCTATCTGAACTACTGTATGCTGATCTGAACTACAGTATGCTGATCAGGCTCTATCTGAACTACAGTATGCTGATCAGACTCCATCTGAACTACAGTATGCGGATCAGGCTCTATCTGAACTACAGTATTCTGATCCTGCGCCATCATAACTACAGTATGATGATCATGCTCTATCTGAACTACAGTATGCTGATCAGGCTCTATCTGAACTACAGTATGCTGATCAGGCTTTATCTGAACTACAGTATGCTAATCAGGCTCTATCTTAACTACAGTATGCTGATCCTGCTCTATCTGAACTACAGTATACTGATCAGGCTCTATCTGAACTACAGTATGCTGATCAGGATATATCTGAAGAACAGTATGCTGATCTGAACTACAGTATGCTGTTCAGGCGCTATCTGAACTACAGAATGCTGATCCTGCTCTATCTGAACTACAGTATACTGATCAGGCTCTATCTGAACTACAGTATGCTGATCAGGATCTATCTGAACTACAGTCTGCTGATCCTGCTCTATCTGAACTACAGTATGCTGATCAGGCTCTGTCTGAACTACAGTACGCTGATCCTGCTCTATCTGAACTACAGTATGCTGATCTGAACTACCGTATGCTGATCAGGCTCTATCTGAACTACAGTATGCTGATCAGGCTCTGTCTGAACTACAGTATGCTGATCCTGCTCTATCTGAACTACAGTATGCTGATCTGAACTACCGTATGCTGATCAGGCTCTATCTGAACTACAGTATGCTGATCAGGCTCTATCTGAACTACAGTATGCTGATCCTGTTCTATCTGAACTACAGTATGCTGATCTGAACTACAGTATGCTGATCCTGCTCTATCTGAACTACAGTATGCTGACCAGGCTCTATCTGAACTACAGTATGCTGATCAGGCTCTATATGAACTACAGTATGCTGATCCTGCTCCATCAAAACTACAGTATGCTGATCATGTTCTATCTGAACAACAGTATGCTGATCAGGCTCTATCTGAACTGCAGTATGCTGATCAGGCTTTATCTGAACTAAAGTATGCTGATCATGCTCTATCTGAACTACATTATGCTGATCAGGCTCTATCTGAACTACAGTATGCTGATCAGGCTTTATCTGAACTACAGTATGCTGATCATGTTCTATCTGAACTACAGTATGCTGATCTGAACTACATTATGCTGATCAGGCTCTATCTGAACTGCAGTATGCTGATCCTGCTCTATCTGAACTACAGTATACTGATCAGGCTCTATCTGAACTACAGTATGCTGATCAGGATATATCTGAAGAACAGTATGCTGATCTGAACTACAGTATGCTGTTCAGGCGCTATCTGAACTACAGAATGCTGATCCTGCTCTATCTGAACTACAGTATACTGATCAGGCTCTATCTGAACTATAGTATGCTGATCAGGATCTATCTGAACTAGAGTCTGCTGATCCTGCTCTATCTGAACTACAGTATGCTGATCTGACCTACCGTATGCTGATCAGGCTCTATCTGAACTACAGTATGCTGATCAGGCTCTGTCTGAACTACAGTATGCTGATCCTGCTCTATCTGAACTACAGTATGATGATCTGAACTACCGTATGCTGATCAGGCTCTATCTGAACTACAGTATGCTGATCAGGCTCTATCTGAACTACAGTATGCTGATCGTGCTCCATCAAAACTACAGTATGCTGATCATGCTCTATCTGAACTACAGTATGGTGATCAGGCTCTAGCTGAACTACAGTATGCTGATCCTGTTCTATCTGAACTACAGTATGCTGATCTGAACTACATTATGCTGATCAGGCTCTATCTGAACTACAGTATGCTGATCAGGCTTTATCTGAACTACAGTATGCTGATCAGGCTCTAGCTGAACTACAGTATTCTGATCAGGCTCTATCTGAACTACAGTATGCTGATCCTGCGCCATCATAACTACAGTATGCTGATCATGCTCTATCTGAGCTACAGTATGCTGATCCTGCGCCATCATAACTACAGTATGCTGATCATGCTCTATCTGAACTACAGTATGCTGATCAGGCTCTATCTGAACTACAGTATGCTGATCAGGCTCTATCTGAACTACAGTATGCTGATCCTGTTCTATCTGAACTACAGTATGCTGATCTGAACTACAGTATGCTGATCCTGCTCTATCTGAACTACAGTATGCTGACCAGGCTCTATCTGAACTACAGTATGCTGATCAGGCTCTATATGAACTACAGTATGCTGATCCTGCTCCATCAAAACTACAGTATGCTGATCATGTTCTATCTGAACAACAGTATGCTGATCAGGCTCTATCTGAACTGCAGTATGCTGATCAGGCTTTATCTGAACTAAAGTATGCTGATCATGCTCTATCTGAACTACATTATGCTGATCAGGCTCTATCTGAACTACAGTATGCTGATCAGGCTTTATCTGAACTACAGTATGCTGATCAGGCTCTAGCTGAACTACAGTATGCTGATCATGTTCTATCTGAACTACAGTATGCTGATCTGAACTACATTATGCTGATCAGGCTCTATCTGAACTGCAGTATGCTGATCCTGCTCTATCTGAACTACAGTATACTGATCAGGCTCTATCTGAACTACAGTATGCTGATCAGGATATATCTGAAGAACAGTATGCTGATCTGAACTACAGTATGCTGTTCAGGCGCTATCTGAACTACAGAATGCTGATCCTGCTCTATCTGAACTACAGTATACTGATCAGGCTCTATCTGAACTATAGTATGCTGATCAGGATCTATCTGAACTAGAGTCTGCTGATCCTGCTCTATCTGAACTACAGTATGCTGATCAGGCTCTGTCTGAACTACAGTATGCTGATCCTGCTCTATCTGAACTACAGTATGCTGATCTGACCTACCGTATGCTGATCAGGCTCTATCTGAACTACAGTATGCTGATCAGGCTCTGTCTGAACTACAGTATGCTGATCCTGCTCTATCTGAACTACAGTATGATGATCTGAACTACCGTATGCTGATCAGGCTCTATCTGAACTACAGTATGCTGATCAGGCTCTATCTGAACTACAGTATGCTGATCCTGCTCCATCAAAACTACAGTATGCTGATCATGCTCTATCTGAACTACAGTATGATGATCAGGCTATAGCTTAACTACAGTATGCTGATCCTGTTCTATCTGAACTACAGTATGCTGATCTGAACTACATTATGCTGATCAGGCTCTATCTGAACTACAGTATGCTGATCAGGCTTTATCTGAACTACAGTATGCTGATCAGGCTCTAGCTGAACTACAGTATTCTGATCAGGCTCTATCTGAACTACAGTATGCTGATCCTGCGCCATCATAACTACAGTATGCTGATCATGCTCTATCTGAGCTACAGTATGCTGATCCTGCGCCATCATAACTACAGTATGCTGATCATGCTCTATCTGAACTACAGTATGCTGATCAGGCTCTATCTGAACTACAGTATGCTGATCAGGCTTTATCTGAACTACAGTATGCTGATCAGGCTCTATCTGAACTGCAGTATGCTGATCAGGCTTTATCTGAACTAAAGTATGCTGATCATGCTCTATCTGAACTACATTATGCTGATCAGGCTCTATCTGAACTACAGTATGCTGATCAGGCTTTATCTGAACTACAGAATGCTGATCAGGCTCTAGCTGAACTACAGTATGCTGATCCTGTTCTATCTGAACTACAGTATTCTGATCTGAACTACATTATGCTGATCAGGCTCTATCTGAACTACTGTATGCTGATCAGGCTTTATCTGAACTACAGTATGCTGATCAGGCTCTAGCTGAACTACAGTATTCTGATCAGGCTCTATCTGAACTACAGTATGCTGATCCTGCGCCATCATAACTACAGTATGCTGATCAGGCTCTATCAGAACTACAGTATGCTGATCAGGCTCTATCTGAACTACAGTATGCTGATCAGGCTTTATCTGAACTACAGTATGCTGATCAGGCTCTATCTGAACTACAGTATGCTGATCCTGCTCTATCTGAACTACAGTATACTGATCAGGCTCTATCTGAACTACAGTATGCTGTTCAGGCGCTGTCTGAACTACAGAATGCTGATCCTGCTCTATCTGAACTACAGTATACTGATCAGGCTCTATCTGAACTACAGTATGCTGATCAGGATCTATCTGAACTACAGTCTGCTGATCCTGCTCTATCTGAACTACAGTATGCTGATCTGAACTACCGTATGCTGATCAGGCTCTATCTGAACTACAGTATGCTGATCAGGCTCTATCTGAACTACAGTATGCTGATCCTGCTCCATCAAAACTACAGTATGCTGATCATGCTCTATCTGAACTACAGTATGGTGATCAGGCTCTAGCTGAACTACAGTATGCTGATCCTGTTCTATCTGAACTACAGTATGCTGATCTGAACTACATTATGCTGATCAGGCTCTATCTGAACTACAGTATGCTGATCAGGCTTTATCTGAACTACAGTATGCTGATCAGGCTCTAGCTGAACTACAGTATTCTGATCAGGCTCTATCTGAACTACAGTATGCTGATCCTGCGCCATCATAACTACAGTATGCTGATCATGCTCTATCTGAGCTACAGTATGCTGATCCTGCGCCATCATAACTACAGTATGCTGATCATGCTCTATCTGAACTACAGTATGCTGATCAGGCTCTATCTGAACTACAGTATGCTGATCAGGCTCTATCTGAACTACAGTATGCTGATCCTGTTCTATCTGAACTACAGTATGCTGATCTGAACTACAGTATGCTGATCCTGCTCTATCTGAACTACAGTATGCTGACCAGGCTCTATCTGAACTACAGTATGCTGATCAGGCTCTATATGAACTACAGTATGCTGATCCTGCTCCATCAAAACTACAGTATGCTGATCATGTTCTATCTGAACAACAGTATGCTGATCAGGCTCTATCTGAACTGCAGTATGCTGATCAGGCTTTATCTGAACTAAAGTATGCTGATCATGCTCTATCTGAACTACATTATGCTGATCAGGCTCTATCTGAACTACAGTATGCTGATCAGGCTTTATCTGAACTACAGTATGCTGATCAGGCTCTAGCTGAACTACAGTATGCTGATCATGTTCTATCTGAACTACAGTATGCTGATCTGAACTACATTATGCTGATCAGGCTCTATCTGAACTGCAGTATGCTGATCCTGCTCTATCTGAACTACAGTATACTGATCAGGCTCTATCTGAACTACAGTATGCTGATCAGGATATATCTGAAGAACAGTATGCTGATCTGAACTACAGTATGCTGTTCAGGCGCTATCTGAACTACAGAATGCTGATCCTGCTCTATCTGAACTACAGTATACTGATCAGGCTCTATCTGAACTATAGTATGCTGATCAGGATCTATCTGAACTAGAGTCTGCTGATCCTGCTCTATCTGAACTACAGTATGCTGATCAGGCTCTGTCTGAACTACAGTATGCTGATCCTGCTCTATCTGAACTACAGTATGCTGATCTGACCTACCGTATGCTGATCAGGCTCTATCTGAACTACAGTATGCTGATCAGGCTCTGTCTGAACTACAGTATGCTGATCCTGCTCTATCTGAACTACAGTATGATGATCTGAACTACCGTATGCTGATCAGGCTCTATCTGAACTACAGTATGCTGATCAGGCTCTATCTGAACTACAGTATGCTGATCCTGCTCCATCAAAACTACAGTATGCTGATCATGCTCTATCTGAACTACAGTATGGTGATCAGGCTATAGCTGAACTACAGTATGCTGATCCTGTTCTATCTGAACTACAGTATGCTGATCTGAACTACATTATGCTGATCAGGCTCTATCTGAACTACAGTATGCTGATCAGGCTTTATCTGAACTACAGTATGCTGATCAGGCTCTAGCTGAACTACAGTATTCTGATCAGGCTCTATCTGAACTACAGTTTGCTGATCCTGCGCCATCATAACTACAGTATGCTGATCATGCTCTATCTGAGCTACAGTATGCTGATCCTGCGCCATCATAACTACAGTATGCTGATCATGCTCTATCTGAACTACAGTATGCTGATCAGGCTCTATCTGAACTACAGTATGCTGATCAGGCTTTATCTGAACTACAGTATGCTGATCAGGCTCTATCTGAACTGCAGTATGCTGATCAGGCTTTATCTGAACTAAAGTATGCTGATCATGCTCTATCTGAACTACATTATGCTGATCAGGCTCTATCTGAACTACAGTATGCTGATCAGGCTTTATCTGAACTACAGAATGCTGATCAGGCTCTAGCTGAACTACAGTATGCTGATCCTGTTCTATCTGAACTACAGTATTCTGATCTGAACTACATTATGCTGATCAGGCTCTATCTGAACTACTGTATGCTGATCAGGCTTTATCTGAACTACAGTATGCTGATCAGGCTCTAGCTGAACTACAGTATTCTGATCAGGCTCTATCTGAACTACAGTATGCTGATCCTGCGCCATCATAACTACAGTATGCTGATCAGGCTCTATCAGAACTACAGTATGCTGATCAGGCTCTATCTGAACTACAGTATGCTGATCAGGCTTTATCTGAACTACAGTATGCTGATCAGGCTCTATCTGAACTACAGTATGCTGATCCTGCTCTATCTGAACTACAGTATACTGATCAGGCTCTATCTGAACTACAGTATGCTGTTCAGGCGCTGTCTGAACTACAGAATGCTGATCCTGCTCTATCTGAACTACAGTATACTGATCAGGCTCTATCTGAACTACAGTATGCTGATCAGGATCTATCTGAACTACAGTCTGCTGATCCTGCTCTATCTGAACTACAGTATGCTGATCTGAACTACCGTATGCTGATCAGGCTCTATCTGAACTACAGTATGCTGATCAGGCTCTATCTGAACTACAGTATGCTGATCCTGCTCCATCAAAACTACAGTATGCTGATCATGCTCTATCTGAACTACAGTATGGTGATCAGGCTCTAGCTGAACTACAGTATGCTGATCCTGTTCTATCTGAACTACAGTATGCTGATCTGAACTACATTATGCTGATCAGGCTCTATCTGAACTACAGTATGCTGATCAGGCTTTATCTGAACTACAGTATGCTGATCAGGCTCTAGCTGAACTACAGTATTCTGATCAGGCTCTATCTGAACTACAGTATGCTGATCCTGCGCCATCATAACTACAGTATGCTGATCATGCTCTATCTGAGCTACAGTATGCTGATCCTGCGCCATCATAACTACAGTATGCTGATCATGCTCTATCTGAACTACAGTATGCTGATCAGGCTCTATCTGAACTACAGTATGCTGATCAGGCTTTATCTGAACTACAGTATGCTGATCAGGCTCTATCTGAACTGCAGTATGCTGATCAGGCTTTATCTGAACTAAAGTATGCTGATCATGCTCTATCTGAACTACATTATGCTGATCAGGCTCTATCTGAACTACAGTATGCTGATCAGGCTTTATCTGAACTACAGTATGCTGATCAGGCTCTAGCTGAACTACAGTATGCTGATCCTGTTCTATCTGAACTACAGTATTCTGATCTGAACTACATTATGCTGATCAGGCTCTATCTGAACTACTGTATGCTGATCAGGCTTTATCTGAACTACAGTATGCTGATCAGGCTCTAGCTGAACTACAGTATTCTGATCAGGCTCTATCTGAACTACAGTATGCTGATCCTGCGCCATCATAACTACAGTATGCTGATCAGGCTCTATCAGAACTACAGTATGCTGATCAGGCTCTATCTGAACTACAGTATGCTGATCAGGCTTTATCTGAACTACAGTATGCTGATCAGGCTCTATCTGAACTACAGTATGCTGATCCTGCTCTATCTGAACTACAGTATACTGATCAGGCTCTATCTGAACTACAGTATGCTGTTCAGGCGCTGTCTGAACTACAGAATGCTGATCCTGCTCTATCTGAACTACAGTATACTGATCAGGCTCTATCTGAACTACAGTATGCTGATCAGGATCTATCTGAACTACAGTCTGCTGATCCTGCTCTATCTGAACTACAGTATGCTGATCTGAACTACCGTATGCTGATCAGGCTCTATCTGAACTACAGTATGCTGATCCTGTTCTATCTGAACTACAGTATGCTGATCTGAAATACAGTATGCTGATCCTGCTCTATCTGAACTACAGTATGCTGACCAGGCTCTATCTGAACTACAGTATGCTGATCAGGCTCTATATGAACTACAGTATGCTGATCCTGCTCCATCAAAACTACAGTATGCTGATCATGCTCTATCTGAACAACAGTATGCTGATCAGGCTCTATCTGAACTGCAATATGCTGATCAGGCTTTATCTGAACTAAAGTATGCTGATCATGCTCTGTCTGAACTACAGTATGCTGATCAGGCTCTATCTGAACTACAGTATGCTGATCAGGCTTTATCTGAACTACAGTATGCTGATCAGGCTCTAGCTGAACTACAGTATGCTGATCCTGTTCTATCTGAACTACTGTATGCTGATCTGAACTACAGTATGCTGATCAGGCTCTATCTGAACTACAGTATGCTGATCAGGCTCCATCTGAACTACAGTATGCTGATCAGGCTCTATCTGAACTACAGTATTCTGATCCTGCGCCATCATAACTACAGTATGATGATCATGCTCTATCTGAACTACAGTATGCTGATCAGGCTCTATCTGAACTACAGTATGCTGATCAGGCTTTATCTGAACTACAGTATGCTGATCAGGCTCTATCTGAACTATAGTATACTGATCAGGCTCTATCTGAACTACAGTATGCTGATCCTGCGCCATCATAACTACAGTATGATGATCATGCTCTATCTGAACTACAGTATGCTGATCAGGCTCTATCTGAACTACAGTATGCTGATCAGGCTTTATCTTAACTACAGTATGCTGATCCTGCTCTATCTGAACTATAGTATACTGATCAGGCTCTATCTGAACTACAGTATGCTGATCAGGATATATCTGAAGAACAGTATGCTGATCTGAACTACAGTATGCTGTTCAGGCGCTATCTGAACTACAGAATGCTGATCCTGCTCTATCTGAACTACAGTATACTGATCAGGCTCTATCTGAACTACAGTATGCTGATCAGGATCTATCTGAACTACAGTCTGCTGATCCTGCTCTATCTGAACTACAGTATGCTGATCAGGCTCTGTCTGAACTACAGTACGCTGATCCTGCTCTATCTGAACTACAGTATGCTGATCTGAACTACCGTATGCTGATCAGGCTCTATCTGAACTACAGTATGCTGATCAGGCTCTGTCTGAACTACAGTATGCTGATCCTGCTCTATCTGAACTACAGTATGCTGATCTGAACTACCGTATGCTGATCAGGCTCTATCTGAACTACAGTATGCTGATCAGGCTCTATCTGAACTACAGTATGCTGATCCTGTTCTATCTGAACTACAGTATGCTGATCTGAACTACAGTATGCTGATCCTGCTCTATCTGAACTACAGTATGCTGACCAGGCTCTATCTGAACTACAGTATGCTGATCAGGCTCTATATGAACTACAGTATGCTGATCCTGCTCCATCAAAACTACAGTATGCTGATCAGGCTCTATCTGAACAACAGTATGCTGATCAGGCTCTATCTGAACTGCAGTATGCTGATCAGGCTTTATCTGAACTAAAGTATGCTGATCATGCTCTATCTGAACTACATTATGCTGATCAGGCTCTATCTGAACTACAGTATGCTGATCAGGCTTTATCTGAACTACAGTATGCTGATCAGGCTCTATCTGAACTACAGTATGCTGATCAGGCTTTATCTGAACTACAGTATGCTGATCAGGCTCTATCTGAACTACAGTCTGCTGATCCTGCTCTATCTGAACTACAGTATGCTGATCAGGCTCTGTCTGAACTACAGTATGCTGATCCTGCTCTATCTGAACTACAGTATGCTGATCTGACCTACCGTATGCTGATCAGGCTCTATCTGAACTACAGTATGCTGATCAGGCTCTATCTGAACTACAGTATGCTGATCCTGTTCTATCTGAACTACAGTATGCTGATCTGAACTACAGTATGCTGATCCTGCTCTATCTGAACTACAGTATGCTGACCAGGCTCTATCTGAACTACAGTATGCTGATCAGGCTCTATATGAACTACAGTATGCTGATCCTGCTCCATCAAAACTACAGTATGCTGATCATGCTCTATCTGAACAACAGTATGCTGATCAGGCTCTATCTGAACTACAGTATGCTGATCCTGCTCCATCAAAACTACAGTATGCTGATCATGCTCTATCTGAACAACAGTATGCTGATCAGGCTCTATCTGAACTGCAGTATGCTGATCAGGCTTTATCTGAGCTAAAGTATGCTGATCATGCTCTATCTGAACTACAGTATGCTGATCAGGCTCTATCTGAACTACAGTATGCTGATCAGGCTCTATCTGAACTACATTATGCTGATCAGGCTCTAGCTGAACTACAGTATGCTGATCATGTTCTATCTGAACTACAGTATGCTGATCAGGCTCTGTCTGAACTACAGTATGCTGATCCTGCTCTATCTGAACTACAGTATGCTGATCTGAACTACCGTATGCTGATCAGGCTCTATCTGAACTACAGTATGCTGATCAGGCTCTATCTGAACTACAGTATGCTGATCCTGTTCTATCTGAACTACAGTATGCTGATCTGAACTACAGTATGCTGATCCTGCTCTATCTGAACTACAGTATGCTGACCAGGCTCTATCTGAACTACAGTATGCTGATCAGAATCTATATGAACTACAGTATGCTGATCCTGCTCCATCAAAACTACAGTATGCTGATCATGCTCTATCTGAACAACAGTATGCTGATCAGGCTCTATCTGAACTGCAGTATGCTGATCAGGCTTTATCTGAACTAAAGTATGCTGATCATGCTCTATCTGAACTACATTATGCTGATCAGGCTCTATCTGAACTACAGTATTCTGATCAGGCTTTATCTGAACTACAGTATGCTGATCAGGCTCTAGCTGAACTACAGTATGCTGATCATGTTCTATCTGAACTACAGTATGCTGATCTGAACTACATTATGCTGATCAGGCTCTATCTGAACTACAGTATGCTGATCAGGCTTTATCTGAACTACAGTATGCTGATCAGGCTCTAGCTGAACTACAGTATTCTGATCAGGCTCTATCTGAACTACAGTATGCTGATCCTGCGCCATCATAACTACAGTATACTGATCAGGCTCTATCTGAACTATAGTATGCTGATCAGGATCTATCTGAACTACAGTCTGCTGATCCTGCTCTATCTGAACTACAGTATACTGATCAGGCTCTATCTGAACTGCAGTATGCTGATCAGGATCTATCTGAACTACAGTCTGCTGTTCCTGCTCTATCTGAACTACAGTATGCTGATCAGGCTCTGTCTGAACTACAGTATGCTGATCCTGCTCTATCTGAACTACAGTATGCTGATCTGACCTACCGTATGCTGATCAGGCTCTATCTGAACTACAGTATGCTGATCAGGCTCTGTCTGAACTACAGTATGCTGATCCTGCTCTATCTGAACTACAGTATGCTGATCTGAACTACCGTATGCTGATCAGGCTCTATCTGAACTACAGTATGCTGATCAGGCTCTATCTGAACTACAGTATGCTGATCCTGTTCTATCTGAACTACAGTATGCTGATCTGAACTACAGTATGCTGATCCTGCTCTATCTGAACTACAGTATGCTGACCAGGCTCTATCTGAACTACAGTATGCTGATCAGGCTCTATATGAACTACAGTATGCTGATCCTGCTCCATCAAAACTACAGTATGCTGATCATGCTCTATCTGAACAACAGTATGCTGATCAGGCTCTATCTGAACTGCAGTATGCTGATCAGGCTCTATATGAACTACAGTATGCTGATCCTGCTCCATCAAAACTACAGTATGCTGATCATGCTCTATCTGAACAACAGTATGCTGATCAGGCTCTATCTGAACTGCAGTATGCTGATCAGGCTTTATCTGAACTAAAGTATGCTGATCATGCTCTATCTGAACTACAGTATGCTGATCAGGCTCTATCTGAACTACAGTATGCTGATCAGGCTTTATCTGAACTACAGTATGCTGATCAGGCTCTAGCTGAACTACAGTATGCTGATCATGTTCTATCTGAACTACTGTATGCTGATCTGAACTACAGTATGCTGATCCTGCTCTATCTGAACTACAGTATGCTGATCAGGCTCCATCTGAACTACAGTATGCTGATCAGGCTCTATCTGAACTACAGTATGCTGATCCTGCGCCATCATAACTACAGTATGATGATCATGCTCTATCTGAACTACAGTATGCTGATCGCGCTCTATCTGAACTACAGTATGATGATCAGGCTTTATCTGAACTACAGTATGCTGATCAGGCTCTATCTTAACTACAGTATGCTGATCCTGCTCTATCTGAACTACAGTATACTGATCAGGCTCTATCTGAACTACAGTATGCTGATCAGGATATATCTGAAGAACAGTATGCTGATCTGAACTACAGTATGCTGTTCAGGCGCTATCTGAACTACAGAATGCTGATCCTGCTCTATCTGAACTACAGTATACTGATCAGGATCTATCTGAACTACAGTCTGCTGATCCTGCTCTATCTGAACTACAGCATGCTGATCAGGCTCTGTCTGAACTACAGTACGCTGATCCTGCTCTATCTGAACTACAGTATGCTGATCTGAACTACCGTATGCTGATCAGGCTCTATCTGAACTACAGTATGCTGATCAGGCTCTGTCTGAACTACAGTATGCTGATCTGAACTACCGTATGCTGATCAGGCTCTATCTGAACTACAGTATGCTGATCAGGCTCTATCTGAACTACAGTATGCTGATCCTGTTCTATCTGAACTACAGTATGCTGATCTGAACTACAGTATGCTGATCCTGCTCTATCTGAACTACAGTATGCTGACCAGGCTCTATCTGAACTACAGTATGCTGATCAGGCTCTATATGAACTACAGTATGCTGATCCTGCTCCATCAAAACTACAGTATGCTGATCATGCTCTATCTGAACAACAGTATTCTGATCAGGCTCTATCTGAACTGCAGTATGCTGATCAGGCTTTATCTGAACTAAAGTATGCTGATCATGCTCTATCTGAACTACAATATGCTGATCAGGCTCTATCTGAACTACAGTATGCTGATCAGGCTCTAGCTGAACTACAGTATGCTGATCCTGTTCTATCTGAACTACAGTATGCTGATCTGAACTACATTATGCTGTTCAGGCGCTATCTGAACTACAGAATGCTGATCCTGCTCTATCTGAACTACAGTATACTGATCAGGATCTATCTGAACTACAGTCTGCTGATCCTGCTCTATCTGAACTACAGTATGCTGATCAGGCTCTGTCTGAACTACAGTACGCTGATCCTGCTCTATCTGAACTACAGTATGCTGATCTGAACTACCGTATGCTGATCAGGCTCTATCTGAACTACAGTATGCTGATCAGGCTCTGTCTGAACTACAGTATGCTGATCTGAACTACCGTATGCTGATCAGGCTCTATCTGAACTACAGTATGCTGATCAGGCTCTATCTGAACTACAGTATGCTGATCCTGTTCTATCTGAACTACAGTATGCTGATCTGAACTACAGTATGCTGATCCTGCTCTATCTGAACTACAGTATGCTGACCAGGCTCTATCTGAACTACAGTATGCTGATCAGGCTCTATATGAACTACAGTATGCTGATCCTGCTCCATCAAAACTACAGTATGCTGATCATGCTCTATCTGAACAACAGTATTCTGATCAGGCTCTATCTGAACTGCAGTATGCTGATCAGGCTTTATCTGAACTAAAGTATGCTGATCATGCTCTATCTGAACTACAATATGCTGATCAGGCTCTATCTGAACTACAGTATGCTTATCAGGCTCTAGCTGAACTACAGTATGCTGATCCTGTTCTATCTGAACTACAGTATGCTGATCTGAACTACATTATGCTGATCAGGCTCTATCTGAACTATTGTATGATGATCAGGCTTTATCTGAACTACAGTATGCTGATCAGGCTCTGTCTGAACTACAGTATGCTGATCCTGCTCTATCTGAACTACAGTATGCTGATCTGACCTACCGTATGCTGATCAGGCTCTATCTGAACTACAGTATGCTGATCAGGCTCTGTCTGAACTACAGTATGCTGATCCTGCTCTATCTGAACTACAGTATGCTGATCTGAACTACCGTATGCTGATCAGGCTCTATCTGAACTACAGTATGCTGATCAGGCTCTATCTGAACTACAGTATGCTGATCCTGTTCTATCTGAACTACAGTATGCTGATCTGAACTACAGTATGCTGATCCTGCTCTATCTGAACTACAGTATGCTGACCAGGTTCTATCTGAACTACAGTATGCTGATCAGGCTCTATATGAACTACAGTATGCTGATCCTGCTCCATCAAAACTACAGTATGCTGATCATGCTCTATCTGAACAACAGTATGCTGATCAGGCTCTATCTGAACTGCAGTATGCTGATCAGGCTCTATATGAACTACAGTATGCTGATCCTGCTCCATCAAAACTACAGTATGCTGATCATGCTCTATCTGAACAACAGTATGCTGATCAGGCTCTATCTGAACTGCAGTATGCTGATCAGGCTTTATCTGAACTAAAGTATGCTGATCATGCTCTATCTGAACTACAGTATGCTGATCAGGCTCTATCTGAACTACAGTATCCTGATCAGGCTTTATCTGAACTACAGTATGCTGATCAGGCTCTAGCTGAACTACAGTATGCTGATCATGTTCTATCTGAACTACTGTATGCTGTTCTGAACTACAGTATGCTGATCCTGCTCTATCTGAACTACAGTATGCTGATCAGGCTCCATCTGAACTACAGTATGCTGATCAGGCTCTATCTGAACTACAGTATGCTGATCCTGCGCCATCATAACTACAGTATGATGATCATGCTCTATCTGAACTACACTATGATGATCGGGCTTTATCTGAACTACAGTATGATGATCAGGCTTTATCTGAACTACAGTATGATGATCAGGCTTTATCTGAACTACAGTATGCTGATCAGGCTCTATCTTAACTACAGTATGCTGATCCTGCTCTATCTGAACTACAGTATACTGATCAGGCTCTATCTGAACTACAGTATGCTGATCAGGATATATCTGAAGAACAGTATGCTGATCTGAACTACAGTATGCTGTTCAGGCGCTATCTGAACTACAGAATGCTGATCCTGCTCTATCTGAACTACAGTATACTGATCAGGATCTATCTGAACTACAGTCTGCTGATCCTGCTCTATCTGAACTACAGTATGCTGATCAGGCTCTGTCTGAACTACAGTACGCTGATCCTGCTCTATCTGAACTACAGTATGCTGATCTGAACTACCGTATGCTGATCAGGCTCTATCTGAACTACAGTATGCTGATCAGGCTCTGTCTGAACTACAGTATGCTGATCTGAACTACCGTATGCTGATCAGGCTCTATCTGAACTACAGTATGCTGATCAGGCTCTATCTGAACTACAGTATGCTGATCCTGTTCTATCTGAACTACAGTATGCTGATCTGAACTACAGTATGCTGATCCTGCTCTATCTGAACTACAGTATGCTGACAAGGCTCTATCTGAACTACAGTATGCTGATCAGGCTCTATATGAACTACAGTATGCTGATCCTGCTCCATCAAAACTACAGTATGCTGATCATGCTCTATCTAAACAACAGTATGCTGATCAGGCTCTATCTGAACTGCAGTATGCTGATCAGGCTTTATCTGAACTAAAGTATGCTGATCATGCTCTATCTGAACTACAGTATGCTGATCAGGCTTTATCTGAACTACAGTATGCTGATCAGGCTCTAGCTGAACTATAGTATGCTGATCCTGTTCTATCTGAACTACAGTATGCTGATCTGAACTACATTATGCTGATCAGGCTCTAGCTGAACTACACTATGCTGATCCTGTTCTATCTGAACTACAGTATGCTGATCTGAACTACATTATGCTGATCAGGCTCTATCTGAACTACTGTATGCTGATCAGGCTTTATCTGAACTACAGTATGCTGATCAGGCTCTAGCTGAACTACAGTATTCTGATTATGCTCTATCTGAACTACAGTATGCTGATCCTGCGCCATCATAACTACAGTATGCTGATCATGCTCTATCTGAACTACAGTATGCTGATCAGGCTCTATCTGAACTACAGTATGCTGATCAGGCTTTATCTGAACTACAGTATGCTGATCAGGCTCTATCTGAACTACAGTATGCTGATCCTGCTCTATCTGAACTACAGTATACTGATCAGGCTGTATCTGAACTACAGTATGCTGATCAGGATCTATCTGAACTACAGTCTGCTGATCCTGCTCTATCTGAACTACAGTATGCTGATCTGAACTACCTTATGCTGATCAGGCTCTATCTGAACTACAGTATGCTGATCAGGCTCTAGCTGAACTACAGTATGCTGATCCTGTTCTATCTGAACTACTGTATGCTGATTTGAACTACAGTATGCTGATCAGGCTCCATCTGAACTACAGTATGCTGATCAGGCTCTATCTGAACTACAGTATGCTGATCCTGTGCCATCATAACTACAGTATGATGATCATGCTCTATCTGAACTACAGTATGCTGATCAGGCTCTATCTGAACTACAGTATGCTGATCAGGCTCTAGCTTAACTACAGTATGCTGATCTTGCTCTATCTGAACTACAGTATACTGATCAGGCTCTATCTGAACTACAGTATGCTGATCAGGATATATCTGAAGAACAGTATGCTGATCTGAACTACAGTATGCTGATCCTGCTCTATCTGAACTACAGTATGCTGATCTGAACTACCGTATGCTGATCAGGCTCTATCTGAACTACAGTATGCTGATCAGGCTCTGTCTGAACTACAGTATGCTGATCCTGCTCTATCTGAACTACAGTATGCTGATCTGAACTACCGTATGCTGATCAGGCTCTATCTGAACTACAGTATGCTGATCAGGCTCTATCTGAACTTCAGTATGCTGATCCTGCTCCATCAAAACTACAGTATGCTGATCATGCTCTATCTGAACAACAGTATGCTGATCAGGCTCTATCTGAACTACAGTATGCTGATCAGGCTTTATCTGAACTAAAGTATGCTGATCATGCTCTATCTGAACTACATTATGCTGATAAGGCTCTATCTGAACTACAGTATGCTGATCAGGCTTTATCTGAACTACAGTATGCTGATCAGGCTCTAGCTGAACTACAGTATGCTGATCCTGTTCTATCTGAACTACAGTATGCTGATCTGAACTACATTATGCTGATCAGGCTCTATCTGAACTACAGTATGCTGATCAGGCTCTATCTGAACTACAGTATGCTGATCCTGTGCCATCATAACTACAGTATGATGATCATGCTCTATCTGAACTACAGTATGCTGATCAGGCTCTATCTGAACTACAGTATGCTGATCAGGCTTTATCTGAACTACAGTATGCTGATCAGGCTCTAGCTTAACTACAGTATGCTGATCCTGCTCTATCTGAACTACAGTATACTGATCAGGCTCTATCTGAACTACAGTATGCTGATCAGGATATATCTGAAGAACAGTATGCTGATCTGAACTACAGTATGCTGTTCAGGCACTATCTGAACTACAGAATGCTGATCCTGCTCTATCTGAACTACAGTATACTGATCAGGCTCTATCTGAACTACAGTATGCTGATCAGGATCTATCTGAACTACAGTCTGCTGATCCTGCTCTATCTGAACTACAGTATGCTGATCAGGCTCTGTCTGAACTACAGTATGCTGATCAGGCTTTATCTGAACTAAAGTATGCTGATCATGCTCTATCTGAACTACATTATGCTGATAAGGCTCTATCTGAACTACAGTATGCTGATCAGGCTTTATCTGAACTACAGTATGCTGATCAGGCTCTAGCTGAACTACAGTATGCTGATCCTGTTCTATCTGAACTACAGTATGCTGATCTGAACTACATTATGCTGATCAGGCTCTATCTGAACTACAGTATGCTGATCAGGCTCTATCTGAACTACAGTATGCTGATCCTGTGCCATCATAACTACAGTATGATGATCATGCTCTATCTGAACTACAGTATGCTGATCAGGCTCTATCTGAACTACAGTATGCTGATCAGGCTTTATCTGAACTACAGTATGCTGATCAGGCTCTAGCTTAACTACAGTATGCTGATCCTGCTCTATCTGAACTACAGTATACTGATCAGGCTCTATCTGAACTACAGTATGCTGATCCTGTGCCATCATAACTACAGTATGATGATCATGCTCTATCTGAACTACAGTATGCTGATCAGGCTCTATCTGAACTACAGTATGCTGATCAGGCTCTAGCTTAACTACAGTATGCTGATCTTGCTCTATCTGAACTACAGTATACTGATCAGGCTCTATCTGAACTACAGTATGCTGATCAGGATATATCTGAAGAACAGTATGCTGATCTGAACTACAGTATGCTGATCCTGCTCTATCTGAACTACAGTATGCTGATCTGAACTACCGTATGCTGATCAGGCTCTATCTGAACTACAGTATGCTGATCAGGCTCTGTCTGAACTACAGTATGCTGATCCTGCTCTATCTGAACTACAGTATGCTGATCTGAACTACCGTATGCTGATCAGGCTCTATCTGAACTACAGTATGCTGATCAGGCTCTATCTGAACTTCAGTATGCTGATCCTGCTCCATCAAAACTACAGTATGCTGATCATGCTCTATCTGAACAACAGTATGCTGATCAGGCTCTATCTGAACTACAGTATGCTGATCAGGCTTTATCTGAACTAAAGTATGCTGATCATGCTCTATCTGAACTACATTATGCTGATAAGGCTCTATCTGAACTACAGTATGCTGATCAGGCTTTATCTGAACTACAGTATGCTGATCAGGCTCTAGCTGAACTACAGTATGCTGATCCTGTTCTATCTGAACTACAGTATGCTGATCTGAACTACATTATGCTGATCAGGCTCTATCTGAACTACAGTATGCTGATCAGGCTCTATCTGAACTACAGTATGCTGATCCTGTGCCATCATAACTACAGTATGATGATCATGCTCTATCTGAACTACAGTATGCTGATCAGGCTCTATCTGAACTACAGTATGCTGATCAGGCTTTATCTGAACTACAGTATGCTGATCAGGCTCTAGCTTAACTACAGTATGCTGATCCTGCTCTATCTGAACTACAGTATACTGATCAGGCTCTATCTGAACTACAGTATGCTGATCAGGATATATCTGAAGAACAGTATGCTGATCTGAACTACAGTATGCTGTTCAGGCACTATCTGAACTACAGAATGCTGATCCTGCTCTATCTGAACTACAGTATACTGATCAGGCTCTATCTGAACTACAGTATGCTGATCAGGATCTATCTGAACTACAGTCTGCTGATCCTGCTCTATCTGAACTACAGTATGCTGATCAGGCTCTGTCTGAACTACAGTATGCTGATCAGGCTTTATCTGAACTAAAGTATGCTGATCATGCTCTATCTGAACTACATTATGCTGATAAGGCTCTATCTGAACTACAGTATGCTGATCAGGCTTTATCTGAACTACAGTATGCTGATCAGGCTCTAGCTGAACTACAGTATGCTGATCCTGTTCTATCTGAACTACAGTATGCTGATCTGAACTACATTATGCTGATCAGGCTCTATCTGAACTACAGTATGCTGATCAGGCTCTATCTGAACTACAGTATGCTGATCCTGTGCCATCATAACTACAGTATGATGATCATGCTCTATCTGAACTACAGTATGCTGATCAGGCTCTATCTGAACTACAGTATGCTGATCAGGCTTTATCTGAACTACAGTATGCTGATCAGGCTCTAGCTTAACTACAGTATGCTGATCCTGCTCTATCTGAACTACAGTATACTGATCAGGCTCTATCTGAACTACAGTATGCTGATCCTGTGCCATCATAACTACAGTATG
Organism: Salmo salar; assembly: GCF_965601325.2. Taxonomy (NCBI): domain Eukaryota; kingdom Metazoa; phylum Chordata; class Actinopteri; order Salmoniformes; family Salmonidae; genus Salmo; species Salmo salar. Next base: position 17,907,654 of record NC_138305.1, read on the forward strand.
ATGATCATGCTCTATCTGAACTACAGTATGCTGATCAGGCTCTATCTGAACTACAGTATGCTGATCAGGCTCTAGCTTAACTACAGTATGCTGATCTTGCTCTATCTGAACTACAGTATACTGATCAGGCTCTATCTGAACTACAGTATGCTGATCAGGATATATCTGAAGAACAGTATGCTGATCTGAACTACAGTATGCTGATCCTGCTCTATCTGAACTACAGTATGCTGATCTGAACTACCGTATGCTGATCAGGCTGTATCTGAACTACAGTATGCTGATCAGGCTCTGTCTGAACTACAGTATGCTGATCCTGCTCTATCTGAACTACAGTATGCTGATCTGAACTACCGTATGCTGATCAGGCTCTATCTGAACTACAGTATGCTGATCAGGCTCTATCTGAACTTCAGTATGCTGATCCTGCTCCATCAAAACTACAGTATGCTGATCATGCTCTATCTGAACAACAGTATGCTGATCAGGCTCTATCTGAACTACAGTATGCTGATCAGGCTTTATCTGAACTAAAGTATGCTGATCATGCTCTATCTGAACTACATTATGCTGATAAGGCTCTATCTGAACTACAGTATGCTGATCAGGCTTTATCTGAACTACAGTATGCTGATCAGGCTCTAGCTGAACTACAGTATGCTGATCCTGTTCTATCTGAACTACAGTATGCTGATCTGAACTACATTATGCTGATCAGGCTCTATCTGAACTACAGTATGCTGATCAGGCTCTATCTGAACTACAGTATGCTGATCCTGTGCCATCATAACTACAGTATGATGATCATGCTCTATCTGAACTACAGTATGCTGATCAGGCTCTATCTGAACTACAGTATGCTGATCAGGCTTTATCTGAACTACAGTATGCTGATCAGGCTCTAGCTTAACTACAGTATGCTGATCCTGCTCTATCTGAACTACAGTATACTGATCAGGCTCTATCTGAACTACAGTATGCTGATCAGGATATATCTGAAGAACAGTATGCTGATCTGAACTACAGTATGCTGTTCAGGCACTATCTGAACTACAGAATGCTGATCCTGCTCTATCTGAACTACAGTATACTGATCAGGCTCTATCTGAACTACAGTATGCTGATCAGGATCTATCTGAACTACAGTCTGCTGATCCTGCTCTATCTGAACTACAGTATGCTGATCAGGCTCTGTCTGAACTACAGTATGCTGATCAGGCTTTATCTGAACTAAAGTATGCTGATCATGCTCTATCTGAACTACATTATGCTGATAAGGCTCTATCTGAACTACAGTATGCTGATCAGGCTTTATCTGAACTACAGTATGCTGATCAGGCTCTAGCTGAACTACAGTATGCTGATCCTGTTCTATCTGAACTACAGTATGCTGATCTGAACTACATTATGCTGATCAGGCTCTATCTGAACTACAGTATGCTGATCAGGCTCTATCTGAACTACAGTATGCTGATCCTGTGCCATCATAACTACAGTATGATGATCATGCTCTATCTGAACTACAGTATGCTGATCAGGCTCTATCTGAACTACAGTATGCTGATCAGGCTCTAGCTTAACTACAGTATGCTGATCCTGCTCTATCTGAACTACAGTATACTGATCAGGCTCTATCTGAACTACAGTATGCTGAACAGGATATATCTGAAGAACAGTATGCTGATCTGAACTACAGTATGCTGTTCAGGCACTATCTGAACTACAGAATGCTGATCCTGCTCTATCTGAACTACAGTATACTGATCAGGCTCTATCTGAACTACAGTATGCTGATCAGGATCTATCTGAACTACAGTCTGCTGATCCTGCTCTATCTGAACTACAGTATGCTGATCAGGCTCTGTCTGAACTACAGTATGCTGATCCTGCTCTATCTGAACTACAGTATGCTGATCTGAACTACCGTATGCTGATCAGGCTCTATCTGAACTACAGTATGCTGATCAGGCTCTGTCTGAACTACAGTATGCTGATCCTGCTCTATCTGAACTACAGTATGCTGATCTGAACTACCGTATGCTGATCAGGCTCTATCTGAACTACAGTATGCTGATCAGGCTCTATCTGAACTACAGTATGCTGATCCTGTTCTATCTGAACTACAGTATGCTGATCTGAACTACAGTATGCTGATCCTGCTCTATCTGAACTACAGTATGCTGACCAGGCTCTATCTGAACTACAGTATGCTGATCAGGCTCTATATGAACTACAGTATGCTGATCCTGCTCCATCAAAACTACAGTATGCTGATCATGCTCTATCTGAACAACAGTATGCTGATCAGGCTCTATCTGAACTGCAGTATGCTGATCAGGCTTTATCTGAACTAAAGTATGCTGATCATGCTCTATCTGAACTACATTATGCTGATCAGGCTCTATCTGAACTACAGTATGCTGATCAGGCTTTATCTGAACTACAGTATGCTGATCAGGCTCTAGCTGAACTACAGTATGCTGATCCTGTTCTATCTGAACTACAGTATGCTGATCTGAACTACATTATGCTGATCAGGCTCTATCTGAACTACAGTATGCTGATCAGGCTCTATCTGAACTACAGTATGATGATCAGGCTTTATCTGAACTACAGTATGCTGATCAGGCTCTATCTTAACTACAGTACGCTGATCCTGCTCTATCTGAACTACAGTATGCTGATCTGAACTACCGTATGCTGATCAGGCTCTATCTGAACTACAGTATGCTGATCAGGCTCTGTCTGAACTACAGTATGCTGATCTGAACTACCGTATGCTGATCAGGCTCTATCTGAACTACAGTATGCTGATCAGGCTCTATCTGAACTACAGTATGCTGATCCTGTTCTATCTGAACTACAGTATGCTGATCTGAACTACAGTATGCTGATCCTGCTCTATCTGAACTACAGTATGCTGACCAGGCTCTATCTGAACTACAGTATGCTGATCAGGCTCTATATGAACTACAGTATGCTGATCCTGCTCCATCAAAACTACAGTATGCTGATCATGCTCTATCTGAACAACAGTATGCTGATCAGGCTCTATCTGAACTGCAGAATGCTGATCAGGCTTTATCTGAACTAAAGTATGCTGATCATGCTCTATCTGAACTACAATATGCTGATCAGGCTCTATCTGAACTACAGTATGCTGATCAGGCTCTAGCTGAACTACAGTATGCTGATCCTGTTCTATCTGAACTACAGTATGCTGATCTGAACTACATTATGCTGATCAGGCTCTATCTGAACTACTGTATGCTGATCAGGCTTTATCTGAACTACAGTATGCTGATCAGGCTCTGTCTGAACTACAGTATGCTGATCCTGCTCTATCTGAACTACAGTATGCTGATCTGACCTACCGTATGCTGATCAGGCTCTATCTGAACTACAGTATGCTGATCAGGCTCTGTCTGAACTACAGTATGCTGATCCTGCTCTATCTGAACTACAGTATGCTGATCTGAACTACCGTATGCTGATCAGGCTCTATCTGAACTACAGTATGCTGATCAGGCTCTATCTGAACTACAGTATGCTGATCCTGTTCTATCTGAACTACAGTATGCTGATCTGAACTACAGTATGCTGATCCTGCTCTATCTGAACTACAGTTTGCTGACCAGGCTCTATCTGAACTACAGTATGCTGATCAGGCTCTATATGAACTACAGTATGCTGATCCTGCTCCATCAAAACTACAGTATGCTGATCATGCTCTATCTGAACAACAGTATGCTGATCAGGCTCTATCTGAACTGCAGTATGCTGATCAGGCTCTATATGAACTACAGTATGCTGATCCTGCTCCATCAAAACTACAGTATGCTGATCATGCTCTATCTGAACAACAGTATGCTGATCAGGCTCTATCTGAACTGCAGTATGCTGATCAGGCTTTATCTGAACTAAAGTATGCTGATCATGCTTTATCTGAACTACAGTATGCTGATCAGGCTCTATCTGAACTACAGTATCCTGATCAGGCTTTATCTGAACTACATTATGCTGATCAGGCTCTAGCTGAACTACAGTATGCTGATCATGTTCTATCTGAACTACTGTATGCTGATCTGAACTACAGTATGCTGATCCTGCTCTATCTGAACTACAGTATGCTGATCAGGCTCCATCTGAACTACAGTATGCTGATCAGGCTCTATCTGAACTACAGTATGCTGATCCTGCGCCATCATAACTACAGTATGATGATCATGCTCTATCTGAACTACACTATGATGATCGGGCTTTATCTGAACTACAGTATGATGATCAGGCTTTATCTGAACTACAGTATGATGATCAGGCTTTATCTGAACTACAGTATGCTGATCAGGCTCTATCTTAACTACAGTATGCTGATCCTGCTCTATCTGAACTACAGTATACTGATCAGGCTCTATCTGAACTACAGTATGCTGATCAGGATATATCTGAAGAACAGTATGCTGATCTGAACTACAGTATGCTGTTCAGGTGCTATCTGAACTACAGAATGCTGATCCTGCTCTATCTGAACTACAGTATACTGATCAGGATCTATCTGAACTACAGTCTGCTGATCCTGCTCTATCTGAACTACAGTATGCTGATCAGGCTCTGTCTGAACTACAGTACGCTGATCCTGCTCTATCTGAACTACAGTATGCTGATCTGAACTACCGTATGCTGATCAGGCTCTATCTGAACTACAGTATGCTGATCAGGCTCTGTCTGAACTACAGTATGCTGATCTGAACTACCGTATGCTGATCAGGCTCTATCTGAACTACAGTATGCTGATCAGGCTCTATCTGAACTACAGTATGCTGATCCTGTTCTATCTGAACTACAGTATGCTGATCTGAACTACAGTATGCTGATCTGAACTACCGTATGCTGATCAGGCTCTATCTGAACTACAGTATGCTGATCAGGCTCTATCTGAACTACAGTATGCTGATCCTGTTCTATCTGAACTACAGTATGCTGATCTGAACTACAGTATGCTGATCCTGCTCTATCTGAACTACAGTATGCTGACCAGGCTCTATCTGAACTACAGTATGCTGATCAGGCTCTATATGAACTACAGTATGCTGATCCTGCTCCATCAAAACTACAGTATGCTGATCATGCTCTATCTGAACAACAGTATGCTGATCAGGCTCTATCTGAACTGCAGAATGCTGATCAGGCTTTATCTGAACTAAAGTATGCTGATCATGCTCTATCTGAACTACAATATGCTGATCAGGCTCTATCTGAACTACAGTATGCTGATCAGGCTCTAGCTGAACTACAGTATGCTGATCCTGTTCTATCTGAACTACAGTATGCTGATCTGAACTACATTATGCTGATCAGGCTCTATCTGAACTACTGTATGCTGATCAGGCTTTATCTGAACTACAGTATGCTGATCAGGCTCTGTCTGAACTACAGTATGCTGATCCTGCTCTATCTGAACTACAGTATGCTGATCTGACCTACCGTATGCTGATCAGGCTCTATCTGAACTACAGTATGCTGATCAGGCTCTGTCTGAACTACAGTATGCTGATCCTGCTCTATCTGAACTACAGTATGCTGATCTGAACTACCGTATGCTGATCAGGCTCTATCTGAACTACAGTATGCTGATCAGGCTCTATCTGAACTACAGTATGCTGATCCTGTTCTATCTGAACTACAGTATGCTGATCTGAACTACAGTATGCTGATCCTGCTCTATCTGAACTACAGTTTGCTGACCAGGCTCTATCTGAACTACAGTATGCTGATCAGGCTCTATATGAACTACAGTATGCTGATCCTGCTCCATCAAAACTACAGTATGCTGATCATGCTCTATCTGAACAACAGTATGCTGATCAGGCTCTATCTGAACTGCAGTATGCTGATCAGGCTCTATATGAACTACAGTATGCTGATCCTGCTCCATCAAAACTACAGTATGCTGATCATGCTCTATCTGAACAACAGTATGCTGATCAGGCTCTATCTGAACTGCAGTATGCTGATCAGGCTTTATCTGAACTAAAGTATGCTGATCATGCTTTATCTGAACTACAGTATGCTGATCAGGCTCTATCTGAACTACAGTATCCTGATCAGGCTTTATCTGAACTACATTATGCTGATCAGGCTCTAGCTGAACTACAGTATGCTGATCATGTTCTATCTGAACTACTGTATGCTGATCTGAACTACAGTATGCTGATCCTGCTCTATCTGAACTACAGTATGCTGATCAGGCTCCATCTGAACTACAGTATGCTGATCAGGCTCTATCTGAACTACAGTATGCTGATCCTGCGCCATCATAACTACAGTATGATGATCATGCTCTATCTGAACTACACTATGATGATCGGGCTTTATCTGAACTACAGTATGATGATCAGGCTTTATCTGAACTACAGTATGATGATCAGGCTTTATCTGAACTACAGTATGCTGATCAGGCTCTATCTTAACTACAGTATGCTGATCCTGCTCTATCTGAACTACAGTATACTGATCAGGCTCTATCTGAACTACAGTATGCTGATCAGGATATATCTGAAGAACAGTATGCTGATCTGAACTACAGTATGCTGTTCAGGTGCTATCTGAACTACAGAATGCTGATCCTGCTCTATCTGAACTACAGTATACTGATCAGGATCTATCTGAACTACAGTCTGCTGATCCTGCTCTATCTGAACTACAGTATGCTGATCAGGCTCTGTCTGAACTACAGTACGCTGATCCTGCTCTATCTGAACTACAGTATGCTGATCTGAACTACCGTATGCTGATCAGGCTCTATCTGAACTACAGTATGCTGATCAGGCTCTGTCTGAACTACAGTATGCTGATCTGAACTACCGTATGCTGATCAGGCTCTATCTGAACTACAGTATGCTGATCAGGCTCTATCTGAACTACAGTATGCTGATCCTGTTCTATCTGAACTACAGTATGCTGATCTGAACTACAGTATGCTGATCCTGCTCTATCTGAACTACAGTATGCTGACCAGGCTCTATCTGAACTACAGTATGCTGATCAGGCTCTATATGAACTACAGTATGCTGATCCTGCTCCATCAAAACTACAGTATGCTGATCATGCTCTATCTGAACAACAGTATGCTGATCAGGCTCTATCTGAACTGCAGTATGCTGATCAGGCTTTATCTGAACTAAAGTATGCTGATCATGCTCTATCTGAACTACAATATGCTGATCAGGCTCTATCTGAACTACAGTATGCTGATCAGGCTTTATCTGAACTACAGTATGCTGATCAGGCTCTAGCTGAACTACAGTATGCTGATCCTGTTCTATCTGAACTACAGTATGCTGATCTGAACTACATTATGCTGATCAGGCTCTATCTGAACTACTGTATGCTGATCAGGCTTTATCTGAACTACAGTATGCTGATCAGGCTCTAGCTGAACTACAGTATTCTGATTATGCTCTATCTGAACTACAGTATGCTGATCCTGCGCCATCATAACTACAGTATGCTGATCATGCTCTATCTGAACTACAGTATGCTGATCAGGCTCTATCTGAACTACAGTATGCTGATCAGGCTTTATCTGAACTACAGTATGCTGATCAGGCTCTATCTGAACTACAGTATGCTGATCCTGCTCTATCTGAACTACAGTATACTGATCAGGCTGTATCTGAACTACAGTATGCTGATCAGGATCTATCTGAACTACAGTCTGCTGATCCTGCTCTATCTGAACTACAGTATGCTGATCTGAACTACCTTATGCTGATCAGGCTCTATCTGAACTACAGTATGCTGATCAGGCTCTAGCTGAACTACAGTATGCTGATCCTGTTCTATCTGAACTACTGTATGCTGATCTGAACTACAGTATGCTGATCAGGCTCCATCTGAACTACAGTATGCTGATCAGGCTCTATCTGAACTACAGTATGCTGATCCTGTGCCATCATAACTACAGTATGATGATCATGCTCTATCTGAACTAACTACAGTTTGCTAATCCTGCTCTATCAGAACTACAGAATGCTGATCAGGCTCTATCTGAATTACAGTATAATGATCTGAACTACAGTATGCTGATCCTGCTGTATCTGAACTACTGTATGCTGATCATGTGCTATCTGAACTACAGTATGCTGATCAGGCTCTATCTGAACTACAGTATGCTGATCTGAACTACAGTATGCTGATCCTGTCTATCTGAACTACAGTATGCTGATCAGGCTCTATCTGAACTACAGTCTGCTGATCAGGATCTATCTGAACTACAGTATGCTGATCTGAACTACAGTATGCTGATCAGGCTCTATCCGATCTACAGTATGCTGATCAGGCTCTATCCGAACTACAATCTGCTGATCCTGCTCTATCTGAACTACAGAATGCTGATCAGGCTCTATCTGAACTACAGTATGCTGATCGTGCTCTATCTGAACTACAGTATGCTGATCCTGCTCTATCTGAACTACAGTATGCTGATCAGGCTCTATCTGAACTACAGTATGCTGATCCTGCTCTATGAGAACTACAGTATGCTGATCCTGCTCTATCAGAACTACAGAATGCTGATCAGGCTCTATCTGAACTACAGTATGCTGATCTGAACTACAGTATGCTGATCCTACTCTACCTGAACAACAGTATGCTGATCAGGCTCTATCTGAACTACTGTCTGCTGATCAGGCTCTATATGAACTACAGTATGCTGATCAGGCTCTATATGAACTACAGTATGCTGATCAGGCTCTATCTGAACTACAGTGTGCTGATCAGGCTCTATCTGAACTACAGTATGCTGATCTGAACTACAGTGTGCTGATCCTGCTCTGTCTGAACTACAGTATGATGATCCTGCTCTGTCTGAACTACAGAATGCTGATCAGGCTCTATCTGAACTACAGTATGCTGATCTTAACTACAGTATGCTGATCATGCTCTACCTGAACTACAGTTAGCTGATTATGCTCTACCTGATCTACAGTATGCTGATCTGGCTCTAGCCGAACTACAGTATGCTGATCAGGATCGATCTGAACTACAGTTTGCTGATCCTGCTCTATCAGAACTACAGAATGCTGATCAGGCTCTATCTGAATTACAGTATAATGATCTGAACTACAGTATGCTGATCCTGCTGTATCTGAACTACTGTATGCTGATCATGTGCTATCTGAACTACAGTATGCTGATCCTGCTCTATCTGAACTACAGTATGCTGATCTGAAATACAGTATGCTGATCCTGTCTATCTGAACTACAGTATGCTGATCAGGCTCTATCTGAACTACAGTCTGCTGATCAGGCTTTATCTGAACTACAGTATGCTGATCAGGCTCTAGCTTAACTACAGTATGCTGATCCTGCTCTATCTGAACTACAGTATACTGATCAGGCTCTATCTGAACTACAGTATGCTGATCAGGATATATCTGAAGAACAGTATGCTGATCTGAACTACAGTATGCTGTTCAGGCACTATCTGAACTACAGAATGCTGATCCTGCTCTATCTGAACTACAGTATACTGATCAGGCTCTATCTGAACTACAGTATGCTGATCAGGATCTATCTGAACTACAGTCTGCTGATCCTGCTCTATCTGAACTACAGTATGCTGATCAGGCTCTGTCTGAACTACAGTATGCTGATCCTGCTCTATCTGAACTACAGTATGCTGATCTGAACTACCGTATGCTGATCAGGCTCTATCTGAACTACAGTATGCTGATCAGGCTCTGTCTGAACTACAGTATGCTGATCCTGCTCTATCTGAACTACAGTATGCTGATCTGAACTACCGTATGCTGATCAGGCTCTATCTGAACTACAGTATGCTGATCAGGCTCTATCTGAACTACAGTATGCTGATCCTGTTCTATCTGAACTACAGTATGCTGATCTGAACTACAGTATGCTGATCCTGCTCTATCTGAACTACAGTATGCTGACCAGGCTCTATCTGAACTACAGTATGCTGATCAGGCTCTATATGAACTACAGTATGCTGATCCTGCTCCATCAAAACTACAGTATGCTGATCATGCTCTATCTGAACAACAGTATGCTGATCAGGCTCTATCTGAACTGCAGTATGCTGATCAGGCTTTATCTGAACTAAAGTATGCTGATCATGCTCTATCTGAACTACATTATGCTGATCAGGCTCTATCTGAACTACAGTATGCTGATCAGGCTTTATCTGAACTACAGTATGCTGATCAGGCTCTAGCTGAACTACAGTATGCTGATCCTGTTCTATCTGAACTACAGTATGCTGATCTGAACTACATTATGCTGATCAGGCTCTATCTGAACTACAGTATGCTGATCAGGCTCTATCTGAACTACAGTATGATGATCAGGCTTTATCTGAACTACAGTATGCTGATCAGGCTCTATCTTAACTACAGTACGCTGATCCTGCTCTATCTGAACTACAGTATGCTGATCTGAACTACCGTATGCTGATCAGGCTCTATCTGAACTACAGTATGCTGATCAGGCTCTGTCTGAACTACAGTATGCTGATCTGAACTACCGTATGCTGATCAGGCTCTATCTGAACTACAGTATGCTGATCAGGCTCTATCTGAACTACAGTATGCTGATCCTGTTCTATCTGAACTACAGTATGCTGATCTGAACTACAGTATGCTGATCCTGCTCTATCTGAACTACAGTATGCTGACCAGGCTCTATCTGAACTACAGTATGCTGATCAGGCTCTATATGAACTACAGTATGCTGATCCTGCTCCATCAAAACTACAGTATGCTGATCATGCTCTATCTGAACAACAGTATGCTGATCAGGCTCTATCTGAACTGCAGAATGCTGATCAGGCTTTATCTGAACTAAAGTATGCTGATCATGCTCTATCTGAACTACAATATGCTGATCAGGCTCTATCTGAACTACAGTATGCTGATCAGGCTCTAGCTGAACTACAGTATGCTGATCCTGTTCTATCTGAACTATAGTATGCTGATCTGAACTACATTATGCTGATCAGGCTCTATCTGAACTACTGTATGCTGATCAGGCTTTATCTGAACTACAGTATGCTGATCAGGCTCTGTCTGAACTACAGTATGCTGATCCTGCTCTATCTGAACTACAGTATGCTGATCTGACCTACCGTATGCTGATCAGGCTCTATCTGAACTACAGTATGCTGATCAGGCTCTGTCTGAACTACAGTATGCTGATCCTGCTCTATCTGAACTACAGTATGCTGATCTGAACTACCGTATGCTGATCAGGCTCTATCTGAACTACAGTATGCTGATCAGGCTCTATCTGAACTACAGTATGCTGATCCTGTTCTATCTGAACTACAGTATGCTGATCTGAACTACAGTATGCTGATCCTGCTCTATCTGAACTACAGTATGCTGACCAGGCTCTATCTGAACTACAGTATGCTGATCAGGCTCTATATGAACTACAGTATGCTGATCCTGCTCCATCAAAACTACAGTATGCTGATCATGCTCTATCTGAACAACAGTATGCTGATCAGGCTCTATCTGAACTGCAGTATGCTGATCAGGCTCTATATGAACTACAGTATGCTGATCCTGCTCCATCAAAACTACAGTATGCTGATCATGCTCTATCTGAACAACAGTATGCTGATCAGGCTCTATCTGAACTGCAGTATGCTGATCAGGCTTTATCTGAACTAAAGTATGCTGATCATGCTTTATCTGAACTACAGTATGCTGATCAGGCTCTATCTGAACTACAGTATCCTGATCAGGCTTTATCTGAACTACATTATGCTGATCAGGCTCTAGCTGAACTACAGTATGCTGATCATGTTCTATCTGAACTACTGTATGCTGATCTGAACTACAGTATGCTGATCCTGCTCTATCTGAACTACAGTATGCTGATCAGGCTCCATCTGAACTACAGTATGCTGATCAGGCTCTATCTGAACTACAGTATGCTGATCCTGCGCCATCATAACTACAGTATGATGATCATGCTCTATCTGAACTACACTATGATGATCGGGCTTTATCTGAACTACAGTATGATGATCAGGCTTTATCTGAACTACAGTATGATGATCAGGCTTTATCTGAACTACAGTATGCTGATCAGGCTCTATCTTAACTACAGTATGCTGATCCTGCTCTATCTGAACTACAGTATACTGATCAGGCTCTATCTGAACTACAGTATGCTGATCAGGATATATCTGAAGAACAGTATGCTGATCTGAACTACAGTATGCTGTTCAGGTGCTATCTGAACTACAGAATGCTGATCCTGCTCTATCTGAACTACAGTATACTGATCAGGATCTATCTGAACTACAGTCTGCTGATCCTGCTCTATCTGAACTACAGTATGCTGATCAGGCTCTGTCTGAACTACAGTACGCTGATCCTGCTCTATCTGAACTACAGTATGCTGATCTGAACTACCGAATGCTGATCAGGCTCTATCTGAACTACAGTATGCTGATCAGGCTCTGTCTGAACTACAGTATGCTGATCTGAACTACCGTATGCTGATCAGGCTCTATCTGAACTACAGTATGCTGATCAGGCTCTATCTGAACTACAGTATGCTGATCCTGTTCTATCTGAACTACAGTATGCTGATCTGAACTACAGTATGCTGATCCTGCTCTATCTGAACTACAGTATGCTGACCAGGCTCTATCTGAACTACAGTATGCTGATCAGGCTCTATATGAACTACAGTATGCTGATCCTGCTCCATCAAAACTACAGTATGCTGATCATGCTCTATCTGAACAACAGTATGCTGATCAGGCTCTATCTGAACTGCAGTATGCTGATCAGGCTTTATCTGAACTAAAGTATGCTGATCATGCTCTATCTGAACTACAATATGCTGATCAGGCTCTATCTGAACTACAGTATGCTGATCAGGCTTTATCTGAACTACAGTATGCTGATCAGGCTCTAGCTGAACTACAGTATGCTGATCCTGTTCTATCTGAACTACAGTATGCTGATCTGAACTACATTATGCTGATCAGGCTCTATCTGAACTACTGTATGCTGATCAGGCTTTATCTGAACTACAGTATGCTGATCAGGCTCTAGCTGAACTACAGTATTCTGATTATGCTCTATCTGAACTACAGTATGCTGATCCTGCGCCATCATAACTACAGTATGCTGATCATGCTCTATCTGAACTACAGTATGCTGATCAGGCTCTATCTGAACTACAGTATGCTGATCAGGCTTTATCTGAACTACAGTATGCTGATCAGGCTCTATCTGAACTACAGTATGCTGATCCTGCTCTATCTGAACTACAGTATACTGATCAGGCTGTATCTGAACTACAGTATGCTGATCAGGATCTATCTGAACTACAGTCTGCTGATCCTGCTCTATCTGAACTACAGTATGCTGATCTGAACTACCTTATGCTGATCAGGCTCTATCTGAACTACAGTATGCTGATCAGGCTCTAGCTGAACTACAGTATGCTGATCCTGTTCTATCTGAACTACTGTATGCTGATCTGAACTACAGTATGCTGATCAGGCTCCATCTGAACTACAGTATGCTGATCAGGCTCTATCTGAACTACAGTATGCTGATCCTGTGCCATCATAACTACAGTATGATGATCATGCTCTATCTGAACTAACTACAGTTTGCTGATCCTGCTCTATCAGAACTACAGAATGCTGATCAGGCTCTATCTGAATTACAGTATAATGATCTGAACTACAGTATGCTGATCCTGCTGTATCTGAACTACTGTATGCTGATCATGTGCTATCTGAACTACAGTATGCTGATCAGGCTCTATCTGAACTACAGTATGCTGATCTGAACTACAGTATGCTGATCCTGTCTATCTGAACTACAGTATGCTGATCAGGCTCTATCTGAACTACAGTCTGCTGATCAGGATCTATCTGAACTACAGTATGCTGATCTGAACTACAGTATGCTGATCAGGCTCTATCCGATCTACAGTATGCTGATCAGGCTCTATCCGAACTACAATCTGCTGATCCTGCTCTATCTGAACTACAGAATGCTGATCAGGCTCTATCTGAACTACAGTATGCTGATCGTGCTCTATCTGAACTACAGTATGCTGATCCTGCTCTATCTGAACTACAGTATGCTGATCAGGCTCTATCTGAACTACAGTATGCTGATCCTGCTCTATGAGAACTACAGTATGCTGATCCTGCTCTATCAGAACTACAGAATGCTGATCAGGCTCTATCTGAACTACAGTATGCTGATCTGAACTACAGTATGCTGATCCTACTCTACCTGAACAACAGTATGCTGATCAGGCTCTATCTGAACTACTGTCTGCTGATCAGGCTCTATATGAACTACAGTATGCTGATCAGGCTCTATATGAACTACAGTATGCTGATCAGGCTCTATCTGAACTACAGTGTGCTGATCAGGCTCTATCTGAACTACAGTATGCTGATCTGAACTACAGTGTGCTGATCCTGCTCTGTCTGAACTACAGTATGATGATCCTGCTCTGTCTGAACTACAGAATGCTGATCAGGCTCTATCTGAACTACAGTATGCTGATCTTAACTACAGTATGCTGATCATGCTCTACCTGAACTACAGTTAGCTGATTATGCTCTACCTGATCTACAGTATGCTGATCTGGCTCTAGCCGAACTACAGTATGCTGATCAGGATCGATCTGAACTACAGTTTGCTGATCCTGCTCTATCAGAACTACAGAATGCTGATCAGGCTCTATCTGAATTACAGTATAATGATCTGAACTACAGTATGCTGATCCTGCTGTATCTGAACTACTGTATGCTGATCATGTGCTATCTGAACTACAGTATGCTGATCCTGCTCTATCTGAACTACAGTATGCTGATCTGAAATACAGTATGCTGATCCTGTCTATCTGAACTACAGTATGCTGATCAGGCTCTATCTGAACTACAGTCTGCTGATCAGGATCTATCTGAACTACAGTATGCTGATCTGAACTACAGTATGCTGATCAGGCTCTATCCGATCTACAGTATGCTGATCAGGCTCTATCCGAACTACAATCTGCTGATCCTGCTCTATCTGAACTACAGAATGCTGATCAGGCTCTATCTTAACTACAGTATGCTGATCGTGCTCTATCTGAACTACAGTATGCTGATCCTGCTCTATCTGAACTACAGTATGCTGATCAGGCTCTATCTGAACTGCAGTATGCTGATCCTGCTCGATCTGAACTACAGTATGCTGATCTGAACTACAGTATGCTGATCGTGCTCTATCTGAACTACAGTAGGCTGATCCTGCTCTATCTGAACAACAGTATGCTGATCCTGCTCTATCTGAACTACAGTATGCTGATCCTGCTCTATCTGAACTTCAGTATGCTGATCATGCTCTATCTGAACTACAGTATGCTGATCAGGCTCTATCTGAACTACAGTATGCTGATCAGGCTCTGTCTGAATTACAGTATACTGATCAGGCTCTATCTGAACGTCAGTATGCTGATCAGGATCTATCTGAACTACAGTATGCTGATCTGAACTACAGTATGCTGATCCTACTCTATCTGAACTACATTATGCTGACCAGGCTCTATCTGAACTACAGGATGCTGATCAGGATCTGTCTGAACTACAGTATGCTGATCTGAACTACAGTATGCTGATCAGGCTCTATCTGAACTACAGTATGCTGATCAGGCTCTATCTGAATTACAGTATACTGATCAGGCTCTATCTGAACTACAGTATGCTGATCAGGATCTATCTGAACTACAGTATGCTGATTTGAACTACAGTATGCTGATCAGGCTCTATCCGAACTACTGTCTGCTGATCCTGCTCTATCTGAACTACAGTATGCTGACCAGGCTCTATCTGAACTACAGTATGCTGATAAGGCTCTATCTGAACTACAGTATGCTTATCAGGCTCTATCTGAACTGCAGTATGCTGATCCGGATCTATCTGAAATACAGTATGCTGATCCTGCTCTATCAGAACTACAGAATGCTGATCAGGCTCTATCTGAACTACAGTATGCTGATCTGAACTACAGTATGCTGATCGTGCTCTATCTGAACTACAGTATGCTGATCCTGCTCTATCTGAACTACAGTATGCAGATCAGGCTCTATCTGAACTACAGTATGCTCATCCTGCTCTATCAGAACTACAGTATGCTGATCCTGCTCTATCAGAACTACAGAATGCTGATCAGAACTACAGTATGCTGATCCCGCTCTGTCTGAATTACAGTATACTGATCAGGCTCTATCTGAACTACAGTATGCTGATTAGGCTCTATCTGAACTACAGTATGCTGATCAAGATATATCTGAACTACAGTATGCTGATCTGAACTACAGCATGCTGATCAGGCTCTATCTGAACTAGAGTATGCTGATCCTGCTCTATCTGAACTACAGTATACTGTTCAGGCTCTATCTGAACTACAGTATGCTGATCAGGATCTATCTGAACTACAGTATGCTGATCTGAACTACAGTATGCTGATCCTACTCTACCTGAACAACAGTATGCTGATCAGGCTCTATCTGAACTACTGTCTGCTGATCAGGCTCTATATGAACTACAGTATGCTGATCAGGCTCTATATGAACTACAGTATGCTGATCAGGCTCTATCTGAACTACAGTGTGCTGATCAGGCTCTATCTGAACTACAGTATGCTGATCTGAACTACAGTGTGCTGATCCTGCTCTGTCTGAACTACAGTATGCTGATCCTGCTCTGTCTGAACTACAGTATGCTGATCCTGCTCTATCTGAGCTACATTATGCTGATCCTGCTTTATCAGAACTACAGAATGCTGATCAGGCTCTATCTGAACTACAGTATGCTGATCTTAACTACAGTATGCTGATCCTGCTGTATCTGAACTACAGTATGCTGATCATGCTCTACCTGAACTACAGTTAGCTGATTATGCTCTACCTGATCTACAGTATGCTGATCTGGCTCTAGCCGAACTACAGTATGCTGATCAGGATCGATCTGAACTACAGTTTGCTGATCCTGCTCTATCAGAACTACAGAATGCTGATCAGGCTCTATCTGAATTACAGTATAATGATCTGAACTACAGTATGCTGATCCTGCTGTATCTGAACTACTGTATGCCTATCATGCGCTATCTGAACTACAGTATGCTGATCCTGCTCTATCTGAACTACAGTATGCTGATCTGAACTACAGTATGCTGATCCTGTCTATCTGAACTACAGTATGCTGATCAGGCTCTATCTGAACTACAGTCTGCTGATCAGGATCTATCTGAACTACAATCTGCTGATCCTGCTCTATCTGAACTACAGTATGCTGATCCTGCTCTATCTGAACTACAGTATGCTGATCAGGCTCTATCCGATCTACAGTATGCTGATCAGGCTCTATCCGAACTACAATCTGCTGATCCTGCTCTATCTGAACTACAGTATGCTGATCCTGCTCTATCTGAACTACAGTATGCTGATCAGGCTCTATCTGAACTACAGTATGCTGATCAGGATCTATCTGAACTACAGTATGCTGATCCTGCTCTATCAGAATTACAGAATGCTGATCAGGCTCTATCTGAACTACAGTATGCTGATCTGAACTACAGTATGCTGATCCTACTCTATCTGAACTACATTATGCTGACCAGGCTCTATCTGAACTACAGGATGCTGATCAGGATCTGTCTGAACTACAGTATGCTGATCTGAACTACAGAATGCTGATCAGGCTCTATCTGAACTACAGTATGCTGATCAGGCTCTGTCTGAATTACAGTATACTGATCAGGCTCTATCTGAACTACAGTATGCTGATCAGGCTCTATCTGAACTACAGTATGCTGATCAGGCTCTATCTGAACAACAGTATGCTTATCAGGCTCTATCTGAACTGCAGAATGCTGATCAGGCTCTATCTGAACTACAGTATGCTGATCTGTACTACAGTATGCTGATACCGCTCTGTCTGAATTACAGTATACTGATCAGGCTTTATCTGAACTACAGTATGCTGATCAGGCTCTATCTGAACTACAGTATGCTGATCAAGATATATCTGAACTAGAGTATGCTGATCCTGCTCTATCTGAACTACAGTATACTGATCAGGCTCTATCTGAACTACAGTATGCTGATCAGAATCTATCTGAACTACAGTATGCTGATCTGAACTACAGTATGCTGATCCTACTCTACCTGAACTACAGTATGCTGATCAGGCTCTATCCAAATTACTGTCTGCTGATCAGGCTCTATCTGAACTACAGTATGCTGATCAGGCTCTATCTGAACTACAGTATTCTGATCAGGCTCTATCTGAACTGCAGTATGCTCATCCGGATCTATCTGAACTACAGTATGCTGATCCTGCTCTATCTGAACTACAGTATGCTGATCTGAACTACAGTATACTGATCAGGCTCTATCTGAACTACAGTATGCTGATCAGGCTCTGTCTGAATTACAGTATACTAATCAGGCTCTATCTGAACGACAGTATGCTGATCAGGATCTATCTGAACTACAGTATGCTGATCTGAACTACAGTATGCTGATCCTACTCTATCTGAACTACTTTATGCTGACCAGGCTCTATCTGAACTACAGGATGCTGATCAGGATCTGTCTGAACTACAGTATGCTGATCTGAACTACAGAATGCTGATCAGGCTCTATCTGAACTACAGTATGCTGATCAGGCTCTATCTGAACTACAGTATGCTGATCTGAACTACAGTATGCTGATCCTGCTCTATCTGAACTACAGTATGCTGATCAGGCTCTATCTGAACTACAGTATGCTGATCAGGCTCTATCTGAACTACAGTATGCTGATCCTGCTCTATCAGAACTACAGTATGCTGATCAGGCTCTATCTGAACTACAGAATGCTGATCAGGCTCTATCTGAACTACAGTATGCTGATCTGAACTACAGTATGCTGATTCTGCTCTATCTGAACTACAGTATGCTGATCAGGCCCTATCTGAACTACAGTATGCTGATCCTGCTCTATCTGAACTACAGTATGCTGATCCTGCTCTATCAGAACTACAGTATGCTGATCCTGCTCTATCAGAACTACAGTATGCTGATCCTGCTCTATCTGAACTACAGTATGCTGATCCTGCTCTATCTGAACTACAGTATGCTGATCAGGCACTATCTGAACTACAGTATGCTGATCAGGCACTATCTGAACTACAGTATGCTGATCAGAACTACAGTATGCTTATCCCGCTCTGTCTGAATTACAGTATACTGATCAGGCTCTATCCGAACTACTGTCTGCTAAACCTGCTCTATCTGATCTACAGTATGCTGATCCTACTCTACCTGAACTACAGTATGCTGATCAGGCTCTATCCGAACTACTGTCTGCTGATCCTGCTCTATCTGGTCTACAGTATGCTGATCAGGCTCTATCTGAACTACAGTATGCTGATCAGGCTCTATCTGAACTGCAGTATGCTGATCCTGCTCTCTCAGAACTACAGAATGCTGATCAGGCTCTATCTGAACTACAGCATGCTGATCTGAACTACAGTATGCTGATCCTGTTCTATCTGAACTACAGTATGCTGATCCTGCTCTCTCTGAACTACAGTATGCTGATCCTGCTCTCTCTGAACTACAGTATGCTGATCCTGCTCTCTCTGAACTTCAGTATGCTGATCCTGCTCTCTCTGAACTTCAGTATGCTGATCAGGCTCTATCTGAACTACAGTATGCTGATCAGGATCTATCTGAACTACAGTATGCTGATCTGAACTACAGTATGCTGATCAGGCTCTATCTGAACTACAGTGTGCTGATCAGGCTCTATCTGAACTACAGTATGCTGATCAGGCTCTATCTGAACTACAGTATGCTCATCAGGCTCTATCTGAACTACAGTATACTGATCAGGCTCTATCTGAACTACAGTATGCTGATCTGAACTACAGTATGCTGATCAGTCTCTATCTGAACTACAGTATGCTGATCAGGCTCTGTCTGAATTACAGTATGCTCATCAGGCTCTATCTGAACTACAGTATACTGATCAGGCTCTATCTGAACTACAGTATGCTGATCTGAACTACAGTATGCTGATCAGGCTCTATCTGAACTACAGTATGCTGATCAGGCTCTGTCTGAATTACAGTATACTAATCAGGCTCTATCTGAACGACAGTATGCTGATCAGGATCTATCTGAACTACAGTATGCTGATCTGAACTACAGTATGCTGATCCTACTCTATCTGAACTACTTTATGCTGACCAGGCTCTATCTGAACTACAGGATGCTGATCAGGATCTGTCTGAACTACAGTATGCTGATCTGAACTACAGAATGCTGATCAGGCTCTATCTGAACTACAGTATGCTGATCAGGCTCTATCTGAACTACAGTATGCTGATCTGAACTACAGTATGCTGATCCTGCTCTATCTGAACTACAGTATGCTGATCAGGCTCTATCTGAACTACAGTATGCTGATCAGGCTCTATCTGAACTACAGTATGCTGATCCTGCTCTATCAGAACTACAGTATGCTGATCAGGCTCTATCTGAACTACAGAATGCTGATCAGGCTCTATCTGAACTACAGTATGCTGATCTGAACTACAGTATGCTGATTCTGCTCTATCTGAACTACAGTATGCTGATCAGGCCCTATCTGAACTACAGTATGCTGATCCTGCTCTATCTGAACTACAGTATGCTGATCCTGCTCTATCAGAACTACAGTATGCTGATCCTGCTCTATCAGAACTACAGTATGCTGATCCTGCTCTATCTGAACTACAGTATGCTGATCCTGCTCTATCTGAACTACATTATGCGGATCCTGCTCTATCTGAACTACAGTATGCTGATCCTGCTCTATCTGAACTACAGTATGCTGATCAGGCACTATCTGAACTACAGTATGCTGATCAGAACTACAGTATGCTTATCCCGCTCTGTCTGAATTACAGTATACTGATCAGGCTCTATCCGAACTACTGTCTGCTAAACCTGCTCTATCTGATCTACAGTATGCTGATCCTACTCTACCTGAACTACAGTATGCTGATCAGGCTCTATCCGAACTACTGTCTGCTGATCCTGCTCTATCTGGTCTACAGTATGCTGATCAGGCTCTATCTGAACTACAGTATGCTGATCAGGCTCTATCTGAACTGCAGTATGCTGATCCTGCTCTCTCAGAACTACAGAATGCTGATCAGGCTCTATCTGAACTACAGCATGCTGATCTGAACTACAGTATGCTGATCCTGTTCTATCTGAACTACAGTATGCTGATCCTGCTCTCTCTGAACTACAGTATGCTGATCCTGCTCTCTCTGAACTACAGTATGCTGATCCTGCTCTCTCTGAACTTCAGTATGCTGATCCTGCTCTCTCTGAACTTCAGTATGCTGATCAGGCTCTATCTGAACTACAGTATGCTGATCAGGATCTATCTGAACTACAGTATGCTGATCTGAACTACAGTATGCTGATCAGGCTCTATCTGAACTACAGTGTGCTGATCAGGCTCTATCTGAACTACAGTATGCTGATCAGGCTCTATCTGAACTACAGTATGCTCATCAGGCTCTATCTGAACTACAGTATACTGATCAGGCTCTATCTGAACTACAGTATGCTGATCTGAACTACAGTATGCTGATCAGTCTCTATCTGAACTACAGTATGCTGATCAGGCTCTATCTGAACTACAGTATGCTGATCAGGATCTATCTGAACTACAGTATGCTGATCTGAACTACAGTATGCTGATCCTGCTCTATCTGAACTACAGTATGCTGATCAGGCACTATCTGAACTACAGTATGCTGATCTGAACTACAGTATGCTGATCCTGCTCTATCTGAACTACAGTATGCTGATCAGGCACTATCTGAACTACAGTATGCTGATCTGAACTACAGTATGCTGATCCTGCTCTCTCTGAACTTCAGTATGCTGATCCTGCTCTCTCTGAACTTCAGTATGCTCTTCCTGCTCTCTCTGAACTTCAGTATGCTGATCAGGCTCTATCTGAACTACAGTATGCTGATCAGGATCTATCTGAACTACAGTATGCTGATCTGAACTACAGTATGCTGATCAGGCTCTATCTGAACTACAGTGTGCTGATCAGGCTCTATCTGAACTACAGTATGCTGATCAGGCTCTATCTGAACTACAGTATGCTCATCAGGCTCTATCTGAACTACAGTATACTGATCAGGCTCTATCTGAACTACAGTATGCTGATCTGAACTACAGTATGCTGATCAGTCTCTATCTGAACTACAGTATGCTGATCAGGCTCTATCTGAACTACAGTATGCTGATCAGGATCTATCTGAACTACAGTATGCTGATCTGAACTACAGTATGCTGATCCTGCTCTATCTGAACTACAGTATGCTGATCAGGCACTATCTGAACTACAGTATCCTGATCAGAACTACAGTATGCTGATCCCGCTCTGTCTGAATTACAGTATACTGATCAGGCTCTATCTGAACTACAGTATGCTGATCAGGCTCTATCTGAACTACAGTATGCTGATCCTGCTCTATCTGAACTACAGTATACTGATCAGGCTCTATCTGAACTACAGTATGCTGATCAGGATCTATCTGAACTACAGTATGCTGATCTGAACTTCAGTATGCTGATCCTGCTCTGTCTGAACTACAGTATGCTGATCTGAACTACAGTATGCTTATCAGGCTCTATCTGAACTACAGTATGCTGATCAGGCTCTATCTGAACTACAGTATTCTTTCATTATTTTGCAGAAAACCTTTATTGACCTTCAATTATGACTGAAAACATGGAAAAATAGGTATATGTTGTTTTCTAGAGTACACAAAAATGATTATAATTATTGAAATGTTAGTACCTATATGTTAAGTTGTTTCTTTTAAAAACAAATTGATGAGTTAGTTAATTAAGATGTTGAATATAAAAAAGGGTCTTCTTCTATAGAAACATATCAGGCCTCTTGCTTAAAAGTACAAAGCAGATCATTCAATCTATTTTCTTACTGGTCCTAGACTATGGTGAAATAATCTATATGAATGTAGCTGCCACTTCATTAAAGCCTTTAGATGCATTTGACCATTGATCACTTTGTTTTATAATGGGTACAGGTTCAGTACACATCCCTTTGTTTTATTTTGGGTACAGGTTCAGTACACATCATTTTGTTTTATTATGGGTACAGGTTCAGTACACATCCCTGCATTCTCTATTATAAAGTAGGCTGACCCTCTTTGAGGTCACGTAGATCAATTCATTGCTCTCTTTGCCTTTATAAAGCTCTTTGACATACTGCAAACTCCCTCTGTAGCTAACATCTAGAATAACCATTAGAAGTACGAGTCAGAGTTATCATACACAGTGTCAGGGATTGCTAACTTTGGAAATTCCTTTGGTCTGTACAGAGTTAGGTAAATCAGCTCTTTGCCCCTTACTTGTGGAATATTCTCCAAGCTTCTCTAAACATTGATGTTTTAGTGTCTCTAGGTTAATTCAGACTGCTGAATGAGGCCTGTTACAATTTACTTACAAAACCTTTAACCTGTCTGGGCCAGTGGGACGCTTGCGTCCCACCCTAATCAACAGCCAGTGGAATCGCGTCACGCTAAATGCAAAACCTCATAAATGCTATAACTTCAATTTCTCAAAGATATGACTATTTTACACCGTTTTATAGATACACCTCTCCTGAATCGAACCACGTTGTCTGATTTCAAAAAGGCTTTACAGCAAAAGCAAAACATTAGATTATGTCAGCAGAGTACCCAGCCAGAAATAATCACACAGCCATTTTCAAAGCAACTAGCATGCATCACAAATACCCAAAACACAGCTAAATGCAGCACTAACCTTTGACAACCTTCATCAGATGACACTCCTAGGACATCATGTTACACAACACATGCATTTTTTGTTCGATAAAGTTCATATTTATATATAAAAACAGCATTTTACATCGGCGCATGACGTTCAGAAAATCTTTTGCCTCAAATGCTTCCGGTTTATTAGCGCTACAATTTACAAAATTACTATTCAAAAACATTGTTAACCTGTTAGGGCTAGGGGGCAGTATTTGCACGGCTGGATAAAAAAAATGTACCCGATTTAATCTGGTTACTAATCCTACCCAGTAACTAGAATATGCATATACTTATTATATATGGATAGAAAACACTCTAAAGTTTCTAAAACTGTTTGAATGGTGTCTGTGAGTATAACAGAACTCATTTGGCAGGCAAAACCCTGAGACATTTTCTGACAGGAAGTGGATACCTGATGTGTTGTATTACCTTTAAACCTATCCCATTGAAAAACACAGGGGCTGAGGAATATTTTGGCACTTCCTATTGCTTCCACTAGATGTCACCAGCCTTTACAAAGTGTTTTGAGTCTTCTGGAGGGAGATCTGACCGAACAAGAGCCATGGAACGATGATGGCCCATTAGACACCTGGCGCGCGAGTTCATGTTGGGTACCCTCGTTCCAATACGTTATAAAAGAGTATGCATTCGTCCACCTTGAATATTATTCATGTTCTGGTTAAAAAAGGCCCTAATGATTTATGCTATACAACGTTTGACATGTTTGAACGAACGTAAATATATTTTTTCCCCTCGTTCATGACGAGAAGTCCGGCTGGCTTAGATCATGTGCTAACAAGACAGAGATTTTTGGACATAAATGATGAGCTTTTTTGAACAAAACTACATTCGTTATGGACCTGTGATACCTGGAAGTGACATCTGATGAAGAGAATCAAAGGTAATGGATTATTTACATAGTATTTTCGATTTTAGATCTCCCCAACATGACGTCTAGTCTGTATCGCAACGCGTATTTTTCTGGGCGCAGTGCTCAGATTATTGCAAAGTGTGATTTCCCAGTAAGGTTATTTTTAAATCTGGCAAGTTGATTGCGTTCAAGAGATGTAAATCTATAATTCTTTAAATGACAATATAATATTTTACCAATGTTTTCTAATTTTAATTATTTAATTTGTGGTGTTGACTTGACTGCCGGTTATTGGAGGGAAACGATTTCCTCAACATCAATGCCATAGTAAAACGCTGTTTTTGGATATAAATATGAACTTGATAGAACTAAAAATGCATGCATTGTCTAACATAATGTCCTAGGAGTGTCATCTGATGGAGATTGTAAAAGGTTAGTGCATCATTTTAGCTGGTTTTATGGTTTTGGTGACCCTGTCTTTGAATTGACAAAACATTACACACAACTCTTGTAAATGTACTGTCCTAACATACTCTAAATGTATGCTTTCGCCGTAAAACCTTTTTGAAATCGTAAAACGTGGTTAGATTAAGGAGATGTTTATCTTTCAAAGGGTGTAAAATAGTTGTATGTTTGAAAAATTTGAATTTTGACATTTATTTGGATTCAAATTTGCCGCTCTTGAAATGCACCTGCTGTTGATGGAGTGCACCACGGGTGGCACGCTAGCGTCCCACCTAGCCCATAGAGGTTAAAATCAATTTTCATGCCATTTTTCTCGTAAAAAAGCGATAATATTCTGACCGGGAATCTGCGTTTAGGTAAAAAGACGAAAGAAAATAAAGCATGGGGTCGACCCGTGCATGCGCATAAGCCCATTGTCCTCTGATCGGCCACTTACCAAAGGCGATAATATGTTTCAGCCAGAGGCTGCCTCGATATCATTCAGCTTTTTCCCGGGTTCTGAGAGCCTATGGGAGCCGTAGGAAGTGTCACGTTACAGCAAAGATCCTCAGTCTTCAATACAAAGAGCCAAGATGAACAAGAACTTGTCAGACAGGTCACTTCCTGTATGGAATCTTCTCAGGTTTTTGCCTGCCATATGAGTTCTGTTATACTCACAGACACCATTCAAACAGTTTTAGAAACTTTCGGGTGTTTTCTATCCAAAGCCAATAATTATATGCATATTCTAGTTACTGGGCAGGAGTAATAATCAGATTAAATCGGGTACGTTTTTTATCCGTCCGTGAAAATACTGCCCCCTAGCAATAACAGGATATTAACATGCATAGTTAGATTCTTTAGATTGTAATTACAACTCATCTTCAAAATTCTCCATGTGTAAAGGATTGCAGGAGTCTCTTTAACCTTCGATGTCTTTTCAGAGCAGCCTCTGTGTCCTACCTGAGACAATGTAGGAATGCACTTTTACAGTTCAGGGGATGATAGGTATCTTCTATGTTGGATGTTGTGATTGACTGTGACAGCCACTCCATGGAGAGCAGCTCTTCTGGTGTGCAAGGGGTATAAACCTTTTTGTTGATCACCACCCCAAGGAAAAAACACCTGTTATTTGGGGTTCCTGACGTACATATGCTCCCCCTACTGCTGAATTGATTAGAAAAAAACATTGGTTCAAACAGACATGCAGAGACACACAGACACACACACACACACACACACACACATACACGCCCATTTTTCCCAGAATCCTTTCTCTTGTGTTGAGACACCGATACAGACAGATACAGAGAGAGAGAGAGAGAGAGAGAGAGAGAGACAGAGACAGAGAGAGAAAGAAAAGACTGAGATTCCATTCATTAAAGGTAAGATACGATTTTAAAACCCTTAATTTCATTCTAAATCTTTTGTACAGACCTTTTAAACATGTTATAATTATTTAAACAATTTTACTATGCAATATTTAACCATGCCAGAATGTTTGTATACACACAACAAAAATGTTATACAACATATATATATTATTACCACACAGTACTACACTTTAATACCCATTAAATGTTTAGATTTATAATTGTCTGTTGTAGGAAAGACTGTATTCATATAAAATAAGGCATTTTGATTCTTTTCAAGATTCTCTCTGCGTGTAAACCCAGCTCGTAACCTGACACCAGGACACCCAGAGCCACAGAGAGTCTGATATTTCAGCCCTTAAAGGTAAATGAGATGCTCGGGAAAAAAACAACTGTTGTTTGGGGTTCCTGACGTACATATGCTCCCCCTACTGCTGAATTGATTAGGAAAAAACATTGGTTCAAACAGACATGCAGACACACACACACACACACACACACACACACACACACACACACACACACACAGGTACATAGACAGGGAGTGAGAGACAGCCGGACAGCCGGACATTTTTTAAATCTTTAGTACTGAAATGCAAACCTGTCACACGTTTTTACTGAACTATTTTATTGAACTATTCCTTTCTTACGGAAAAAGGCCGGGGAGGGAGGACCTATGGTCAACCGACACTTCCATCGGTCTCTAAACCACCATCTTCAAGATGTGACCGGTTCAGACATTGTCTCTTCCCCGCACGATATCCCGCTCCATCCAGGTTCCATATGTTTTCTTTCACTGGATAGATCAACCGTCTTGCCTTTAGGCCCAGGTTCTGTCTTAAGGATAGAAGCTCCCATCGGCGTAAATGTTCACGATGTTGGAAAAGATTTTCCACTTGTTTCATCATGTCAAGGAATTTATGATAATCTCCCCACCTAAAGCTAAAGACAGGCACGAAATAGTTGACCTCCCTGCAGGCTTTTGAAAATACATACGAACTAACTGATTTGGTTGCATTTGAACTATTGAATTCGGCACAACCTAAAATTGTCACTTTGGAGTCTGGACTATATGCCACTGAAGAGATTCTTATGGCTTTCAAATCGTCTCACCCGCAGACTTCCTCTTCCAATGCGTACTCAGGCAGGGTTGTCCCACTCAGGGCCTGTTCGGTCTGGCATAGAGCAAGCCGTGTCTTAAGCCATTCTCTCATCCGCAACGCAAGAGAAAAACTCCCTGTTTTTGGTTGAAAAAGGGTGCTGAGGCAGCTGTTTGTGAAAATCTTCACAGTTGAATCGTCCGGTTGGAAAATGTAACCCATATGGCCTCCACTCATATCCAGCACTCCATTAAAACAATCAGGGGCATCACAAAGAATGTTTTCGATGGTTTTGTCATTGTGTTCTTGACACGATGGACACAATACACCAACAATTGGTCTAGGAGCCATGTTTTATTTCTTTCTTCTTTAGTGTTCTGGGGTTTATCGAGGTCGCTCGTGGCGTTCACAGCTCTTACTTATACTCCGGCTGACCAATACCCCGGACATTACTGTTTCATATACAACAGCCAGGCCATAAATTCACTACAACAGTGGCCATACTCTTTCAAATGTTCAAACCCATTCCACAGTTCAACGAGGTCACTACACATCAATCACCTTGACAGCTTTAATGTAAACACAGGCTTTAACATAAACAGATGCACTATCAGGTTACATAAACACTCACTCGATACCGTGAGAACTTCCGGACAGTATGTACATAAATGGGCATAACCACATGACCCATAAAATACCTCATTAATCACTTTTGACCCGTGCCGAATACTGTATTCTCTCTGAGGTGTACCACACTGGTGGTATCCACCTCCAAAACAAATGGCAAAAATAATCATTCCTTGCCATGTGTAGTTTCAACTACAATGCAACTAGTAAAATGCTCTAAAATGCTCTGAAAACGCGAACCACCGCATTTAACCATGGCAAGGCGACTGGTAATATTGCAGAATATAAACAGTGTAGTTATTTACTCAGCAAGGCAATCAAACAAGTTAAACGTCAATATTGAGTGTAGTCTCAATTCAACGGCTCAGACACGAGACGTATGTGGCAGGGACTACAGACCATCAGGGACTACAAAAGGAAAACCAGCCACGTCGCCGAGACCGACATCTTGCTTCCGGACAGGCTAAAACAACATTCTTTGCACGCTTTGAGGATAACACAGTGCCACCGACGCGGCCCGCTACCAAGGACTGTGGGCTCTCCTTCTCCGTGGCCGATGTGAGTAAAACATTTAAACGTGTTAACCCTCGCAAGGCTGCCAGTACAGACGGCATCCCTAGCCGCATCCTTAGAGCATGCGCATACCAGCTGGTTGGTGTGTTTACGTGCAGATTCAATCTCTCCCTATCCCAGTTTGCTGTCCCCACATGCTTCAAGATGGCCACCATTGTTCCTGTACCCAAGAAGGCAAAGGTAACTGAACTAAATTACTATCGCCCCGTAGCACTCACTTCTGTCATCATGAAGTGCTTTGAGAGACGAGTCATGGATCATATCACCTCTACCTTACTTGCCACTCTAGACCCACTTCAATTTGCGTACTGCCCAATAGGTCCACAGACGATGCAATCGTCATCACTCTGCACACTGCCCTAACCCATCTGGACAAGAGGAATACCTATGTAAGAATGCTCTTGATTGACTATAGCTCAGCCTTCAACACCATAGTACCCACCAAGCTCATCCTCAAGCTGGAGGCCCTGGGTCTGAACCCCGCCCTGTGCAACTGGATCCTGGACTTCCTGACGGGCCGCCCCAGGTGGTGAAGGTAGGAAACATCACCTCCACTCCGCTGAACCTCAACACTGGGGCCCCACAAGGGTGTGTTCTCAGCCCCCTCCTGTACTCCCTGTTCACCCATGACTGTGTGGCCAAGCACACCTCCAAATCAATCATCAAGTATGCAGACGACAAAACAGTAGTAGGCTTGATTACCAACAATGAAGAGACAGCCTACAGGGAGGAGGTGAAGGCTCTGGGAGTGTGGTGTCAGGAAAATAACCTCTCACTCAACGTCAACAAAACAAAGGCGATGATCGTGGACTTCAGGAAACAGCAGAGGGAGCATTCCCCTATCCACATTGGTGGGACCGCAGTGGAGAAGGTGGAAAGCTTAAAGTTCCTCGGCGTACACATCACTGACAAACTGAAATGGTCCACCCACACAGACAGTGTGGTGAAGAAGGCGCAACAGTGCCTCTTCAACCTCAGGAGGATGAAGAACTTTGGCTTGGCACCTAAAACACTCACAAACATTTACAGATGCACAATTGAGAGCATCCTATCGGGCTGTATCACCGCCTGGTACGGGAACTGCACCGCCCGCAACCGCAGGGCTCTCCAGAGGGTGGTGCGTTCTACACAATGCATCACCGGGGCAAACTACCTTCCCTCCAGGACACCTACACCATCCGATGTCACAAGAAGGCCAAAAAGATCATCAAGGACATCAACCACCCGAGCCACTGCCTGTTCACCCCTCTATCATCCAGAAGGCGAGGTCAGTACAGGTGCATCAAAGCTGGGACCAAGAGACTGAAAAACGTCTTATTTCTCAAGGCCATCAGACTGTTAAATAGCCATCACTAGCACATTAGAGGCTGATGCCCTATATACATAGACTTGAAATCACTGGCCACTTAAATAATGGAACACTAGTCAATTTAATAATGATTACATATTTTGCATTACTCATCTCATATGTGTATACTGTATTATATTCTATTGTACTGTGTGTTGGTCTATGACTGTCTGACATTGCTCATCCAAGTATTTATATATTCTTAATTCCATTCCTTTACATTAGATTTGTGTGTATTGTTTTAAAATTGTTAGATAATACTTGTACTGTTGGAGCTAGAAACACAAGCATTTCACTACACCTACAATAACATCTGCTAAACATGTGTATGTGACCAATACAATTTGATTTGGTTTGAACACGGTTGAGTCTTCAGTTCCACATTATGACAGTAGAGGTCACTCAAGTGACAAATGACAGCAAAAACAGATTATTTTGGAGAAACTGCAACACCATAGGTTAGTTGTATAAGTATTTGATAGTCGTGTTGATAGTTGATTTGGCTTTTACCACGAATTAGCATTGCATTTATTTACAGTGCTTCCACTCAAGGATTGCTCCAGGATAGCCTACCATGGTACTGTTGACTTTGGGTAATGTGAGAGACGGTGGGTAAAGTTATAAGCTATCTAGTTGTGCTAGCTAGTTAGTGCAGCCTATCATGTCATGCACGGAATGGTAGATAACCAAATGTATTGAGCTAGCTATCAAAAGTAACTAGGAGATGTGAAACAGTTGTTTATACTTTGACTATAACCTAGCTTTTATATTAGTTTATTTAGCTATGCAAACAAGCTAATATCGCACACCTCTGAGAACAAGCCATCTCCACCAACTGATACCTAATTATGCTAGCTAGATAAATCAAGGGCGAGGGAGGGTGTAAGAGACATCTGCACAAAGAGACGCGCGTGCAATTATTGACTGGGAACGTTTTCACACTGAGAGAAGTTTTACAACATGACGTCACAATCACAACACAATCAGAACACAATCAATCACAACACAATCACAACACAATCAGAACACAATCAGAATACAATCACAACACAATCAGAACACAATCACAACACAATCACAACACAATCAGAACACAATCACAACACAATCACAACACAATCACAACACAATCACAACACAATCAGAACGATTTGGGAAGATTTTGACATGACACCAGACTCAAAAAAAGGAGAGAAAGAGAAATGGAAGAAGAGAAAGAGAGAGAGAAAAAGAGATGGAGAGAGAGAAAGAGATGAGAGGGATAGAGAGATGAGAGTGCTGGAGAGAGATATGTAGAGAGCGATTGAAAGAGAATGGGGAGAGAATGAAAGACAAACGGAGAGAGAAAGCTAGATGGACAGAATAGGGCTGTAAGGATGAATGACTTGTCTCTGCTGTTGCCATTGTGTGTGTTTGTGCATGTGTGCGTGTGTGATGTCATGTTATTTTGTTGTTTTAATTCCATCTCTGTCTCTGATTATGGGATTAAACCCCTCACAGCTTTACGACCTAATGGCTGTTCTTAAAAACAGCACACACACACACATACAGAGTAAAGTCATTTGAACATTCCCCATATTTCTGACCACAATACCCACCACTCCTTTGTGATTCTCACAACCAAGAACAAAATAAATATAATAACTCAATATTCAAATGTTCTACTATTCATACACTCCATGAGCCGTAAGGTGGAGGGAGAGGATGGGATGAGAGAGGAACGGGAGGGAGCCGTACGGTGGAGGGAGAGGATGGGATGAGAGAGGAACGGGAGGGAGCCGTAAGGTGGAGGGAGAGGATGGGATGAGAGAGGAAGGGGAGGAGAAAGGGAGGAGAGGAGGAGGAATAACACATCAGAATAAATATTTTTTTTGTGCTGCTAATATTATTCTGGCTCTGGGCTGATGAGGTTTTTAAGGTTAGGATTAAGATGAGGTTACATTTACATTTGACTCATTTAGCAGATGCTAGCTGACCAATACTCAAATGGAGATTCAGTGAAATTAAACATCTCATTGATTTATCAAGACCAGTCCCCATGCTGGTCTCAGAGCAGTGTGAAACGGTGCTGAAATAGTTGACCACACCCAGGTATTGCTCCAAATCATGTTATAACTATTGGATGACTTTTGGTGTTCCAGTAAGCAACCATTTGTTTACCCTCATTAGCCTAATTTATTCTCATATTTCTGTCATTCAGTGATATTTATTCACTTAGTAATTACCCTACTTTATTCTGATATTTTTGTCATTCAGTGATATTTATTCACTTAGTAATTACCCTACTTTATTCCAATATTTCTGTCATTCAGTGATATTTATTCACTTAGTAATTATCCTACTTTATTCTGATATTTCTGTCATTCAGTGATATTTATTCACTTAGTAATTAGTCTACGTTATTCCGATATTCTTGTCATTCAGTGATATTTATTCACTTAATAATTAGCCTACTTTATTCCAATATTCCAATATTTTTGTAATTCAGTGATATTTATTCACTTAGTAATTAGCCTACTTTATTCCAATATTCCAACATTTCTGTCATTCAGTGATATTTATTCCCATAGTAATTCATTATGGATCCATAATGAAATGAACATCTGTATTTTTATCATTATTTTATTAACGAAAGCATAAAGATGTTGATGAAGAAATACTGTACAGTATATGCTTTATCCGACATTTTATAACAATTGGATGGCATGGATTGCTAGATCAATTAAATGTATTGTGACTCCAACACACAAATGCTGCGTACAGAAACACATTTTAAGAATCTAGCAAAATAAACCGCTTTTTTAGAACTGGAGAAGGCTATCAAGTTGTTTTGGCTTGAGAAATTGATGATACAACAATGCAACAAATACATTGATCATCCCAGAAAGGTTTTACCCGTGGTCGTGGAGCTGGGGGGAAGTGCAACTAAAATGTAGTTGAAATAAACATCTGTCTTTTTCTCGTTATTTTATTAACGAAAGCATAAAGATGTTATTGAACAGATACTGTAAAGTATACTGTATGCTTTATCCGACTTTTTGCGGTTGCATGAGATTTTGAGTTAGAAATGTAAAACTTTAGAGTAGTTAAGCATCGAATACATTACACATTGGGGGGATTTTCACACCTACAGTAGCTGGGCTATGAAGAGTCTATTGTCCTGCTAATAGTCCATTATGGATGGCTTGTTTTGTATTTCAATGTGTTAAATGAATGTATTAATTACAGTCATTTACCATTCTCATTCTCGGAGTGGAAACGTTGTTTGCAGAGTTCACAATCTCATTTTCAAGTCCTTGTTAAAAAACAATTTCATTTTCAAATAACCGAAAGTGAGCGGTTGTAATCTGAATAAAGGGGAAAAGGCCATTGTTCAACAAGGGGTGAGACAAAAGGCCATTACATTTTTGTCTGGCTGTTTAGATCGGGGGTAAAAAAAAAACATGAGATATTCTCCACCCAAACTAAATGAATAATACTGTTTAGATCGGGGGTAAAAAAACATGAGACATTCTTCACCCAAACTAAATGAATACCGTACTGACTTGATTTGGAGAAGTTAATCCATGAATCACATGAAATTAAACCACAGTCATAAGGGGGAAATTAAAACACAGTCATAAGTGGAAAATTAAAACACAGTCATATGGGGGAAATTAAAACACAGTCATAAGGGGGAAATTAAAACACAGTCATAAGGGCACAGTCATAAGGGGGAAATTAAAACACAGTCATAAGGGGGAAATTAAAACACAGTCATGAGGGGGAAATTAAAACACAGTCATGAGGGGGAAATTAAAACACAGTCATGAGGGGGAAATTAAAACACAGTCATGAGGGGGAAATTAAAACACAGTCATGAGGGGGAAATTAAAACACAGTCATGAGGGGGAAATTAAAACACAGTCATGAGGGGGAAATTAAAACACAGTCATGAGGGGGAAATTAAAACACAGTCATGAGGGGGAAATTAAAACACAGTCATAAGGGGGAAATTAAAACACAGTCATAAGGGGGAAATAACTCGTCAGAAAATCAGGCGGACTGCTGAAACAAAAATACTTTTTTGCTCATAGAATTTAAACAGGTCGCTAGGTGTAAAACCATAAGCTTACAGGTAAACTGATATGAAAAAATATATTTTTTTTCTTCCAGAACATTAACCATGTGTGTTCTCTTGTTTTGTAATGTTCTGTAGTTTTGACCCAATGATTCATGTAACAAAAAAAGACTTTGTGTCCTTCAGGCCCAGGCTTGGATCAAAGCTGGCGAGACATTCAATGACATCATCAAGAGTTATGCTGGACCCTCTGTCATAGAGGTGTTTTTGGGACCACGTCGTGTCTATTGTCCTGCTAAAACATGTTTTCAAAAGGCCTCCAGGGCTGACAGAGATGTTCCTTACTTTTCTACCCTTCTAAAGGTTAAATAAACATCCAATTTATTCCCATAGTAATTCGTTATGGTTTGCATTGCAAATGAGGGCATAAACTGGGTCAAGACTCCAGCAGAGTAAGTAGACCTTTATGTAGTAAAATAAAGGTTAACCTCTTGACGGTCACCTAGGATAGGGGGCGCTACAGCGATTTTTGAAAAAAATGTGTGCCCATTTTAAACGGCCTCCTACTCAAACTAGGAAGCTAGGATATGCATATAATTAATACCTGTGGATAGAAAACACCCTAAAGTTTCTAAAACTGTTTGAATGGTGTCTGTGAGTATAACAGAACTCATATGGCAGTCAAAACCCCGAGACAGATTGTAACAGGAAGTGGAATTCTGAATTGCGGACTCAACTTCATCACATTGCCTATAAATCACACCGTGAGCAATGGTTCATTGAGCACTTCCTATTGCTTCCACTAGATGTCCCCAGTCTTTACAAAGTGGTTTGAGCCTTCTACTGTGAAAACTGACACAATGAGAGTCTGTGGAACGTGGTCACATGAGGAGGGCCATCACCATTATGACGCCGGCGCCACTGGCTACCCTCCCCTTTCGAAACGTTTTGAAAGACAATGCAATCGTCCCCCTTGAATGTTATTGGAGCTCTGGTTAAAAAAACGCCCTAAAGATTTATGTTATACAACGTTTGACATGTTTGAACGAACCTAAATAAAAAAAAATGCATTGTGTTGAGAGAGAAGTCCCGCGGCCAACGGTACTTTTGGAGCAGCCTTCAGAACGTGCTAACAAGAACAAGCTATTGGGACGTAAAGGATTAACTTTTTCGAACTAAAATACATTTGTTGCGGACCTGGGATTCCTGGAAGTGCCTTCTGATGTAGATAATCAAAGGTAAGGGATTATTGACAATAGTATACAAGACTAGATTTGATATGCGATTGTTCCAAGATGGTGCTGACCTGTATTGCTAGCCTATTTTTCTGAGTATCGCATCCCCTTTTATCGCAAAGTGTGATTACCCAGTAAAGTTATTTTTAAATCTGGCATTGCAGGTGATTTCAAGAGATGCTAATCTATAAATCTTAGAATGACAATATTACATTTTAAAAATGTTTTCGAATAGTAATTTAGTAAATTGTAGCGCTGTTTCACCGGACGCATTTCAGGGAAAATAGTTAGTCAACGTCATGCGCCGATGTAAAATGCTGTTTTTATATATAAATATGAACTTTATCGAACAAAATAATGTATGTATTGTGTAACATGATGTCCTAGAAGTGTCATCTGATGAAGATTGTCAAAGGTTAGTGCTGCATTTAGCTGTTTTTAGGTTATTTGTGATGCATGTGGTTGGTCGGAAAATGACTATGTGCCTACTTTTACGATATACTCCTCTAACATAATCTAATGTTTTGCTTTTGCTGTAAAGCCTTTTTGAAATCGGACAATGTGGTTCGATTCAGGAGAGGTGTATCTATAAAACGATATAACATAGTCCTATATTTGAAAGAAAAAATAATATTTTTTTTGTCACAGCCCGCCCAGAGGTTAAATAAAACTAAATAAATAAAACACCTACAACACTTTTAACAGCACATTACTCAACACTAGTGAGAATCATGTCGACTACGGTAGGCCTACAGTATGTCTAAAAAATATATATTTTTTATCTCTACATGTAGGTCTCCTGATTTAAACCCGATCGAACTTGTTGCAACTAAAATGTAGTTGAAATAAACATCTGCATGTTTGCCTGGCATAGATTGTGACTCCATCTCGTTCCTCTTCAACTCCGCCAATGCTGCCTGACTCTCTGCCAATGACGTGAATAATTACATTTAGAGGATTGGAGGATTCTAAATTAATATCTTAGGGGCATTTTTTTTAGGGCAAATCTGGTCTGTGAGAATATTTAAGGGGCTTTTATATAATTATAGTGCAGGGTTAATAATAATAATAATGATAATCGCTTTGTAAATTTCAAGAGACGGTGGTATATATTTTTATTTATCACAATTTTCTTTAACCTGTTGGGGATAGGGGGCAGTATTTGCACGGCCGGAAAAAAAAACGTACCCGATTTTATCTGGTTACTACTCCTGCCCAGTAACTAGAATATGCATATAATTGTTTGATTTGGATAGAAAACACCCTAAAGTTTCTAAAACTGTTTGAATGGTGTCTGTGAGTATAACAGAACTCATTTGGCAGGCCAAAACCTGAGAAGATTCCAAACAGGAAGCGCTCTCGCTGACTATTTCTTGGCCTTCTTGATCATCTCTAACCAAAACAGGGGATCTCTGGCATAACGGGACATTTTGTAACGCTCCCATAGGCTCTCAGAAGGTGCCAGAACGATGAATGGTGGCTTTGCAGGCCCTGGCTGAAAAACATTAGCGCATTTGGATAGTGGTCGATCTGAGGACAATGAGACTGGAGGCGCGTGCACGAGCCGACACCATGTTTACTTTCTCTCTCTTTGAACAAAAACAACGACTCCCGGTCGGAATATTATCGCTTTTTTACGAGAAAAATCGCATAAAAATTGATTTTAAACAGCGGTTGACATGCTTCGAAGTACGGTAATGGAATATTTTGAATTTTTTTGTCACGAAACGCGTCGGGCGCATCACCCTTCTTTACCCTTCGGATAGTGTCTTGAACGCACAAACAAAACACCGATATTTGGATATAACTATGGATTATTTTGAACCAAACCAACATTTGTTATTGAAGTAGAAGTCCTGGGAGTGCATTCTGATGAAGAACAGCAAAGGTAATCAAACTTTTCTAATAGTAAATCAGAGTTTGGTGAGTACCACACTCGGTGGGTGTCAAAATAGCTAGCCTGTGATGGCCGGGCTATCTACTCAGAATTTTGCAAAATGTGCTTTCACCGAAAAGCTATTTTTAAATCGCACATAGCGAGTGCATAAAGGAGTTCTGTATCTATAATTCTTAAAATAATTGTTATGTTTTTTGTGAACGTTTATCGTGAGTAATTTAGTAAATTCACCGGAGGTGTTCGGTGGGAATGCTAGTCACATGCTAGTCACATG
The DNA here is from genome assembly GCF_965601325.2 of Salmo salar. Taxonomy (NCBI): domain Eukaryota; kingdom Metazoa; phylum Chordata; class Actinopteri; order Salmoniformes; family Salmonidae; genus Salmo; species Salmo salar. Next base: position 17,945,380 of record NC_138305.1, read on the forward strand.
CTAATGTAAAAAGCTGTTTTTTAATATAAATATGAACTTGATTGAACAAAACATGCATGTATTGTATAACATAATGTCCTAGGATTGTCATCTGATGAAGATCATCAAAGGTTAGTGCTGCATTTAGCTGTGGTTTGGGTTTATGTGACATTATATGCTAGCTTGAAAAATGGGTGTCTGATTATTTCTGGCTGGGTACTCTGCTGACATAATCTAATGTTTTGCTTTCGTTGTGAAGCCTTTTTGAAATCGGACAGTGTGGTTAGATTAACGAGAGTCTGGTCTTTAAAATGGTGTAAAATAGTCATATGTTTGAGAAATTGAAGTAATAGCATTTCTAAGGTATTTGAATATTGCGCCACGGGATTACACTGACTGTTGAGTAGGTGGGACGCAAGCACCTAGTCTTGCGACTCTGGGACATTTCTACATGTCGCCATGTCCGTGATATTCAAAATGAATTGAACATATTGCAAATGCACGAGGCGGTTTCTCGGTCTGAGAACCTTCTAGAGCCACATAAATCACCGTGCACTATCGACTTGAGCTCTAGAACAGGTTTCTAAAATTTCGGAGCTCTAGGTCTGACGGTTCTTGAATCGTTTGAACGAAAATATCTATTGAAGGCGGTATAAGTCTCTAAGCCCCACACTATGTCCCTATGGCCAAATTGTGTGTGTGTGTTTTAGTTTTTTTGCAAAAAGAATAGACACACGTTGTCTTTGGGGTAGGCATATACAGAATCCTGAATATTAAGTCTCTACCTTAAGAATTGACTGAATGACAGATGGTTGAGTTGCGTGATTTTCACTATGTGCAGGTTATATGACAATAGTTCTAGGCTGTTTTTAACCACTTCCCGTTGTCACAGGAAGCTCTTGCTCGACACACGTTGTCTTTGGGGTAGACATAAACAGAATCCTGAATATGAAGTCTCTACCTTAAGAATTGACTGAATGACACATGGTTGAGTTGCGTGATTTTCACTATGTGCAGGTTATATGACAATAGCTCTAGGCTGTTTTTAACAAGTTCCGGTTGTCACAGGAAGCTCTTGCTCGACACACGTTGTCTTTGGGGTAGACATAAACAGAATCCTGAATATGAAGTCTCTACCTTAACCTGTTAGGGCAAGGGGGCAGTATTGACACGGCTGGATAAAAAACATACCCGATTTAATCTGGTTACCACTCCTACCCAGTAACTAGAATATGCATATACTTATTACATATGGATAGAAAACAACCTAAATTTTCTAAAACTGTTTGAATGGTGTCTGTGAGTATAACAGAACTCAAATGGCAGGTCAAAACCTGAGAGATTCCTTTACAGGAAGTGGCCTGTCTGACCATTTCTTGAACTTCTTTTCCATCTCTATCATTTACTAAGGATCTCTGCTCTAACGTGACACTTCCCACGTCGTCCATAGGCGCTCAGAGCCCGGGAAAAAAGAGAATGTCGTCATTCCAGCCCCAGGCTGAAACACATTATCGCCTTTCTCAAGTGGCCGATCAAGGGACTCTGGGCTTATGCGCGTGACCCGACCGCCCCCGCCTTTGGGATTTTTTCCTCTGTTTGCCGAAAAGGAGATTCCCTGTCGGAATATTATCGCTTTTCTACGAGAAAAATGGCGTAAAAATTGATTTTAAACAGCGGTTGACATGCTTCGAAGTACGGTAATGGAATATTTAGAATTTTATTGTCACGAATTGCGCCATGCGCACGAACAAAACGCCGCTATTCGGATATAACGATGGATTATTTTGGACCAAACCAACATTTGTTATTGAAGTAGCAGTCATGGGTGTGCATTCTGACGAAGACAACAAAAGGTAATCAAACTTTTATAATAGTAAATATGATTATGGTGAGTGCTAAACTTGCCGGGTGTCTAAATAGCGAGCCCGTGATGCCTGGGCTATGTACTTAGAATATTGCAAAATGTGCTTTCACCAAAAAGCTATTTTAAAATCGGACATATCGAGTGCATAGAGGAGGTCTGTATCTATAATTCTTAAAATAATTGTTATGCTTTTTGTGAACGTTTATCGTGAGTAATTTAGTAAAATGTTAGCGAATTCCCCGGAAGTTTGCTAGTTCTGAACGTCACATGCTAATGTAAAAAGCTGGTTTTTGATATAAATATGAACTTGATTGAACAAAACATGCATGTATTGTATAACATAATGTCCTAGGGTTGTCATCTGATGAAGATCATCAAAGGTGAGTGCTGCATTTAGCTGTCTTCTGGGTTTTGGTGACATTATATGCTGGCTTGAAAAATGGGTGTCTGATTATTTCTGGCTTGGTACTCTGCTGACATAATCTAATGTTTTGCTTTCGTTGTAAAGCCTTTTTGAAATCGGACAGTGTGGTTAGATTAACGAGAGTCTTGTCTTTAAATAGCTTTAAAATAGTCATATGTTTGAGAAATTGAAGTAATAGGATTTTTAAGGTTTTGAAAATCGCGCCACAGGCTGCAAGTGGCTGTTACGTAGGTGGGACGAATTCGTCCCGCCTAGCCCAGAGAGGTTAACAACTTCCGGTTGTCACAGGAAGCTCTTGCTCCACACACGTTGTCTTTGGGGTAGACATAAACAGAATCCTGAATATGAAGTCTCTACCTTAAGAATTGACTCAATGACAGATGGTTGAGTTGTGTGATTTTCACTATGTGCGTTTTATATGACAATAGCTCTAGGCTGTTTTTAACAACTTCCGGTTGTCACAGGAAGCTCTTGCTCCACACACGTTGTCTTTGGGGTAGACATAAACAGAATCCTGAATATGAAGTCTCTACCTTAAGAATTGACTGAATGACAGATGGTTGAGTTGCGTGATTTTCAGTATGTGCGTTTTATATGACAATAGCTCTAGGCTGTTTTTAACAACTTCCGGTTGTCACAGGAAGCTCTTGTTCCACACACGTTGTCTTTGGGGTAGACATAAACAGAATCCTGAATATGAAGTCTCTACCTTAAGAATTGAGTCAATGACAGATGGTTGAGTTGTGTGATTTTCACTATGTGCGTTTTATATGACAATAGCTCTAGGCTGTTTTTAACAACTTCCGGTTGTCACAGGAAGCTCTTGCTCCACACACGTTGTCTTTGGGGTAGACATAAACAGAATCCTGAATATGAAGTCTCTACCTTAAGAATTGACTGAATGACAGATGGTTGAGTTGCGTGATTTTCACTATGTGCGTTTTAAATGACAATAGCTCTAGGCTGTTTTTAACAACTTCCGGTTGTCACAGGAAGCTCTTGCTCCACACACGTTGTCTTTGGGGTAGACATAAACAGAATCCTGAATATGAAGTCTCTACCTTAAGAATTGACTGAATGGCAGATGGTTGAGTTGCGAGATTTTCAGTATGTGAGTTTTATATGACAATTGCTCTAGGCTGTTTTTAACAACTTCCGGTTGTCACAGGAAGCTCTTGCTCCACACACGTTGTCTTTGGGGTAGACATAAACAGAATCCTGAATATGAAGTCTCTACCTTAAGAATTGACTCAATGACAGATGGTTGAGTTGTGTGATTTTCACTATGTGCGTTTTATATGACAATAGCTCTAGGCTGTTTTTAACAACTTCCGGTTGTCACAGGAAGCTCTTGCTCCACACACGTTGTCTTTGGGGTAGATATAAACAGAATCCTGAATATGAAGTGTCTACCTTAAGAATTGACTGAATGACAGATGGTTGAGTTGCGTGATTTTCAGTATGTGCGTTTTATATGACAATAGCTCTAGGCTGTTTTTAACAACTTCCGGTTGTCACAGGAAGCTCTTGTTCCACACACGTTGTCTTTGTGGTAGACATAAACAGAATCCTGAATATGAAGTCTCTACCTTAAGAATTGAGTCAATGACAGATGGTTGAGTTGTGTGATTTTCACTATGTGCGTTTTATATGACAATATCTCTAGGCTGTTTTTAACAACTTCCGGTTGTCACAGGAAGCTCTTGCTCCACACACGTTGTCTTTGGGGTAGACATAAACAGAATCCTGAATATGAAGTCTCTACCTTAAGAATTGACTGAATGAAAGATGGTTGAGTTGCGTGATTTTCACTAAGGGCGCTTTAAATGACAATAGCTCTAGGCTGTTTTTAACAACTTCCGGTTGTCACAGGAAGCTCTTGCTCCACACACGTTGTCTTTGGGGTAGACATAAACAGAATCCTGAATATGAAGTCTCTACCTTAGGAATTGACTGAATGACAGATGGTTGAGTTGCGTGATTTTCACTGTTTGCGTTTTATATGACAATTGCTCTAGGCTGTTTTTAACAACTTCCGGTTGTCACAGGAAGCTCTTGCTCCACACACCTTGTCTTTGGGGTAGACATAAAGAGAATCCTGAATATGAAGTCTCTACCTTATGAATTGACTGAATGACAGATGGTTGAGTTGCGTGATTTTCACTATCTGCTGGTTGGCCATATGACAATAGCTCTAGGCTGTTTTTAACAAGTTCCGGTTGTCACAGGAAGCTCTTGCTCCACACACGTTGTATTTGGGGTAGACATAAACAGAATCCTGAATATGAAGTCCGTACCTTAAGAATTGACTGAATGAAAGATGGTTGAGTTGTGTGATTTTCACTATGTGCGTTTTATATGACAATAGCTCTAGGCTGTTTTTAACAACTTCCGGTTGTCACAGGAAGCTCTTGCTCCACACACGTTGTCTTTGGGGTAGACATAAACAGAATCCTGAATATGAAGTCTCTACCTTAAGAATTGACTGAATGACAGATGGTTGAGTTGCGTGATTTTCAGTATGTGCGTTTTATATGACAATAGCTCTAGGCTGTTTTTAACAACTTCCGGTTGTCACAGGAAGCTCTTGTTCCACACACGTTGTCTTTGGGGTAGACATAAACAGAATCCTGAATATGAAGTCTCTACCTTAAGAATTGACTCAATGACAGATGGTGGAGTTGTGTGATTTTCAATATGTGCGTTTTATATGACAATAGCTCTAGGCTGTTTTTAACAACTTCCGGTTGTCACAGGAAGCTCTTGCTCCACACACGTTGTCTGTGGGGTAGACATAAACAGAATCCTGAATATGAAGTCTCTACCTTAGGAATTGACTGAATGACAGATGGTTGAGTTGCGTGATTTTCACTGTTTGCGTTTTATATGACAATTGCTCTAGGCTGTTTTTAACAACTTCCGGTTGTCACAGGAAGCTCTTGCTCCACACACCTTGTCTTTGGGGTAGACATAAAGAGAATCCTGAATATGAAGTCTCTACCTTATGAATTGACTGAATGACAGATGGTTGAGTTGCGTGATTTTCACTATCTGCTGGTTGGCCATATGACAATAGCTCTAGGCTGTTTTTAACAAGTTCCGGTTGTCACAGGAAGCTCTTGCTCCACACACGTTGTATTTGGGGTAGACATAAACAGAATCCTGAATATGAAGTCTCTACCTTAGGAATTGACTGAATGACAGATGGTTGAGTTGCGTGATTTTCACTGTTTGCGTTTTATATGACAATTGCTCTAGGCTGTTTTTAACAACTTCCGGTTGTCACAGGAAGCTCTTGCTCCACACACCTTGTCTTTGGGGTAGACATAAAGAGAATCCTGAATATGAAGTCTCTACCTTAGGAATTGACTGAATGACAGATGGTTGAGTTGCGTGATTTTCACTGTTTGCGTTTTATATGACAATTGCTCTAGGCTGTTTTTAACAACTTCCGGTTGTCACAGGAAGCTCTTGCTCCACACACCTTGTCTTTGGGGTAGACATAAAGAGAATCCTGAATATGAAGTCTCTACCTTATGAATTGACTGAATGACAGATGGTTGAGTTGCGTGATTTTCACTATCTGCTGGTTGGCCATATGACAATAGCTCTAGGCTGTTTTTAACAAGTTCCGGTTGTCACAGGAAGCTCTTGCTCCACACACGTTGTCTTTGGGGTAGACATAAACAGAATCCTGAATATGAAGTCTCTACCTTAAGAATTGACTGAATGACAGATGGTTGAGTTGCGTGATTTTCAGTATGTGCGTTTTATATGACAATAGCTCTAGGCTGTTTTTAACAACTTCCGGTTGTCACAGGAAGCTCTTGTTCCACACACGTTGTCTTTGGGGTAGACATAAACAGAATCCTGAATATGAAGTCTCTACCTTAAGAATTGACTCAATGACAGATGGTGGAGTTGTGTGATTTTCAATATGTGCGTTTTATATGACAATAGCTCTAGGCTGTTTTTAACAACTTCCGGTTGTCACAGGAAGCTCTTGCTCCACACACGTTGTCTGTGGGGTAGACATAAACAGAATCCTGAATATGAAGTCTCTACCTTAGGAATTGACTGAATGACAGATGGTTGAGTTGCGTGATTTTCACTGTTTGCGTTTTATATGACAATTGCTCTAGGCTGTTTTTAACAACTTCCGGTTGTCACAGGAAGCTCTTGCTCCACACACCTTGTCTTTGGGGTAGACATAAAGAGAATCCTGAATATGAAGTCTCTACCTTATGAATTGACTGAATGACAGATGGTTGAGTTGCGTGATTTTCACTATCTGCTGGTTGGCCATATGACAATAGCTCTAGGCTGTTTTTAACAACTTCCGGTTGTCACAGGAAGCTCTTGCTCCACACACGTTGTCTTTGGGGTAGACATAAACAGAATCCTGAATATGAAGTCTCTACCTTAGGAATTGACTGAATGACAGATGGTTGAGTTGCGTGATTTTCACTGTTTGCGTTTTATATGACAATTGCTCTAGGCTGTTTTTAACAACTTCCGGTTGTCACAGGAAGCTCTTGCTCCACACACCTTGTCTTTGGGGTAGACATAAAGAGAATCCTGAATATGAAGTCTCTACCTTATGAATTGACTGAATGACAGATGGTTGAGTTGCGTGATTTTCACTATCTGTTGGTTGGCCATATGACAATAGCTCTAGGCTGTTTTTAACAAGTTCCGGTTGTCACAGGAAGCTCTTGCTCCACACACGTTGTATTTGGGGTAGACATAAACAGAATCCTGAATATGAAGTCTCTACCTTAAGAATTGACTGAATGAAAGATGGTTGAGTTGTGTGATTTTCACTATGTGCGTTTTATATGACAATAGCTCTAGGCTGTTTTTAACAACTTCCGGTTGTCACAGGAAGCTCTTGCTCCACACACGTTGTCTTTGGGGTAGACATAAACAGAATCCTGAATATGAAGTCTCTACCTTAAGAATTGACTCAATGACAGATGGTGGAGTTGTGTGATTTTCAATATGTGCGTTTTATATGACAATAGCTCTAGGCTGTTTTTAACAACTTCCGGTTGTCACAGGAAGCTCTTGCTCCACACACGTTGTCTGTGGGGTAGACATAAACAGAATCCTGAATATGAAGTCTCTACCTTAGGAATTGACTGAATGACAGATGGTTGAGTTGCGTGATTTTCACTGTTTGCGTTTTATATGACAATTGCTCTAGGCTGTTTTTAACAACTTCCGGTTGTCACAGGAAGCTCTTGCTCCACACACCTTGTCTTTGGGGTAGACATAAAGAGAATCCTGAATATGAAGTCTCTACCTTATGAATTGACTGAATGACAGATGGTTGAGTTGCGTGATTTTCACTATCTGCTGGTTGGCCATATGACAATAGCTCTAGGCTGTTTTTAACAACTTCCGGTTGTCACAGGAAGCTCTTGCTCCACACACGTTGTCTTTGGGGTAGACATAAACAGAATCCTGAATATGAAGTCTCTACCTTAGGAATTGACTGAATGACAGATGGTTGAGTTGCGTGATTTTCACTGTTTGCGTTTTATATGACAATTGCTCTAGGCTGTTTTTAACAACTTCCGGTTGTCACAGGAAGCTCTTGCTCCACACACCTTGTCTTTGGGGTAGACATAAAGAGAATCCTGAATATGAAGTCTCTACCTTATGAATTGACTGAATGACAGATGGTTGAGTTGCGTGATTTTCACTATCTGTTGGTTGGCCATATGACAATAGCTCTAGGCTGTTTTTAACAAGTTCCGGTTGTCACAGGAAGCTCTTGCTCCACACACGTTGTATTTGGGGTAGACATAAACAGAATCCTGAATATGAAGTCTCTACCTTAAGAATTGACTGAATGAAAGATGGTTGAGTTGTGTGATTTTCACTATGTGCGTTTTATATGACAATAGCTCTAGGCTGTTTTTAACAACTTCCGGTTGTCACAGGAAGCTCTTGCTCCACACACGTTGTCTTTGGGGTAGACATAAACAGAATCCTGAATATGAAGTCTCTACCTTAAGAATTGACTGAATGACAGATGGTTGAGTTGCGTGATTTTCAGTATGTGCGTTTTATATGACAATAGCTCTAGGCTGTTTTTAACAACTTCCGGTTGTCACAGGAAGCTCTTGTTCCACACACGTTGTCTTTGGGGTAGACATAAACAGAATCCTGAATATGAAGTCTCTACCTTAAGAATTGACTCAATGACAGATGGTTGAGTTGTGTGATTTTCACTATGTGCGTTTTATATGACAATAGCTCTAGGCTGTTTTTAACAACTTCCGGTTGTCACAGGAAGCTCTTGCTCCACACACGTTGTCTTTGGGGTAGACATAAACAGAATCCTGAATATGAAGTCTCTACCTTAGGAATTGACTGAATGACAGATGGTTGAGTTGCGTGATTTTCACTGTTTGCGTTTTATATGACAATAGCTCTAGGCTGTTTTTAACAACTTCCGGTTGTCACAGGAAGCTCTTGTTCCACACACGTTGTCTTTGGGGTAGACATAAACAGAATCCTGAATATGAAGTCTCTACCTTAAGAATTGACTCAATGACAGATGGTTGAGTTGTGTGATTTTCACTATGTGCGTTTTATATGACAATAGCTCTAGGCTGTTTTTAACAACTTCCGGTTGTCACAGGAAGCTCTTGCTCCACACACGTTGTCTTTGGGGTAGACATAAACAGAATCCTGAATATGAAGTCTCTACCTTAGGAATTGACTGAATGACAGATGGTTGAGTTGCGTGATTTTCACTGTTTGCGTTTTATATGACAATTGCTCTAGGCTGTTTTTAACAACTTCCGGTTGTCACAGGAAGCTCTTGCTCCACACACCTTGTCTTTGGGGTAGACATAAAGAGAATCCTGAATATGAAGTCTCTACCTTATGAATTGACTGAATGACAGATGGTTGAGTTGCGTGATTTTCACTATCTGCTGGTTGGCCATATGACAATAGCTCTAGGCTGTTTTTAACAAGTTCCGGTTGTCACAGGAAGCTCTTGCTCCACACACGTTGTATTTGGGGTAGACATAAACATAATCCTGAATATGAAGTCTCTACCTTAAGAATTGACTGAATGAAAGATGGTTGAGTTGCGTGATTTTAACTATGTGCATTTTATATGACAATAGCTCTAGGCTGTTTTTAACAACTTCCGGTTGTCACAGGAAGCTCTTGCTCCACACACGTTGTCTTTGGGGTAGACATAAACAGAATCCTGAATATGAAGTCTCTACCTTAAGAATTGACTGAATGACAGATGGTTGAGTTGCATGATTTTCAGTATGTGCCTTTTATATGACAATTGCTCTAGGCTGTTTTTAACAACTTCCGGTTGTCACAGAAAGTTCTTGCTCCACACACCTTGTCTTTGGGGTAGACATAAACAGAATCCTGAATATGAAGTCTCTACCTTAAGAATTGACTGAATGACAGATGGTTGAGTTGTGTGATTTTCACTATGTGCGTTTTAAATGACAATAGCTCTAGGCTGTTTTTAACAACTTCCGGTTGTCACAGGAAGCTCTTGCTCCACACACGTTGTCTTTGGGGTAGACATAAACAGAATCCTGAATATGAAGTCTCTACCTTAAGAATTGACTGAATGGCAGATGGTCTGAGTTGCGAGATTTTCAGTATGTGAGTTTTATATGACAATTGCTCTAGGCTGTTTTTAACAACTTCCGGTTGTCACAGGAAGCTCTTGCTCCACACACGTTGTCTTTGGGGTAGACATAAACAGAATCCTGAATATGAAGTCTCTACCTTAAGAATTGACTCAATGACAGATGGTTGAGTTGTGTGATTTTCACTATGTGCGTTTTATATGACAATAGCTCTAGGCTGTTTTTAAGAACTTCCAGTTGTCACAGGAAGCTCTTGCTCCACACACCTTGTCTTTGGGGTAGACATAAAGAGAATCCTGAATATGAAGTCTCTACCTTATGAATTGACTGAATGACAGATGGTTGAGTTGCGTGATTTTCACTATCTGCTGGTTGGCCATATGACAATAGCTCTAGGCTGTTTTTAACAACTTCCGATTGTCACAGGAAGCTCTTGCTCCACACACGTTGTCTTTGGGGTAGACATAAACAGAATCCTGAATATGAAGTCTCTACCTTAAGAATTGACTGAATGACAGATGGTTGAGTTGCATGATTTTCAGTATGTGCGTTTTATATGACAATTGCTCTAGGCTGTTTTTAACAACTTCCGGTTGTCACAGAAAGTTCTTGCTCCACACACCTTGTCTTTGGGGTAGACATAAACAGAATCCTGAATATGAAGTCTCTACCTTAAGAATTGACTGAATGACAGATGGTTGAGTTGCGTGATTTTCACTATGTGCGTTTTAAATGACAATAGCTCTAGGCTGTTTTTAACAACTTCCGGTTGTCACAGGAAGCTCTTGCTCCACACACTTTGTCTTTGGGGTAGACATAAACAGAATCCTGAATATGAAGTCTCTACCTTAAGAATTCACTGAATGGCAGATGGTTGAGTTGCGAGATTTTCAGTATGTGAGTTTTATATGACAATTGCTCTAGGCTGTTTTTAACAACTTCCGGTTGTCACAGGAAGCTCTTGCTCCACACACGTTGTCTTTGGGGTAGACATAAACAGAATCCTGAATATGAAGTCTCTACCTTAAGAATTGACTGAATGACAGATGGTTGAGTTGCATGATTTTCACTATGTGCGTTTTATATGACAATTGCTCTAGGCTGTTTTTAACAACTTCCGGTTGTCACAGAAAGTTCTTGCTCCACACACCTTGTCTTTGGGGTAGACATAAACAGAATCCTGAATATGAAGTCTCTACCTTAAGAATTGACTGAATGACAGATGGTTGAGTTGCGTGGTTTTCACTATGTGCATTTTAAATGACAATAGCTCTAGGCTGTTTTTAACAACTTCCGGTTGTCACAGGAAGCTCTTGCTCCACACACGTTGTCTTTGGGGTAGACATAAACAGAATCCTGAATATGAAATCTCTACCTTAGGAATTGACTGAATGACAGATGGTTGAGTTGCGTGATTTTCACTGTTTGCGTTTTATATGACAATTGCTCTAGGCTGTTTTTAACAACTTCCGGTTGTCAGAGGAAGCTCTTGCTCCACACACCTTGTCTTTGGGGTAGACATAAAGAGAATCCTGAATATGAAGTCTCTACCTTATGAATTGACTGAATGACAGATGGTTGAGTTGCGTGATTTTCACTATCTGCTGGTTGGCCATATGACAATAGCTCTAGGCTGTTTTTAACAAGTTCCGGTTGTCACAGGAAGCTCTTGCTCCACACACGTTGTATTTGGGGTAGACATAAACAGAATCCTGAATATGAAGTCTCTACCTTAAGAATTGACTTAATGAAAGATGGTTGAGTTGCGTGATTTTAACTATGTGCATTTTAAATGACAATAGCTCTAGGCTGTTTTTAACAACTTCCGGTTGTCACAGGAAGCTCTTGCTCCACACACGTTGTCTTTGGGGTAGACATAAACAGAATCCTGAATGTGAAGTCTCTACCTTAAGAATTGACTGAATGGCAGATGGTTGAGATGCGAGATTTTCAGTATGTGAGTTTTATATGACAATTGCTCTAGGCTGTTTTTAACAACTTCCGGTTGTCACAGGAAGCTCTTGCTCCACACACGTTGTCTTTGGGGTAGACATAAACAGAATCCTGAATATGAAGTCTCTACCTTAAGAATTGACTCAATGACAGATGGTTGAGTTGTGTGATTTTCACTATGTGCGTTTTATATGACAATAGCTCTAGGCTGTTTTTAACAACTTCCGGTTGTCACAGGAAGCTCTTGCTCCACACACGTTGTCTTTGGGGTAGACATAAACAGAATCCTGAATATGAAGTCTCTACCTTAAGAATTGACTGAATGACAGATGGTTGAGTTGCGTGATTTTCAGTATGTGCTTTTTATATGACAATAGCTCTAGGCTGTTTTTAACAACTTCCGGTTGTCACAGGAAGCTCTTGTTCCACACACGTTGTCTTTCGGGTAGACATAAACAGAATCCTGAATATGAAGTCTCTACCTTAAGAATTGACTCAATGACAGATGGTTGAGTTGTGTGATTTTCACTATGTGCGTTTTATATGACAATAGCTCTAGGCTGTTTTTAACAACTTCCGGTAGTCACAGGAAGCTCTTGCTCCACACACGTTGTCTTTGGGGTAGAAATAAACAGAATCCTGAATATGAAGTCTCTACCTTAGGAATTGACTGAATGACAGATGGTTGAGTTGCGTGATTTTCACTGTTTGCGTTTTATATGACAATTGCTCTAGGCTGTTTTTAACAACTTCCGGTTGTCACAGGAAGCTCTTGCTCCACACACCTTGTCTTTGGGGTAGACATAAAGAGAATCCTGAATATGAAGTCTCTACCTTATGAAGTGACTGAATGACAGATGGTTGAGTTGCGTGATTTTCATTATCTGCTGGTTGGCCATATGACAATAGCTCTAGGCTGTTTTTAACAAGTTCCGGTTGTCACAGGAAGCTCTTGCTCCACACACGTTGTCTTTGGGGTAGACATAAACAGAATCCTGAATATGAAGTCTCTACCTTAAGAATTGACTCAATGACAGATGGTTGAGTTGTGTGATTTTCACTATGTTCGTTTTATATGACAATAGCTCTAGGCTGTTTTTAACAACTTCCGGTTGTCACAGGAAGCTCTTGCTCCACACACGTTGTCTTTGGGGTAGACATAAACAGAATCCTGAATATGAAGTCTCTACCTTAAGAATTGACTGAATGACAGATGGTTGAGTTGCGTGATTTTCAGTATGTGCTTTTTATATGACAATAGCTCTAGGCTGTTTTTAACAACTTCCGGTTGTCACAGGAAGCTCTTGTTCCACACACGTTGTCTTTCGGGTAGACATAAACAGAATCCTGAATATGAAGTCTCTACCTTAAGAATTGACTCAATGACAGATGGTTGAGTTGTGTGATTTTCACTATGTGCGTTTTATATGACAATAGCTCTAGGCTGTTTTTAACAACTTCCGGTAGTCACAGGAAGCTCTTGCTCCACACACGTTGTCTTTGGGGTAGACATAAACAGAATCCTGAATATGAAGTCTCTACCTTAAGAATTGACTGAATGACAGATGGTTGAGTTGCGTGGTTTTCACTATGTGCGTTTTAAATGACAATAGCTCTAGGCTGTTTTTAACAACTTCCGGTTGTCACAGGAAGCTCTTGCTCCACACACGTTGTCTTTGGGGTAGACATAAACAGAATCCTGAATATGAAGTCTCTACCTTAAGAATTGACTGAATGGCAGATGGTTGAGTTGCGTGATTTTCAGTATGTGCGTTTTATATGACAATAGCTCTAGGCTGTTTTTAACAACTTCCGGTTGTCACAGGAAGCTCTTGTTCCACACACGTTGTCTTTGGGGTAGACATAAACAGAATCCTGAATATGAAGTCTCTACCTTAAGAATTGACTCAATGACAGATGGTTGAGTTGTGTGATTTTCACTATGTGCGTTTTATATGACAATAGCTCTAGGCTGTTTTTAACAACTTCCGGTTGTCACAGGAAGCTCTTGCTCCACACACCTTGTCTTTGGGGTAGACATAAAGAGAATCCTGAATATGAAGTCTCTACCTTATGAAGTGACTGAATGACAGATGGTTGAGTTGCGTGATTTTCATTATCTGCTGGTTGGCCATATGACAATAGCTCTAGGCTGTTTTTAACAAGTTCCTGTTGTCACAGGAAGCTCTTGCTCCACACACGTTGTATTTGGGGTAGACATAAACAGAATCCTGAATATGAAGTCTCTACCTTAAGAATTGACTTAATGAAAGATGGTTGAGTTGCGTGATTTTAACTATGTGCATTTTATATGACAATAGCTCTAGGCTGTTTTTAACAACTTCCGGTTGTCACAGGAAGCTCTTGCTCCACACACGTTGTCTTTGGGGTAGACATAAACAGAATCCTGAATATGAAGTCTCTACCTTAAGAATTGACTGAATGACAGATGGTTGAGATGCGAGATTTTCAGTATGTGAGTTTTATATGACAATTGCTCTAGGCTGTTTTTAACAACTTCCGGTTGTCACAGGAAGCTCTTGCTCCACACACGTTGTCTTTGGGGTAGACATAAACAGAATCCTGAATATGAAGTCTCTACCTTAAGAATTGACTGAATGACAGATGGTTGAGTTGCGTGATTTTCAGTATGTGCTTTTTATATGACAATAGCTCTAGGCTGTTTTTAACAACTTCCGGTTGTCACAGGAAGCTCTTGTTCCACACACGTTGTCTTTCGGGTAGACATAAACAGAATCCTGAATATGAAGTCTCTACCTTAAGAATTGACTCAATGACAGATGGTTGAGTTGTGTGATTTTCACTATGTGCGTTTTATATGACAATAGCTCTAGGCTGTTTTTAACAACTTCCGGTAGTCACAGGAAGCTCTTGCTCCACACACGTTGTCTTTGGGGTAGACATAAACAGAATCCTGAATATGAAGTCTCTACCTTAAGAATTGACTGAATGACAGATGGTTGAGTTGCGTGGTTTTCACTATGTGCGTTTTAAATGACAATAGCTCTAGGCTGTTTTTAACAACTTCCGGTTGTCACAGGAAGCTCTTGCTCCACACACGTTGTCTTTGGGGTAGACATAAACAGAATCCTGAATATGAAGTCTCTACCTTAAGAATTGACTGAATGGCAGATGGTTGAGTTGCGTGATTTTCAGTATGTGCGTTTTATATGACAATAGCTCTAGGCTGTTTTTAACAACTTCCGGTTGTCACAGGAAGCTCTTGTTCCACACACGTTGTCTTTGGGGTAGACATAAACAGAATCCTGAATATGAAGTCTCTACCTTAAGAATTGACTGAATGACAGATGGTTGAGATGCGAGATTTTCAGTATGTGAGTTTTATATGACAATTGCTCTAGGCTGTTTTTAACAACTTCCGGTTGTCACAGGAAGCTCTTGCTCCACACACGTTGTCTTTGGGGTAGACATAAACAGAATCCTGAATATGAAGTCTCTACCTTAAGAATTGACTCAATGACAGATGGTTGAGTTGTGTGATTTTCACTATGTTCGTTTTATATGACAATAGCTCTAGGCTGTTTTTAACAACTTCCGGTTGTCACAGGAAGCTCTTGCTCCACACACGTTGTCTTTGGGGTAGACATAAACAGAATCCTGAATATGAAGTCTCTACCTTAAGAATTGACTGAATGACAGATGGTTGAGTTGCGTGATTTTCAGTATGTGCTTTTTATATGACAATAGCTCTAGGCTGTTTTTAACAACTTCCGGTTGTCACAGGAAGCTCTTGTTCCACACACGTTGTCTTTCGGGTAGACATAAACAGAATCCTGAATATGAAGTCTCTACCTTAAGAATTGACTCAATGACAGATGGTTGAGTTGTGTGATTTTCACTATGTGCGTTTTATATGACAATAGCTCTAGGCTGTTTTTAACAACTTCCGGTAGTCACAGGAAGCTCTTGCTCCACACACGTTGTCTTTGGGGTAGACATAAACAGAATCCTGAATATGAAGTCTCTACCTTAAGAATTGACTGAATGACAGATGGTTGAGTTGCGTGGTTTTCACTATGTGCGTTTTAAATGACAATAGCTCTAGGCTGTTTTTAACAACTTCCGGTTGTCACAGGAAGCTCTTGCTCCACACACGTTGTCTGTGGGGTAGACATAAACAGAATCCTGAATATGAAGTCTCTACCTTAAGAATTGACTGAATGGCAGATGGTTGAGTTGCGTGATTTTCAGTATGTGCGTTTTATATGACAATAGCTCTAGGCTGTTTTTAACAACTTCCGGTTGTCACAGGAAGCTCTTGTTCCACACACGTTGTCTTTGGGGTAGACATAAACAGAATCCTGAATATGAAGTCTCTACCTTAAGAATTGACTCAATGACAGATGGTTGAGTTGTGTGATTTTCACTATGTGCGTTTTATATGACAATAGCTCTAGGCTGTTTTTAAGAACTTCCGGTTGTCACAGGAAGCTCTTGCTCCACACACCTTGTCTTTGGGGTAGACATAAAGAGAATCCTGAATATGAAGTCTCTACCTTATGAATTGACTGAATGACAGATGGTTGAGTTTCGTGATTTTCACTATCTGCTGGTTGGCCATATGACAATAGCTCTAGGCTGTTTTTAACAAGTTCCGGTTGTCACAGGAAGCTCTTGCTCCACACACGTTATCTTTGGGGTAGACATAAACAGAATCCTGAATATGAAGTCTCTACCTTAAGAATTGACTCAATGACAGATGGTTGAGTTGCGTGATTTTCAGTATGTGCGTTTTATATGACAATAGCTATAGGCTGTTTTTAACAACTTCCGGTTGTCACAGGAAGCTCTTGCTCCACACACCTTGTCTTTGGGGTAGACATAAAGAGAATCCTGAATATGAAGTCTCTACCTTAGGAATTGACTGAATGACAGATGGTTGAGTTGCGTGATTTTCACTATCTGCTGGTTGGCCATATGACAATAGCTCTAGGCTGTTTTTAACAAGTTCCGGTTGTCACAGGAAGCTCTTGCTCCACACACGTTGTATTTGGGGTAGACATAAACAGAATCCTGAATATGAAGTCTCTACCTTAAGAATTGACTGAATGAAAGATGGTTGAGTTGCGTGATTTTAACTATGTGCATTTTATATGACAATAGCTCTAGGCTGTTTTTAACAACTTCCGGTTGTCACAGGAAGCTCTTGTTCCACACACGTTGTCTTTCGGGTAGACATAAACAGAATCCTGAATATGAAGTCTCTACCTTAAGAATTGACTCAATGACAGATGGTTGAGTTGTGTGATTTTCACTATGTGCGTTTTATATGACAATAGCTCTAGGCTGTTTTTAACAACTTCCGGTAGTCACAGGAAGCTCTTGCTCCACACACGTTGTCTTTGGGGTAGACATAAACAGAATCCTGAATATGAAGTCTCTACCTTAAGAATTGACTGAATGACAGATGGTTGAGTTGCGTGGTTTTCACTATGTGCGTTTTAAATGACAATAGCTCTAGGCTGTTTTTAACAACTTCCGGTTGTCACAGGAAGCTCTTGCTCCACACACGTTGTCTTTGGGGTAGACATAAACAGAATCCTGAATATGAAGTCTCTACCTTAAGAATTGACTGAATGGCAGATGGTTGAGTTGCGTGATTTTCAGTATGTGCGTTTTATATGACAATAGCTCTAGGCTGTTTTTAACAACTTCCGGTTGTCACAGGAAGCTCTTGTTCCACACACGTTGTCTTTGGGGTAGACATAAACAGAATCCTGAATATGAAGTCTCTACCTTAAGAATTGACTCAATGACAGATGGTTGAGTTGTGTGATTTTCACTATGTGCGTTTTATATGACAATAGCTCTAGGCTGTTTTTAAGAACTTCCGGTTGTCACAGGAAGCTCTTGCTCCACACACCTTGTCTTTGGGGTAGACATAAAGAGAATCCTGAATATGAAGTCTCTACCTTATGAATTGACTGAATGACAGATGGTTGAGTTTCGTGATTTTCACTATCTGCTGGTTGGCCATATGACAATAGCTCTAGGCTGTTTTTAACAAGTTCCGGTTGTCACAGGAAGCTCTTGCTCCACACACGTTATCTTTGGGGTAGACATAAACAGAATCCTGAATATGAAGTCTCTACCTTAAGAATTGACTCAATGACAGATGGTTGAGTTGCGTGATTTTCAGTATGTGCGTTTTATATGACAATAGCTATAGGCTGTTTTTAACAACTTCCGGTTGTCACAGGAAGCTCTTGCTCCACACACCTTGTCTTTGGGGTAGACATAAAGAGAATCCTGAATATGAAGTCTCTACCTTAGGAATTGACTGAATGACAGATGGTTGAGTTGCGTGATTTTCACTATCTGCTGGTTGGCCATATGACAATAGCTCTAGGCTGTTTTTAACAAGTTCCGGTTGTCACAGGAAGCTCTTGCTCCACACACGTTGTATTTGGGGTAGACATAAACAGAATCCTGAATATGAAGTCTCTACCTTAAGAATTGACTGAATGAAAGATGGTTGAGTTGCGTGATTTTAACTATGTGCATTTTATATGACAATAGCTCTAGGCTGTTTTTAACAACTTCCGGTTGTCACAGGAAGCTCTTGTTCCACACACGTTGTCTTTCGGGTAGACATAAACAGAATCCTGAATATGAAGTCTCTACCTTAAGAATTGACTCAATGACAGATGGTTGAGTTGTGTGATTTTCACTATGTGCGTTTTATATGACAATAGCTCTAGGCTGTTTTTAACAACTTCCGGTAGTCACAGGAAGCTCTTGCTCCACACACGTTGTCTTTGGGGTAGACATAAACAGAATCCTGAATATGAAGTCTCTACCTTAAGAATTGACTGAATGACAGATGGTTGAGTTGCGTGGTTTTCACTATGTGCGTTTTAAATGACAATAGCTCTAGGCTGTTTTTAACAACTTCCGGTTGTCACAGGAAGCTCTTGCTCCACACACGTTGTCTTTGGGGTAGACATAAACAGAATCCTGAATATGAAGTCTCTACCTTAAGAATTGACTGAATGGCAGATGGTTGAGTTGCGTGATTTTCAGTATGTGCGTTTTATATGACAATAGCTCTAGGCTGTTTTTAACAACTTCCGGTTGTCACAGGAAGCTCTTGTTCCACACACGTTGTCTTTGGGGTAGACATAAACAGAATCCTGAATATGAAGTCTCTACCTTAAGAATTGACTCAATGACAGATGGTTGAGTTGTGTGATTTTCACTATGTGCGTTTTATATGACAATAGCTCTAGGCTGTTTTTAAGAACTTCCGGTTGTCACAGGAAGCTCTTGCTCCACACACCTTGTCTTTGGGGTAGACATAAAGAGAATCCTGAATATGAAGTCTCTACCTTATGAATTGACTGAATGACAGATGGTTGAGTTTCGTGATTTTCACTATCTGCTGGTTGGCCATATGACAATAGCTCTAGGCTGTTTTTAACAAGTTCCGGTTGTCACAGGAAGCTCTTGCTCCACACACGTTATCTTTGGGGTAGACATAAACAGAATCCTGAATATGAAGTCTCTACCTTAAGAATTGACTCAATGACAGATGGTTGAGTTGCGTGATTTTCAGTATGTGCGTTTTATATGACAATAGCTATAGGCTGTTTTTAACAACTTCCGGTTGTCACAGGAAGCTCTTGCTCCACACACCTTGTCTTTGGGGTAGACATAAAGAGAATCCTGAATATGAAGTCTCTACCTTATGAATTGACTGAATGACAGATGGTTGAGTTGCGTGATTTTCACTATCTGCTGGTTGGCCATATGACAATAGCTCTAGGCTGTTTTTAACAAGTTCCGGTTGTCACAGGAAGCTCTTGCTCCACACACGTTGTATTTGGGGTAGACATAAACAGAATCCTGAATATGAAGTCTCTACCTTAAGAATTGACTGAATGAAAGATGGTTGAGTTGCGTGATTTTAACTATGTGCATTTTATATGACAATAGCTCTAGGCTGTTTTTAACAACTTCCGGTTGTCACAGGAAGCTCTTGCTCCACACACGTTGTCTTTGGGGTAGACATAAACAGAATCCTGAATATGAAGTCTCTACCTTAAGAATTGACTGAATGGCAGATGGTTGAGTTGCGAGATTTTCAGTATGTGAGTTTTATATGACAATTGCTCTAGGCTGTTTTTAACAACTTCCGGTTGTCACAGGAAGCTCTTGCTCCACACACGTTGTCTTTGGGGTAGACATAAACAGAATCCTGAAGATGAAGTCTCTACCTTAAGAATTGACTCAATGACAGATGGTTGAGTTGTGTGATTTTCACTAAGTGCGTTTTATATGACAATAGCTCTAGGCTGTTTTTAACAACTTCCGGTTGTCACAGGAAGCTCTTGCTCCACACACGTTATCTTTGGGGTAGACATAAACAGAATCCTGAATATGAAGTCTCTACCTTAAGAATTGACTCAATGACAGATGGTTGAGTTGCGTGATTTTCAGTATGTGCGTTTTATATGACAATAGCTCTAGGCTGTTTTTAACAACTTCCGGTTGTCACAGGAAGCTCTTGCTCCACACACGTTGTCTTTGGGGTAGACATAAACAGAATCCTGAATATGAAGTCTCTACCTTAAGAATTGACTGAATGACAGATGGTTGAGTTGCATGATTTTCAGTATGTGCGTTTTATATGACAATTGCTCTAGGCTGTTTTTAACAACTTCCGGTTGTCACAGAAAGTTCTTGCTCCACACACCTTGTCTTTGGGGTAGACATAAAAAGAATCCTGAATATGAAGTCTCTACCTTAAGAATTGACTGAATGGCAGATGGTTGAGTTGCGAGATTTTCAGTATGTGAGTTTTATATGACAATTGCTCTAGGCTGTTTTTAACAACTTCCGGTTGTCACAGGAAGCTCTTGCTCCACACACGTTGTCTTTGGGGTAGACATAAACAGAATCCTGAATATGAAGTCTCTACCTTAAGAATTGACTCAATGACAGATGGTTGAGTTGTGTGATTTTCACTATGTGTGTTTTATATGACAATAGCTCTAGGCTGTTTTTAACAACTTCCGGTTGTCACAGGAAGCTCTTGCTCCACACACGTTGTCTTTGGGGTAGACATAAACAGAATCCTGAATATGAAGTCTCTACCTTAAGAATTGACTGAATGACAGATGGTTGAGTTGCGTGATTTTCACTATGTGCGTTTTAAATGACAATAGCTCTAGGCTGTTTTTAACAACTTCCGGTTTACACAGAAAGTTCTTGCTCCACACACCTTGTCTTTGGGGTAGACATAAACAGAATCCTGAATATGAAGTCTCTACCTTAAGAATTGACTGAATGACAGATGGTTGAGTTGCGTGATTTTAACTATGTGCATTTTATATGACAATAGCTCTAGGCTGTTTTTAACAACTTCCGGTTGTCACAGGAAGCTCTTGCTCCACACACGTTGTCTTTGGGGTAGACATAAACAGAATCCTGAATATGAAGTCTCTACCTTAAGAATTGACTCAATGACAGATGGTTGAGTTGTGTGATTTTCACTATGTGCGTTTTATATGACAATAGCTCTAGGCTGTTTTTAAGAACTTCCGGTTGTCACAGGAAGCTCTTGCTCCACACACCTTGTCTTTGGGGTAGACATAAAGAGAATCCTGAATATGAAGTCTCTACCTTATGAATTGACTGAATGACAGATGGTTGAGTTGCGTGATTTTCACTATCTGATGGTTGGCCATATGACAATAGCTCTAGGCTGTTTTTAACAAGTTCCGGTTGTCACAGGAAGCTCTTGCTCCACACACGTTGTATTTGGGGTAGACATAAACAGAATCCTGAATATGAAGTCTCTACCTTAAGAATTGACTGAATGAAAGATGGTTGAGTTGCTTGATATTAACTATGTGCATTTTATATGACAATAGCTCTAGGCTGTTTTTAACAACTTCCGGTTGTCACAGGAAGCTCTTGCTCCACACACCTTGTCTTTGGGGTAGACATAAACAGAATCCTGAATATGAAGTCTCTACCTTAAGAATTGACTGAATGACAGATGGTTGAGTTGCGTGATTTTCACTATGTGCGTTTTAAATGACAATAGCTCTAGGCTGTTTTTAACAACTTCCGGTTGACACAGAAAGTTCTTGCTCCACACACCTTGTCTTTGGGGTAGACATAAACAGAATCCTGAATATGAAGTCTCTACCTTAAGAATTGACTGAATGACAGATGGTTGAGTTGCGTGATTTTAACTATGTGCATTTTATATGACAATAGCTCTAGGCTGTTTTTAACAACTTCCGGTTGACACAGAAAGTTCTTGCTCCACATACCTTGTCTTTGGGGTAGACATAAACAGAATCCTGAATATGAAGTCTCTAACTTAAGAATTGACTGAATGACAGATGGTTGAGTTGCGTGATTTTCACTATGTGCGTTTTAAATGACAATAGCTCTAGGCTGTTTTTAACAACTTCCGGTTATCACAGGAAGCTCTTGCTCCACACACGTTGTCTTTGGGGTAGACATAAACAGAATCCTGAATATGAAGTCTCTACCTTAAGAATTGACTCAATGACAGATGGTTGAGTTGCGTGATTTTCACTATGTGCGTTTTAAATGACAATAGCTCTAGGCTGTTTTTAACAACTTCCGGTTTACACAGAAAGTTCTTGCTCCACACACCTTGTCTTTGGGGTAGACATAAACAGAATCCTGAATATGAAGTCTCTACCTTAAGAATTGACTGAATGACAGATGGTTGAGTTGCGTGATTTTAACTATGTGCATTTTATATGACAATAGCTCTAGGCTGTTTTTAACAACTTCCGGTTGTCACAGGAAGCTCTTGCTCCACACACGTTGTATTTGGGGTAGACATAAACAGAATCCTGAATATGAAGTCTCTACCTTAAGAATTGACTGAATGAAAGATGGTTGAGTTGCTTGATATTAACTATGTGCATTTTATATGACAATAGCTCTAGGCTGTTTTTAACAACTTCCGGTTGTCACAGGAAGCTCTTGCTCCACACACGTTGTCTTTGGGGTAGACATAAACAGAATCCTGAATATGAAGTCTCTACCTTAAGAATTGACTGAATGACAGATGGTTGAGTTGCATGATTTTCAGTATGTGCGTTTTATATGACAATTGCTCTAGGCTGTTTTTAACAACTTCCGGTTGTCACAGAAAGTTCTTGCTCCACACACCTTGTCTTTGGGGTAGACATAAAAAGAATCCTGAATATGAAGTCTCTACCTTAAGAATTGACTGAATGACAGATGGTTGAGTTGAGTGATTTTCACTATGTGCGTTTTAAATGACAATAGCTCTAGGCTGTTTTTAACAACTTCCGGTTGTCACAGGAAGCTCTTGCTCCACACACGTTGTCTTTGGGGTAGACATAAACAGAATCCTGAATATGAAGTCTCTACCTTAAGAATTGACTGAATGGCAGATGGTTGAGTTGCGAGATTTTCAGTATGTGAGTTTTATATGACAATTGCTCTAGGCTGTTTTTAACAACTTCCGGTTGTCACAGGAAGCTCTTGCTCCACACACGTTGTCTTTGGGGTAGACATAAACAGAATCCTGAATATGAAGTCTCTACCTTAAGAATTGACTCAATGACAGATGGTTGAGTTGTGTGATTTTCACTATGTGTGTTTTATATGACAATAGCTCTAGGCTGTTTTTAACAACTTCCGGTTGTCACAGGAAGCTCTTGCTCCACACACGTTGTCTTTGGGGTAGACATAAACAGAATCCTGAATATGAAGTCTCTACCTTAAGAATTGACTGAATGACAGATGGTTGAGTTGCGTGATTTTCACTATGTGCGTTTTAAATGACAATAGCTCTAGGCTGTTTTTAACAACTTCCGGTTGACACAGAAAGTTCTTGCTCCACACACCTTGTCTTTGGGGTAGACATAAACAGAATCCTGAATATGAAGTCTCTACCTTAAGAATTGACTGAATGACAGATGGTTGAGTTGCGTGATTTTAACTATGTGCATTTTATATGACAATAGCTCTAGGCTGTTTTTAACAACTTCCGGTTGTCACAGGAAGCTCTTGCTCCACACACGTTGTCTTTGGGGTAGACATAAACAGAATCCTGAATATGAAGTCTCTACCTTAAGAATTGACTGAATGGCAGATGGTTGAGTTGCGAGATTTTCAGTATGTGAGTTTTATATGACAATTGCTCTAGGCTGTTTTTAACAACTTCCGGTTGTCACAGGAAGCTCTTGCTCCACACACGTTGTCTTTGGGGTAGACATAAACAGAATCCTGAATATGAAGTCTCTACCTTAAGAATTGACTCAATGACAGATGGTTGAGTTGTGTGATTTTCACTATGTGTGTTTTATATGACAATAGCTCTAGGCTGTTTTTAACAACTTCCGGTTGTCACAGGAAGCTCTTGCTCCACACACGTTGTCTTTGGGGTAGACATAAACAGAATCCTGAATATGAAGTCTCTACCTTAAGAATTGACTGAATGACAGATGGTTGAGTTGCGTGATTTTCACTATGTGCGTTTTAAATGACAATAGCTCTAGGCTGTTTTTAACAACTTCCGGTTGACACAGAAAGTTCTTGCTCCACACACCTTGTCTTTGGGGTAGACATAAACAGAATCCTGAATATGAAGTCTCTACCTTAAGAATTGACTGAATGACAGATGGTTGAGTTGCGTGATTTTAACTATGTGCATTTTATATGACAATAGCTCTAGGCTGTTTTTAACAACTTCCGGTTGTCACAGGAAGCTCTTGCTCCACACACGTTGTCTTTGGGGTAGACATAAACAGAATCCTGAATATGAAGTCTCTACCTTAAGAATTGACTCAATGACAGATGGTTGAGTTGTGTGATTTTCACTATGTGCGTTTTATATGACAATAGCTCTAGGCTGTTTTTAAGAACTTCCGGTTGTCACAGGAAGCTCTTGCTCCACACACCTTGTCTTTGGGGTAGACATAAAGAGAATCCTGAATATGAAGTCTCTACCTTATGAATTGACTGAATGACAGATGGTTGAGTTGCGTGATTTTCACTATCTGATGGTTGGCCATATGACAATAGCTCTAGGCTGTTTTTAACAAGTTCCGGTTGTCACAGGAAGCTCTTGCTCCACACACGTTGTATTTGGGGTAGACATAAACAGAATCCTGAATATGAAGTCTCTACCTTAAGAATTGACTGAATGAAAGATGGTTGAGTTGCTTGATTTTAACTATGTGCATTTTATATGACAATAGCTCTAGGCTGTTTTTAACAACTTCCGGTTGTCACAGGAAGCTCTTGCTCCACACACCTTGTCTTTGGGGTAGACATAAACAGAATCCTGAATATGAAGTCTCTACCTTAAGAATTGACTGAATGACAGATGGTTGAGTTGCGTGATTTTAACTATGTGCATTTTATATGACAATAGCTCTAGGCTGTTTTTAACAACTTCCGGTTGACACAGAAAGTTCTTGCTCCACATACCTTGTCTTTGGGGTAGACATAAACAGAATCCTGAATATGAAGTCTCTAACTTAAGAATTGACTGAATGACAGATGGTTGAGTTGCGTGATTTTCACTATGTGCGTTTTAAATGACAATAGCTCTAGGCTGTTTTTAACAACTTCCGGTTGATCACAGGAAGCTCTTGCTCCACACACGTTGTCTTTGGGGTAGACATAAACAGAATCCTGAATATGAAGTCTCTACCTTAAGAATTGACTCAATGACAGATGGTTGAGTTGCGTGATTTTCAGTATGTGCGTTTTATATGACAATAGCTCTAGGCTGTTTTTAACAACTTCCGGTTGTCACAGGAAGCTCTTGCTCCACACACGTTGTCTTTGGGGTAGACATAAACAGAATCCTGAATATGAAGTCTCTACCTTAAGAATTGACTGAATGAAAGATGGTTGAGTTGCGTGATTTTAACTATGTGCGTTTTATATGACAATAGCTCTAGGCTGTTTTTAACAACTTCCGGTTGTCACAGGAAGCTCTTGCTCCACACACGTTGTCTTTGGGGTAGACATAAACAGAATCCTGAATATGAAGTCTCTACCTTAGGAATTGACTGAATGACAGATGGTTGAGTTGCGTGATTTTCACTGTGTGCGTTTTATATGACAATTGCTCTAGGCTGTTTTTAACAACTTCCGGTTGTCACAGGAAGCTCTTGCTCCACACACCTTGTCTTTGGGGTAGACATAAAGATAATCCTGAATATGAAGTCTCTACCTTAAGAATTGACTGAATGACAGATGGTTGAGTTGTGTGATTTTCACTATCTGCTGGTTGGCCATATGACAATAGCTCTAGGCTGTTTTTAACCAGTTCCGGTTGTCACAGGAAGCTCTTCCTCCACACACATGTTGTATTTGGGGTAGACATAAACAGAATCCTGAATATGAAGTCTCTACCTTAAGAATTGACTCAATGACAGATGGTTGAGTTGTGTGATTTTCACTATGTGCGTTTTATATGACAATAGCTCTAGGCTGTTTTTAAGAACTTCCGGTTGTCACAGGAAGCTCTTGCTCCACACACCTTGTCTTTGGGGTAGACATAAAGAGAATCCTGAATATGAAGTCTCTACCTTATGAATTGACTGAATGACAGATGGTTGAGTTGCGTGATTTTCACTATCTGATGGTTGGCCATATGACAATAGCTCTAGGCTGTTTTTAACAAGTTCCGGTTGTCACAGGAAGCTCTTGCTCCACACACGTTGTATTTGGGGTAGACATAAACAGAATCCTGAATATGAAGTCTCTACCTTAAGAATTGACTGAATGAAAGATGGTTGAGTTGCTTGATATTAACTATGTGCATTTTATATGACAATAGCTCTAGGCTGTTTTTAACAACTTCCGGTTGTCACAGGAAGCTCTTGCTCCACACACCTTGTCTTTGGGGTAGACATAAACAGAATCCTGAATATGAAGTCTCTACCTTAAGAATTGACTGAATGACAGATGGTTGAGTTGCGTGATTTTCACTATGTGCGTTTTAAATGACAATAGCTCTAGGCTGTTTTTAACAACTTCCGGTTGACACAGAAAGTTCTTGCTCCACACACCTTGTCTTTGGGGTAGACATAAACAGAATCCTGAATATGAAGTCTCTACCTTAAGAATTGACTGAATGACAGATGGTTGAGTTGCGTGATTTTAACTATGTGCATTTTATATGACAATAGCTCTAGGCTGTTTTTAACAACTTCCGGTTGACACAGAAAGTTCTTGCTCCACATACCTTGTCTTTGGGGTAGACATAAACAGAATCCTGAATATGAAGTCTCTAACTTAAGAATTGACTGAATGACAGATGGTTGAGTTGCGTGATTTTCACTATGTGCGTTTTAAATGACAATAGCTCTAGGCTGTTTTTAACAACTTCCGGTTATCACAGGAAGCTCTTGCTCCACACACGTTGTCTTTGGGGTAGACATAAACAGAATCCTGAATATGAAGTCTCTACCTTAAGAATTGACTCAATGACAGATGGTTGAGTTGCGTGATTTTCACTATGTGCGTTTTAAATGACAATAGCTCTAGGCTGTTTTTAACAACTTCCGGTTTACACAGAAAGTTCTTGCTCCACACACCTTGTCTTTGGGGTAGACATAAACAGAATCCTGAATATGAAGTCTCTACCTTAAGAATTGACTGAATGACAGATGGTTGAGTTGCGTGATTTTAACTATGTGCATTTTATATGACAATAGCTCTAGGCTGTTTTTAACAACTTCCGGTTGTCACAGGAAGCTCTTGCTCCACACACGTTGTCTTTGGGGTAGACATAAACAGAATCCTGAATATGAAGTCTCTACCTTAAGAATTGACTCAATGACAGATGGTTGAGTTGTGTGATTTTCACTATGTGCGTTTTATATGACAATAGCTCTAGGCTGTTTTTAAGAACTTCCGGTTGTCACAGGAAGCTCTTGCTCCACACACCTTGTCTTTGGGGTAGACATAAAGAGAATCCTGAATATGAAGTCTCTACCTTATGAATTGACTGAATGACAGATGGTTGAGTTGCGTGATTTTCACTATCTGATGGTTGGCCATATGACAATAGCTCTAGGCTGTTTTTAACAAGTTCCGGTTGTCACAGGAAGCTCTTGCTCCACACACGTTGTATTTGGGGTAGACATAAACAGAATCCTGAATATGAAGTCTCTACCTTAAGAATTGACTGAATGAAAGATGGTTGAGTTGCTTGATATTAACTATGTGCATTTTATATGACAATAGCTCTAGGCTGTTTTTAACAACTTCCGGTTGTCACAGGAAGCTCTTGCTCCACACACGTTGTCTTTGGGGTAGACATAAACAGAATCCTGAATATGAAGTCTCTACCTTAAGAATTGACTGAATGACAGATGGTTGAGTTGCATGATTTTCAGTATGTGCGTTTTATATGACAATTGCTCTAGGCTGTTTTTAACAACTTCCGGTTGTCACAGAAAGTTCTTGCTCCACACACCTTGTCTTTGGGGTAGACATAAAAAGAATCCTGAATATGAAGTCTCTACCTTAAGAATTGACTGAATGACAGATGGTTGAGTTGAGTGATTTTCACTATGTGCGTTTTAAATGACAATAGCTCTAGGCTGTTTTTAACAACTTCCGGTTGTCACAGGAAGCTCTTGCTCCACACACGTTGTCTTTGGGGTAGACATAAACAGAATCCTGAATATGAAGTCTCTACCTTAAGAATTGACTGAATGGCAGATGGTTGAGTTGCGAGATTTTCAGTATGTGAGTTTTATATGACAATTGCTCTAGGCTGTTTTTAACAACTTCCGGTTGTCACAGGAAGCTCTTGCTCCACACACGTTGTCTTTGGGGTAGACATAAACAGAATCCTGAATATGAAGTCTCTACCTTAAGAATTGACTCAATGACAGATGGTTGAGTTGTGTGATTTTCACTATGTGTGTTTTATATGACAATAGCTCTAGGCTGTTTTTAACAACTTCCGGTTGTCACAGGAAGCTCTTGCTCCACACACGTTGTCTTTGGGGTAGACATAAACAGAATCCTGAATATGAAGTCTCTACCTTAAGAATTGACTGAATGACAGATGGTTGAGTTGCGTGATTTTCACTATGTGCGTTTTAAATGACAATAGCTCTAGGCTGTTTTTAACAACTTCCGGTTGACACAGAAAGTTCTTGCTCCACACACCTTGTCTTTGGGGTAGACATAAACAGAATCCTGAATATGAAGTCTCTACCTTAAGAATTGACTGAATGACAGATGGTTGAGTTGCGTGATTTTAACTATGTGCATTTTATATGACAATAGCTCTAGGCTGTTTTTAACAACTTCCGGTTGTCACAGGAAGCTCTTGCTCCACACACGTTGTCTTTGGGGTAGACATAAACAGAATCCTGAATATGAAGTCTCTACCTTAAGAATTGACTGAATGGCAGATGGTTGAGTTGCGAGATTTTCAGTATGTGAGTTTTATATGACAATTGCTCTAGGCTGTTTTTAACAACTTCCGGTTGTCACAGGAAGCTCTTGCTCCACACACGTTGTCTTTGGGGTAGACATAAACAGAATCCTGAATATGAAGTCTCTACCTTAAGAATTGACTCAATGACAGATGGTTGAGTTGTGTGATTTTCACTATGTGTGTTTTATATGACAATAGCTCTAGGCTGTTTTTAACAACTTCCGGTTGTCACAGGAAGCTCTTGCTCCACACACGTTGTCTTTGGGGTAGACATAAACAGAATCCTGAATATGAAGTCTCTACCTTAAGAATTGACTGAATGACAGATGGTTGAGTTGCGTGATTTTCACTATGTGCGTTTTAAATGACAATAGCTCTAGGCTGTTTTTAACAACTTCCGGTTGACACAGAAAGTTCTTGCTCCACACACCTTGTCTTTGGGGTAGACATAAACAGAATCCTGAATATGAAGTCTCTACCTTAAGAATTGACTGAATGACAGATGGTTGAGTTGCGTGATTTTAACTATGTGCATTTTATATGACAATAGCTCTAGGCTGTTTTTAACAACTTCCGGTTGTCACAGGAAGCTCTTGCTCCACACACGTTGTCTTTGGGGTAGACATAAACAGAATCCTGAATATGAAGTCTCTACCTTAAGAATTGACTCAATGACAGATGGTTGAGTTGTGTGATTTTCACTATGTGCGTTTTATATGACAATAGCTCTAGGCTGTTTTTAAGAACTTCCGGTTGTCACAGGAAGCTCTTGCTCCACACACCTTGTCTTTGGGGTAGACATAAAGAGAATCCTGAATATGAAGTCTCTACCTTATGAATTGACTGAATGACAGATGGTTGAGTTGCGTGATTTTCACTATCTGATGGTTGGCCATATGACAATAGCTCTAGGCTGTTTTTAACAAGTTCCGGTTGTCACAGGAAGCTCTTGCTCCACACACGTTGTATTTGGGGTAGACATAAACAGAATCCTGAATATGAAGTCTCTACCTTAAGAATTGACTGAATGAAAGATGGTTGAGTTGCTTGATTTTAACTATGTGCATTTTATATGACAATAGCTCTAGGCTGTTTTTAACAACTTCCGGTTGTCACAGGAAGCTCTTGCTCCACACACCTTGTCTTTGGGGTAGACATAAACAGAATCCTGAATATGAAGTCTCTACCTTAAGAATTGACTGAATGACAGATGGTTGAGTTGCGTGATTTTAACTATGTGCATTTTATATGACAATAGCTCTAGGCTGTTTTTAACAACTTCCGGTTGACACAGAAAGTTCTTGCTCCACATACCTTGTCTTTGGGGTAGACATAAACAGAATCCTGAATATGAAGTCTCTAACTTAAGAATTGACTGAATGACAGATGGTTGAGTTGCGTGATTTTCACTATGTGCGTTTTAAATGACAATAGCTCTAGGCTGTTTTTAACAACTTCCGGTTATCACAGGAAGCTCTTGCTCCACACACGTTGTCTTTGGGGTAGACATAAACAGAATCCTGAATATGAAGTCTCTACCTTAAGAATTGACTCAATGACAGATGGTTGAGTTGCGTGATTTTCAGTATGTGCGTTTTATATGACAATAGCTCTAGGCTGTTTTTAACAACTTCCGGTTGTCACAGGAAGCTCTTGCTCCACACACGTTGTCTTTGGGGTAGACATAAACAGAATCCTGAATATGAAGTCTCTACCTTAAGAATTGACTGAATGAAAGATGGTTGAGTTGCGTGATTTTAACTATGTGCGTTTTATATGACAATAGCTCTAGGCTGTTTTTAACAACTTCCGGTTGTCACAGGAAGCTCTTGCTCCACACACGTTGTCTTTGGGGTAGACATAAACAGAATCCTGAATATGAAGTCTCTACCTTAGGAATTGACTGAATGACAGATGGTTGAGTTGCGTGATTTTCACTGTTTGCGTTTTATATGACAATTGCTCTAGGCTGTTTTTAACAACTTCCGGTTGTCACAGGAAGCTCTTGCTCCACACACCTTGTCTTTGGGGTAGACATAAAGATAATCCTGAATATGAAGTCTCTACCTTAAGAATTGACTGAATGACAGATGGTTGAGTTGTGTGATTTTCACTATCTGCTGGTTGGCCATATGACAATAGCTCTAGGCTGTTTTTAACCAGTTCCGGTTGTCACAGGAAGCTCTTCCTCCACACACATGTTGTATTTGGGGTAGACATAAACAGAATCCTGAATATGAAGTCTCTACCTTAAGAATTGACTGAATGAAAGATGGTTGAGTTGCGTGATTTTAACTATGTGCGTTTTATATGACAATAGCTCTAGGCTGTTTTTAACAACTTCCGGTTATCACAGGAAGCTCTTGCTCCACACACGTTGTCTTTGGGGTAGACATAAACAGAATCCTGAATATGAAGTCTCTACCTTAAGAATTGACTGAATGACAGATGGTTGAGTTGCATGATTTTCTGTATGTGCGTTTTATATGACAATTGCTCTAGGCTGTTTTTAACAACTTCCGGTTGTCACAGGAAGTTCTTGCTCCACACACCTTGTCTTTGGGGTAGACATAAACAGAATCCTGAATATGAAGACTCTACCTTAAGAATTGACTGAATGACAGATGGTTGAGTTGCGTGATTTTCACTATGTGCGTTTTATATGACAATAGCTCTAGGCTGTTTTTAACAACTTCCGGTTATCACAGGAAGCTCTTGTTCCACACACGTTGTCTTTGGGGTAGACATAAACAGAATCCTGAATATGAAGTCTCTACCTTAAGAATTGACTCAATGACAGATGGTTGAGTTGTGTGATTTTCACTATGTGCGTTTTATATGACAACAGCTCTAGGCTGTTTTTAACAACTTCCGGTTGTCACAGGAAGCTCTTGCTCCACACACGTTGTCTTTGGGTAGACATAAACAGAATCCTGAATATGAAGTCTCTACCTTAAGAATTGACTGAATGGTACATGGTTGAGTTGCGTGATTTTCACAATCTGCTGGTTGGCCATATGACAATAGCTCTAGGCTGTTTTTAACAAGTTTCTGTTGTCACAGGAAGCTCTTGCTCCACACATGTTGTATTTGGGGTAGACATAAACAGAATCCTGAATATGAAGTCTCTACCTTAAGAATTGACTGAATGAAAGATGGTTGAGTTGCGTGATTTTAACTATGTGCGTTTTATATGACAGTAGCTCTAGGCTGTTTTTAACAACTTCCGGTTGTCACAGGAAGCTCTTGCTCCACACACGTTGTCTTTGGGGAGGACATAAACAGAATCCTGAATATGAAGTCTCTACCTTAGGAATTGACTGAATGACAGATGGTTGAGTTGCGTGATTTTCACTGTTTGCGTTTTATATGACAATTGCTCTAGGCTGTTTTTAACAACTTCCGGTTGTCACAGGAAGCTCTTGCTCCACACACCTTGTCTTTGGGGTAGACATAAAGAGAATCCTGAATATGAAGTCTCTACCTTAAGAATTGACTGAATGACAGATGGTTGAGTTGCGTGATTTTCACTATCTGCTGGTTGGCCATATGACAATAGCTCTAGGCTGTTTTTAACAAGTTCCGGTTGTCACAGGAAGCTCTTGCTCCACACACGTTGTATTTGGGGTAGACATAAACAGAATCCTGAATATGAAGTCTCTACCTTAAGAATTGACTGAATGAAAGATGGTTGAGTTGCGTGATTTTAACTATGTGCATTTTATATGACAATAGCTCTAGGCTGTTTTTAACAACTTCCGGTTGTCACAGGAAGCTCTTGCTCCACACACGTTGTCTTTGGGGTAGACATAAACAGAATCCTGAATATGAACTCTCTACCTTAAGAATTGACTGAATGACAGATGGTTGAGTTGCATGATTATCTGTATATGCGTTTTATATGACAATTGCTCTAGGCTGTTTTTAACAACTTCCGGTTGTCACAGGAAGTTCTTGCTCCACACACCTTGTCTTTGGGGTAGACATAAACAGAATCCTGAATATGAAGTCTCTACCTTAAGAATTGACTGAATGACAGATGGTTGAGTTGCGTGATTTTCACTATGTGCGTTTCATATGACAATAGCTCTAGGCTGTTTTTAACAACTTCCGGTTATCACAGGAAGCTCTTGTTCCACACACGTTGTCTTTGGGGTAGACATAAACAGAATCCTGAATATGAAGTCTCTACCTTAAGAATTGACTCAATGACAGATGGTTGAGTTGTGTGATTTTCACTATGTGCGTTTTATATGACAACAGCTCTAGGCTGTTTTTAACAACTTCCGGTTGTCACAGGAAGCTCTTGCTCCACACACGTTGTCTTTGGGTAGACATAAACAGAAACCTGAATATGAAGTCTCTACCTTAAGAATTGACTGAATGGCACATGGTTGAGTTGCGTGATTTTCACAATCTGCTGGTTGGCCATATGACAATAGCTCTAGGCTGTTTTTAACAAGTTTCGGATGTCACAGGAAGCTCTTGCTCCACACATGTTGTATTTGGGGTAGACATAAACAGAATCCTGAATATGAAGTCTCTACCTTAAGAATTGACTGAATGAAAGATGGTTGAGTTGCGTGATTTTAACTATGTGAGTTTTATATGACAGTAGCTCTAGGCTGTTTTTAACAACTTCCGGTTGTCACAGGAAGCTCTTGCTCCACACACGTTGTCTTTGGGGTAGACATAAACAGAATCCTGAATATGAAGTCTCTACCTTAAGAATTGACTCAATGACAGATGGTTGAGTTGCGTGATTTTCAGTATGTGCGTTTTATATGACAATAGCTCTAGGCTGTTTTTAACAACTTCCGGTTGTCACAGGAAGCTCTTGCTCCACACACGTTGTCTTTGGGGTAGACATAAACAGAATCCTGAATATGAAGTCTCTACCTTAAGAATTGACTGAATGACAGATGGTTGAGTTGCATGATTTTCAGTATGTGCGTTTTATATGACAATTGCTCTAGGCTGTTTTTAACAACTTCCGGTTGTCACAGAAAGTTCTTGCTCCACACACCTTGTCTTTGGGGTAGACATAAAAAGAATCCTGAATATGAAGTCTCTACCTTAAGAATTGACTGAATGACAGATGGTTGAGTTGAGTGATTTTCACTATGTGCGTTTTAAATGACAATAGCTCTAGGCTGTTTTTAACAACTTCCGGTTGTCACAGGAAGCTCTTGCTCCACACACGTTGTCTTTGGGGTAGACATAAACAGAATCCTGAATATGAAGTCTCTACCTTAAGAATTGACTGAATGGCAGATGGTTGAGTTGCGAGATTTTCAGTATGTGAGTTTTATATGACAATTGCTCTAGGCTGTTTTTAACAACTTCCGGTTGTCACAGGAAGCTCTTGCTCCACACACGTTGTCTTTGGGGTAGACATAAACAGAATCCTGAATATGAAGTCTCTACCTTAAGAATTGACTCAATGACAGATGGTTGAGTTGTGTGATTTTCACTATGTGTGTTTTATATGACAATAGCTCTAGGCTGTTTTTAACAACTTCCGGTTGTCACAGGAAGCTCTTGCTCCACACACGTTGTCTTTGGGGTAGACATAAACAGAATCCTGAATATGAAGTCTCTACCTTAAGAATTGACTGAATGACAGATGGTTGAGTTGCGTGATTTTCACTATGTGCGTTTTAAATGACAATAGCTCTAGGCTGTTTTTAACAACTTCCGGTTGACACAGAAAGTTCTTGCTCCACACACCTTGTCTTTGGGGTAGACATAAACAGAATCCTGAATATGAAGTCTCTACCTTAAGAATTGACTGAATGACAGATGGTTGAGTTGCGTGATTTTAACTATGTGCATTTTATATGACAATAGCTCTAGGCTGTTTTTAACAACTTCCGGTTGTCACAGGAAGCTCTTGCTCCACACACGTTGTCTTTGGGGTAGACATAAACAGAATCCTGAATATGAAGTCTCTACCTTAAGAATTGACTCAATGACAGATGGTTGAGTTGTGTGATTTTCACTATGTGCGTTTTATATGACAATAGCTCTAGGCTGTTTTTAAGAACTTCCGGTTGTCACAGGAAGCTCTTGCTCCACACACCTTGTCTTTGGGGTAGACATAAAGAGAATCCTGAATATGAAGTCTCTACCTTATGAATTGACTGAATGACAGATGGTTGAGTTGCGTGATTTTCACTATCTGATGGTTGGCCATATGACAATAGCTCTAGGCTGTTTTTAACAAGTTCCGGTTGTCACAGGAAGCTCTTGCTCCACACACGTTGTATTTGGGGTAGACATAAACAGAATCCTGAATATGAAGTCTCTACCTTAAGAATTGACTGAATGAAAGATGGTTGAGTTGCTTGATTTTAACTATGTGCATTTTATATGACAATAGCTCTAGGCTGTTTTTAACAACTTCCGGTTGTCACAGGAAGCTCTTGCTCCACACACCTTGTCTTTGGGGTAGACATAAACAGAATCCTGAATATGAAGTCTCTACCTTAAGAATTGACTGAATGACAGATGGTTGAGTTGCGTGATTTTAACTATGTGCATTTTATATGACAATAGCTCTAGGCTGTTTTTAACAACTTCCGGTTGACACAGAAAGTTCTTGCTCCACATACCTTGTCTTTGGGGTAGACATAAACAGAATCCTGAATATGAAGTCTCTAACTTAAGAATTGACTGAATGACAGATGGTTGAGTTGCGTGATTTTCACTATGTGCGTTTTAAATGACAATAGCTCTAGGCTGTTTTTAACAACTTCCGGTTATCACAGGAAGCTCTTGCTCCACACACGTTGTCTTTGGGGTAGACATAAACAGAATCCTGAATATGAAGTCTCTACCTTAAGAATTGACTCAATGACAGATGGTTGAGTTGCGTGATTTTCAGTATGTGCGTTTTATATGACAATAGCTCTAGGCTGTTTTTAACAACTTCCGGTTGTCACAGGAAGCTCTTGCTCCACACACGTTGTCTTTGGGGTAGACATAAACAGAATCCTGAATATGAAGTCTCTACCTTAAGAATTGACTGAATGAAAGATGGTTGAGTTGCGTGATTTTAACTATGTGCGTTTTATATGACAATAGCTCTAGGCTGTTTTTAACAACTTCCGGTTGTCACAGGAAGCTCTTGCTCCACACACGTTGTCTTTGGGGTAGACATAAACAGAATCCTGAATATGAAGTCTCTACCTTAGGAATTGACTGAATGACAGATGGTTGAGTTGCGTGATTTTCACTGTTTGCGTTTTATATGACAATTGCTCTAGGCTGTTTTTAACAACTTCCGGTTGTCACAGGAAGCTCTTGCTCCACACACCTTGTCTTTGGGGTAGACATAAAGATAATCCTGAATATGAAGTCTCTACCTTAAGAATTGACTGAATGACAGATGGTTGAGTTGTGTGATTTTCACTATCTGCTGGTTGGCCATATGACAATAGCTCTAGGCTGTTTTTAACCAGTTCCGGTTGTCACAGGAAGCTCTTCCTCCACACACATGTTGTATTTGGGGTAGACATAAACAGAATCCTGAATATGAAGTCTCTACCTTAAGAATTGACTGAATGAAAGATGGTTGAGTTGCGTGATTTTAACTATGTGCGTTTTATATGACAATAGCTCTAGGCTGTTTTTAACAACTTCCGGTTATCACAGGAAGCACTTGCTCCACACACGTTGTCTTTGGGGTAGACATAAACAGAATCCTGAATATGAAGTCTCTACCTTAAGAATTGACTGAATGACAGATGGTTGAGTTGCATGATTTTCTGTATGTGCGTTTTATATGACAATTGCTCTAGGCTGTTTTTAACAACTTCCGGTTGTCACAGGAAGTTCTTGCTCCACACACCTTGTCTTTGGGGTAGACATAAACAGAATCCTGAATATGAAGACTCTACCTTAAGAATTGACTGAATGACAGATGGTTGAGTTGCGTGATTTTCACTATGTGCGTTTTATATGACAATAGCTCTAGGCTGTTTTTAACAACTTCCGGTTATCACAGGAAGCTCTTGTTCCACACACGTTGTCTTTGGGGTAGACATAAACAGAATCCTGAATATGAAGTCTCTACCTTAAGAATTGACTCAATGACAGATGGTTGAGTTGTGTGATTTTCACTATGTGCGTTTTATATGACAACAGCTCTAGGCTGTTTTTAACAACTTCCGGTTGTCACAGGAAGCTCTTGCTCCACACACGTTGTCTTTGGGTAGACATAAACAGAATCCTGAATATGAAGTCTCTACCTTAAGAATTGACTGAATGGTACATGGTTGAGTTGCGTGATTTTCACAATCTGCTGGTTGGCCATATGACAATAGCTCTAGGCTGTTTTTAACAAGTTTCTGTTGTCACAGGAAGCTCTTGCTCCACACATGTTGTATTTGGGGTAGACATAAACAGAATCCTGAATATGAAGTCTCTACCTTAAGAATTGACTGAATGAAAGATGGTTGAGTTGCGTGATTTTAACTATGTGCGTTTTATATGACAGTAGCTCTAGGCTGTTTTTAACAACTTCCGGTTGTCACAGGAAGCTCTTGCTCCACACACGTTGTCTTTGGGGAGGACATAAACAGAATCCTGAATATGAAGTCTCTACCTTAGGAATTGACTGAATGACAGATGGTTGAGTTGCGTGATTTTCACTGTTTGCGTTTTATATGACAGTTGCTCTAGGCTGTTTTTAACAACTTCCGGTTGTCACAGGAAGCTCTTGCTCCACACACCTTGTCTTTGGGGTAGACATAAAGAGAATCCTGAATATGAAGTCTCTACCTTAAGAATTGACTGAATGACAGATGGTTGAGTTGCGTGATTTTCACTATCTGCTGGTTGGCCATATGACAATAGCTCTAGGCTGTTTTTAACAAGTTCCGGTTGTCACAGGAAGCTCTTGCTCCACACACGTTGTATTTGGGGTAGACATAAACAGAATCCTGAATATGAAGTCTCTACCTTAAGAATTGACTGAATGAAAGATGGTTGAGTTGCGTGATTTTAACTATGTGCATTTTATATGACAATAGCTCTAGGCTGTTTTTAACAACTTCCGGTTGTCACAGGAAGCTCTTGCTCCACACACGTTGTCTTTGGGGTAGACATAAACAGAATCCTGAATATGAACTCTCTACCTTAAGAATTGACTGAATGACAGATGGTTGAGTTGCATGATTATCTGTATATGCGTTTTATATGACAATTGCTCTAGGCTGTTTTTAACAACTTCCGGTTGTCACAGGAAGTTCTTGCTCCACACACCTTGTCTTTGGGGTAGACATAAACAGAATCCTGAATATGAAGTCTCTACCTTAAGAATTGACTGAATGACAGATGGTTGAGTTGCGTGATTTTCACTATGTGCGTTTCATATGACAATAGCTCTAGGCTGTTTTTAACAACTTCCGGTTATCACAGGAAGCTCTTGTTCCACACACGTTGTCTTTGGGGTAGACATAAACAGAATCCTGAATATGAAGTCTCTACCTTAAGAATTGACTCAATGACAGATGGTTGAGTTGTGTGATTTTCACTATGTGCGTTTTATATGACAACAGCTCTAGGCTGTTTTTAACAACTTCCGGTTGTCACAGGAAGCTCTTGCTCCACACACGTTGTCTTTGGGTAGACATAAACAGAAACCTGAATATGAAGTCTCTACCTTAAGAATTGACTGAATGGCACATGGTTGAGTTGCGTGATTTTCACAATCTGCTGGTTGGCCATATGACAATAGCTCTAGGCTGTTTTTAACAAGTTTCGGATGTCACAGGAAGCTCTTGCTCCACACATGTTGTATTTGGGGTAGACATAAACAGAATCCTGAATATGAAGTCTCTACCTTAAGAATTGACTGAATGAAAGATGGTTGAGTTGCGTGATTTTAACTATGTGAGTTTTATATGACAGTAGCTCTAGGCTGTTTTTAACAACTTCCGGTTGTCACAGGAAGCTCTTGCTCCACACACGTTGTCTTTGGGGTAGACATAAACAGAATCCTGAATATGAAGTCTCTACCTTAGGAATTGACTGAATGACAGATGGTTGAGTTGCGTGATTTTCACTGTTTGCGTTTTATATGACAATTGCTCTAGGCTGTTTTTAACAACTTCCGGTTGTCACAGGAAGCTCTTGCTCCACACACCTTGTCTTTGGGGTAGACATAAAGAGAATCCTGAATATGAAGTCTCTACCTTAGGAATTGACTGAATGACAGATGGTTGAGTTGCGTGATTTTCACTATCTGCTGGTTGGCCATATGACAATAGCTCTAGGCTGTTTTTAACAAGTTCCGGTTGTCACAGGAAGCTCTTGCTCCACACACGTTGTATTTGGGGAAGACATAAACAGAATCCTGAATATGAAGTCTCTACCTTAAGAATTGACTGAATGAAAGATTGTTGAGTTGCGTGATTTTAACTATGTGCGTTTTATATGACAATAGCTCTAGGCTGTTTTTAACAACTTCCGGTTGTCACAGGAAGTTCTTGCTCCACACACCTTGTCTTTGGGGTAGACAAATACAGAATCCTGAATATGAAGTCTCTACCTTAAGAATTGACTGAATGACAGATGGTTGAGTTGCGTGATTTTCACTATGTGCGTTTTATATGACAATAGCTCTAGGCAGTTTTTAACAACTTCCGGTTATCACAGGAAGCTCTTGTTCCACACACGTTGTCTTTGGGGTAGACATAAACAGAATCCTGAATATGAAGTCTCTACCTTAAGAATTGAATCAATGACAGATGGTTGAGTTGTGTGATTTTCACTATGTGCGTTTTATATGACAACAGCTCTAGGCTGTTTTTAACAACTTCCGGTTGTCACAGGAAGCTCTTGCTCCACACACGTTGTCTTTGGGTAGACATAAACAGAATCCTGAATATGAAGTCTCTACCTTAAGAATTGACTGAATGGCACATGGTTGAGTTGCATGATTTTCACTATCTGCTGGTTGGACATATGACAATAGCTCTAGGCTGTTTTTAACAACTTCCGGTTGTCACAGGAAGCTCTTGCTCCACACACGTTGTCTTTCGGGTAGACATATACAGAATTCTGAATATGAAGTCTCTACCTTAAGAATTGACTGAATGACAGATGGTTGAGTTGCGTGATTTTCACTATGTGTGTTTTATATGACAATAGCTCTAGGCTGTTTTTAACAACTTCCGGTTGTCACAGGAAGCTCTTGCTCCACACACCTTGTCTTTGGGGTAGACATAAACAGAATCCTGAATATGAAGTCTCTACCTTAAAAATTGACTGAATGACAGATGGTTGAGTTGCGTGATTTTCAGTATGTGAGTTTTATATGACAATAGCTCTAGGCTGTTTTTAACAACTTCCGGTTGTCA
The DNA here is from genome assembly GCF_965601325.2 of Salmo salar. Lineage (NCBI taxonomy): Eukaryota > Metazoa > Chordata > Actinopteri > Salmoniformes > Salmonidae > Salmo > Salmo salar. The sequence continues at coordinate 17,986,091 of NC_138305.1, forward strand.
CAGGAAGCTCTTGCTCCACACACGTTGTCTTTGGGGTAGACATAAACAGAATCCTGAATATGAAGTCTCTACCTTAAGAATTAACTGAATGGCACATGGTTGAGTTGCATGATTTTCACTATCTGCTGGTTGGCCATATGACAATAGCTCTAGGCTGTTTTTAACAACTTCCGGTTGTCACAGGAAGCTCTTGCTCCACACACGTTGTCTTTCGGGTAGACATATACAGAATTCTGAATATGAAGTCTCTACCTTAAGAATTGACTGAATGACAGATGGTTGAGTTGCGTGATTTTCACTATGTGCGTTTTATATGACAATAGCTCTAGGCTGTTTTTAACAACTTCCGGTTGTCACAGGAAGTTCTTGCTCCACACACGTTGTCTTTGGGTAGACATAAACAGAATCCTGAATATGAAGTCTCTACCTTAAGAATTGACTGAATGGCACATGGTTGAGTTGCATGATTTTCACTATCTGCTGGTTGGACATATGACAATAGCTCTAGGCTGTTTTTAACAACTTCCGGTTGTCACAGGAAGCTCTTGCTCCACACACGTTGTCTTTCGGGTAGACATATACAGAATTCTGAATATGAAGTCTCTACCTTAAGAATTGACTGAATGACAGATGGTTGAGTTGCGTGATTTTCACTATGTGCGTTTTATATGACAACAGCTCTAGGCTGTTTTTAACAACTTCCGGTTGTCACAGGAAGCTCTTGCTCCACACACGTTGTCTTTGGGTAGACATAAACAGAATCCTGAATATGAAGTCTCTACCTTAAGAATTGACTGAATGGCACATGGTTGAGTTGCATGATTTTCACTATCTGCTGGTTGGACATATGACAATAGCTCTAGGCTGTTTTTAACAACTTCCGGTTGTCACAGGAAGCTCTTGCTCCACACACGTTGTCTTTCGGGTAGACATATACAGAATTCTGAATATGAAGTCTCTACCTTAAGAATTGACTGAATGACAGATGGTTGAGTTGCGTGATTTTCACTATGTGTGTTTTATATGACAATAGCTCTAGGCTGTTTTTAACAACTTCCGGTTGTCACAGGAAGCTCTTGCTCCACACACCTTGTCTTTGGGGTAGACATAAACAGAATCCTGAATATGAAGTCTCTACCTTAAAAATTGACTGAATGACAGATGGTTGAGTTGCGTGATTTTCAGTATGTGAGTTTTATATGACAATAGCTCTAGGCTGTTTTTAACAACTTCCGGTTGTCACAGGAAGCTCTTGCTCGACACACGTTGTCTTTGGGGTAGACATAAACAGAATCCTGAATATGAAGTCTCTACCTTAAGAATTAACTGAATGGCACATGGTTGAGTTGCATGATTTTCACTATCTGCTGGTTGGCCATATGACAATAGCTCTAGGCTGTTTTTAACAACTTCCGGTTGTCACAGGAAGCTCTTGCTCCACACACGTTGTCTTTGGGGTAGACATAAACAGAATCCTGAATATGAAGTCTCTACCTTAAGAATTGACTGAATGACAGATGGTTGAGTTGCGTGATTTTCACTATGTGCGTTTTATATGACAATAGCTCTAGGCTGTTTTTAACAACTTCCGGTTGTCACAGGAAGCTCTTGCTCCACACACGTTGTCTTTGGGGTAGACATAAACAGAATCCTGAATATGAAGTCTCTACCTTAAGAATTAACTGAATGGCACATGGTTGAGTTGCATGATTTTCACTATCTGCTGGTTGGCCATATGACAATAGCTCTAGGCTGTTTTTAACAACTTCCGGTTGTCACAGGAAGCTCTTACTCCACACACGTTGTCTTTGGGGTAGACATAAACACAATCCTGAATATGAAGTCTCTACCTTAAGAATTGACTGAATGAAAGATGGTTGAGTTGCGTGATTTTAACTATGTGAGTTTTATATGACAGTAGCTCTAGGCTGTTTTTAAGAACTTCCGGTTGTCACAGGAAGCTCTTGCTCCACACACGTTGTCTTTGGGGTAGACATAAACAGAATCCTGAATATGAAGTCTCTACCTTAGGAATTGACTGAATGACAGATGGTTGAGTTGCGTGATTTTCACTGTTTGCGTTTTATATGACAATTGCTCTAGGCTGTTTTTAACAACTTCCGGTTGTCACAGGAAGCTCTTGCTCCACACACCTTGTCTTTGGGGTAGACATAAAGAGAATCCTGAATATGAAGTCTCTACCTTAGGAATTGACTGAATGACAGATGGTTGAGTTGCGTGATTTTCACTATCTGCTGGTTGGCCATATGACAATAGCTCTAGGCTGTTTTTAACAAGTTCCGGTTGTCACAGGAAGCTCTTGCTCCACACACGTTGTATTTGGGGAAGACATAAACAGAATCCTGAATATGAAGTCTCTACCTTAAGAATTGACTGAATGAAAGATTGTTGAGTTGCGTGATTTTAACTATGTGCGTTTTATATGACAATAGCTCTAGGCTGTTTTTAACAACTTCCGGTTGTCACAGGAAGTTCTTGCTCCACACACCTTGTCTTTGGGGTAGACAAATACAGAATCCTGAATATGAAGTCTCTACCTTAAGAATTGACTGAATGACAGATGGTTGAGTTGCGTGATTTTCACTATGTGCGTTTTATATGACAATAGCTCTAGGCAGTTTTTAACAACTTCCGGTTATCACAGGAAGCTCTTGTTCCACACACGTTGTCTTTGGGGTAGACATAAACAGAATCCTGAATATGAAGTCTCTACCTTAAGAATTGAATCAATGACAGATGGTTGAGTTGTGTGATTTTCACTATGTGCGTTTTATATGACAACAGCTCTAGGCTGTTTTTAACAACTTCCGGTTGTCACAGGAAGCTCTTGCTCCACACACGTTGTCTTTGGGTAGACATAAACAGAATCCTGAATATGAAGTCTCTACCTTAAGAATTGACTGAATGGCACATGGTTGAGTTGCATGATTTTCACTATCTGCTGGTTGGACATATGACAATAGCTCTAGGCTGTTTTTAACAACTTCCGGTTGTCACAGGAAGCTCTTGCTCCACACACGTTGTCTTTCGGGTAGACATATACAGAATTCTGAATATGAAGTCTCTACCTTATGAATTGACTGAATGACAGATGGTTGAGTTGCGTGATTTTCACTATGTGTGTTTTATATGACAATAGCTCTAGGCTGTTTTTAACAACTTCCGGTTGTCACAGGAAGCTCTTGCTCCACACACCTTGTCTTTGGGGTAGACATAAACAGAATCCTGAATATGAAGTCTCTACCTTAAAAATTGACTGAATGACAGATGGTTGAGTTGCGTGATTTTCACTATGTGTGTTTTATATGACAATAGCTCTAGGCTGTTTTTAACAACTTCCGGTTGTCACAGGAAGCTCTTGCTCCACACACCTTGTCTTTGGGGTAGACATAAACAGAATCCTGAATATGAAGTCTCTACCTTAAAAATTGACTGAATGACAGATGGTTGAGTTGCGTGATTTTCAGTATGTGAGTTTTATATGACAATAGCTCTAGGCTGTTTTTAACAACTTCCGGTTGTCACAGGAAGCTCTTGCTCCACACACGTTGTCTTTCGGGTAGACATATACAGAATTCTGAATATGAAGTCTCTACCTTAAGAATTGACTGAATGACAGATGGTTGAGTTGCGTGATTTTCACTATGTGCGTTTTATATGACAATAGCTCTAGGCTGTTTTTAACAACTTCCGGTTGTCACAGGAAGCTCTTGCTCCACACACGTTGTCTTTGGGGTAGACATAAACAGAATCCTGAATATGAAGTCTCTACCTTAAGAATTGACTGAATGACAGATGGTTGAGTTGCGTGATTTTCACTATGTGCGTTTTATATGACAATATCTCTAGGCTGTTTTTAACAACTTCCGGTTGTCACAGGAAGCTCTTGCTCCACACACGTTGTCTTTGGGGTAGACATAAACAGAATCCTGAATATGAAGTCTCTACCTTAAGAATTAACTGAATGGCACATGGTTGAGTTGCATGATTTTCACTATCTGCTGGTTGGCCATATGACAATAGCTCTAGGCTGTTTTTAACAACTTCCGGTTGTCACAGGAAGCTCTTACTCCACACACGTTGTCTTTGGGGTAGACATAAACACAATCCTGAATATGAAGTCTCTACCTTAAGAATTGACTGAATGACAGATGGTTGAGTTGCGTAATTTTCACTATTTGCGTTTAAATGACAATTGCTCTAGGCTGTTTTTAACAACTTCCGGTTGTCACAGGAAGCTCTTGCTCCACACACGTTGTCTTTGGGGTAGACATAAACAGAATCCTGAATATGAATTCTCTACCTTAAGAATTGACTGAATGGCACATTGGTTGAGTTGCGTGATTTTCAATATCTGCTGGTTGGCCATATGACAATAGCTCTAGGCTGTTTTTAACAAGTTCCGGTTGTCACAGGAAGCTCTTGCTCCACACACGTTGTCTTTGGGGTAGCCATAAACAGAATCCTGAATATGAAGTCTCTACCTTAAGAATTGACTGAATGAAAGATGGTTGAGTTGCGTGATTTTCACTATGTGCGTTTTATATGACAATAGCTCTAGGCTGTTTTTAACAACTTCCGGTTGTCACATTAACCTGTTGGGTCTAGGGGGCAGCATTTGCACGTCTGGATAAAAAAAATGTACCCGATTTAATCTGGTTACTAATCCTACCCAGTAACTAGAATATGCATATACTTATTATATATGGATAGAAAACACTCTAAAGTTTCCAAAACTGTTTGAATGGTGTCTGTGAGTATAACAGAACTCATTTGGCAGGCAAAACCCTGAGACATTTTCTGACAGGAAGTGGATACCTGATGTGTTGTATTGACTTTAAACCTATCCCATTGAAAAACACAGGGGTTTAGGAATATTTTGGCACTTCCTATTGCTTCCACTAGATGTCACCAGCCTTTACAAAGTGTTTTGAGTCTTCTGGAGGGAGATCTGACCGAACAAGAGCCATGGAACGGTGATGTCCCATTAGACACCTGGCGCGCTACTTCATGTTGGGTACCCTCGTTCCAATACGTTATAAAAGAGTATGCATTCGTCCACCTTGAATATTATTCATGTTCTGGTTAAAAAAGGCCCTAATGATTTATGCTATACAACGTTTGACATGTTTGAACGAACGGAAATATATTTTTTCCCCTCGTTCATGACGAGAAGTCCGGCTGGCTTACATCATGTGCTAACGAGACGGAGATTTTTGGACATAAATGATGAGCTTTTTTGAACAAAACTACATTCGTTATGGACCTGTGATACCTGGAAGTGACATCTGATGAAGAGAATCAAAGGTAATGGATTATTTACATAGTATTTTCGATTTTAGATCTCCCCAACATGACGTCTAGTCTGTATCGCAACGCGTATTTTTCTGGGCACAGTGCTCAGATTATTGCAAAGTGTGATTTCCCAGTAAGGTTATTTTTAAATCTGGCAAGTTGATTGCGTTCAAAAGATGTAAATCTATAATTCTTTAAATGACAATATAATATTTTACCAATGTTTTCTAATTTTAATTATTTAATTTGTGACGCTGACTTGACTGCCGGTTATTGGAGGGAAACGATTTCCTCAACATCAATGCCATAGTAAAACGCTGTTTTTGGATATAAATATCAACTTGATAGAACTAAAAATGCATGCATTGTCTAACATAATGTCCTAGGAGTGTCATCTGATGGAGATTGTAAAAGGTTAGTGCATCATTTTAGCTGGTTTTATGGTTTTGGTGACCCTGTCTTTGACTTGACAAAACATTACACACAACTCTTGTAAATGTACTGTCCTAACATACTCTAAATTTATGCTTTCGCCGTAAAACCTTTTTGAAATCGTAAAATGTGGTTAGATTAAGGAGATGTTTATCTTTCAAATGGTGTAACATAGTTGTATTTTTGAAAAATTTGAATTTTGACATTTATTTGGATTCAAATTTGCCGCTCTTGAAATGCACCTGCTGTTGATGGAGTGCACCACGGGTGGCACGCTAGCGTCCCACCTAGCCCCAAGAGGTTAAGCTCTTGTTCCACACACGTTGTCTTTGGGGTAGACATAAACAGAATCCTGAATATGAAGTCTCTACCTTAGGAATTGACTGAATGACAGATGGTTGAGTTGCGTGATTTTCACTATGTGCGTTTTATATGACAATAGCTCTAGGCTGTTTTTAACAACTTCCGGTTGTCACAGGAAGCTCTTGCTCCACACACCTTGTCTTTGGGGTAGACATAAACAGAATCCTGAATATGAAGTCTCTACCTTAAGAATTGACTGAATGACAGATGGTTGAGTTGCGTGATTTTCAGTAAGTGAGTTTTATATGACAATTGCTCTAGGCTGTTTTTAACAACTTCCGGTTGTCACAGGAAACTCTTGCTCCACACACGTTGTCTTTGGGGTAGACATAAACAGAATCCTGAATATGAAGTCTCTACCTTAACCTCTATGGGCTAGGTGGGACGCTAGCGTGCCACCCGTGGTGCACTCCATCAACAGCAGGTGCATTTCAAGAGCGGCAAATTTGAATCCAAATAAATGTCAAAATTCAAATTTTTCAAACATACAACTATTTTACACCCTTTGAAAGATAAACATCTCCTTAACCTCTTGGGGCTAGGTGGGACGCTAGCGTGCCACCCGTGGTGCACTCCATCAACAGCAGGTGCATTTCAAGAGCGGCAAATTTGAATCCAAATAAATGTCAAAATTCAAATTTTTCAAAAATACAACTATTTTACACCATTTGAAAGATAAACATCTCTCTATCCACGTTTTACGATTTCAAAAAGGTTTTACGGCGAAAGCATAAATTTAGAGTATGTTAGGACAGTACATTTACAAGAGTTGTGTGTAATGTTTTGTCAAGTCAAAGACAGGGTCACCAAAACCATAAAACCAGCTAAAATGATGCACTAACCTTTTACAATCTCCATCAGATGACACTACTAGGACATTATGTTAGACAATGCATGCATTTTTAGTTCTATCAAGTTCATATTTATATCCAAAAACAGCATTTTACTATGGCATTGATGTTGAGGAAATCGTTTCCCTCCAATAACCGGCAGTCAAGTCAACACCACAAATTAAATAATTAAAATTAGAAAACATTGGTAAAATATTATATTGTCATTTAAAGAATTATAGATTTACATCTCTTGAACGCAATCTACTTGCCAGATTTAAAAATAACCTTACTGGGAAATCACACTTTGCAATAATCTGAGCACTGCGCCCAGAAAAATACGCGTTGCGATACAGACTAGACGTCATGTTGGGGAGATCTAAAATCGAAAATACTATGTAAATAATCCATTACCTTTGATTCTCTTCATCAGATGTCACTTCCAGGTATCACAGGTCCATAACGAATGTAGTTTTGTTCAAAAAAGCTCATCATTTATGTCCAAAAATCTCCGTCTCGTTAGCACATGATGTAAGCCAGCCGGACTTCTCGTCATGAACGAGGGGAAAAAATATATTTCCGTTCGTTCAAACATGTCAAACGTTGTATAGCATAAATCATTAGGGCCTTTTTTAACCAGAACATGAATAATATTCAAGGTGGACGAATGCATACTCTTTTATAACGTATTGGAACGAGGGTACCCAACATGAACTCGCGCGCCAGGTGTCTAATGGGACATCATCGTTCCATGGCTCTTGTTCGGTCAGATCTCCCTCCAGAAGACTCAAAACACTTTGTAAAGGCTGGTGACATCTAGTGGAAGCAATAGGAAGTGCCAAAATATTCCTAAGCCCCTGTGTTTTTCAATGGGATAGGTTTAAAGTCAATACAACACATCAGGTATCCACTTCCTGTCAGAAAATGTCTCAGGGTTTTGCCTGCCAAATGAGTTCTGTTATACTCACAGACACCATTCAAACAGTTTTAGAAACTTTAGAGTGTTTTCTATCCATATATAATAAGTATATGCATATTCTAGTTACTGGGTAGGATTAGTAACCAGATTAAATCGGGTACATTTTTTTATCCAGACGTGCAAATGCTGCCCCCTAGACCCAACAGGTTAATCTAACCACGTTTTACGATTTCAAAAAGGTTTTACGGCGAAAGCATAAATTTAGAGTATGTTAGGACAGTACATTTACAAGAGTTGTGTGTAATGTTTTGTCAATTCGAAGACAGGGTAACCAAAACCATAAAACCAGCTAAAATGATGCACTAACCTTTTACAATCTCCATCAGATGACACTCCTAGGACATTATGTTAGACAATGCATGCATTTTTAGTTCTATCAAGTTCATATTTATATCCAAAAACAGCGTTTTACTATGGCATTGATGTTGAGGAAATCGTTTCCCTCCAATAACCGGCAGTCAAGTCAGCGTCACAATTTAAATAATTAAAATTAGAAAACATTGGTAAAATATTATATTGTCATTTAAAGAATTATAGATTTACATCTCTTGAACGCAATCAATTTGCCAGATTTAAAAATAACCTTACTGGGAAATCACACTTTGCAATAATCTGAGCACTGCGCCCAGAAAAATACGCGTTGCGATACAGACTAGACGTCATGTTGGGGAGATCTAAAATCGAAAATACTATGTAAATAATCCATTACCTTTGATTCTCTTCATCAGATGTCACTTCCAGGTATCACAGGTCCATAACGAATGTAGTTTTGTTCAAAAAAGCTCATCATTTATGTCCAAAAATCTCCGTCTCGTTAGCACATGATGTAAGCCAGCCGGACTTCTCGTCATGAACGAGGGGAAAAAATATATTTCCGTTCGTTCAAACATGTCAAACGTTGTATAGCATAAATCATTAGGGCCTTTTTTAACCAGAACATGAATAATATTCAAGGTGGACGAATGCATACTCTTTTATAACGTATTGGAACGAGGGTACCCAACATGAACTCGCGCGCCAGGTGTCTAATGGGACATCATCGTTCCATGGCTCTTGTTCGGTCAGATCTCCCTCCAGAAGACTCAAAACACTTTGTAAAGGCTGGTGACATCTAGTGGAAGCAATAGGAAGTGCCAAAATATTCCTAAGCCCCTGTGTTTTTCAATGGGATAGGTTTAAAGTCAATACAACACATCAGGTATCCACTTCCTGTCAGAAAATGTCTCAGGGTTTTGCCTGCCAAATGAGTTCTGTTATACTCACAGACACCATTCAAACAGTTTTAGAAACTTTAGAGTGTTTTCTATCCATATATAATAAGTATATGCATATTCTAGTTACTGGGTAGGATTAGTAACCAGATTAAATCGGGTACATTTTTTTATCCAGCCGTGCAAATGCTGCCCCCTAGACCCAACAGGTTAATCTAACCACGTTTTACGATTTCAAAAAGGTTTTACGGCGAAAGCATAAATTTAGAGTATGTTAGGACAGTACATTTACAAGAGTTGTGTGTAATGTTTTGTCAATTCGAAGACAGGGTAACCAAAACCATAAAACCAGCTAAAATGATGCACTAACCTTTTACAATCTCCATCAGATGACACTCCTAGGACATTATGTTAGACAATGCATGCATTTTTAGTTCTATCAAGTTCATATTTATATCCAAAAACAGCGTTTTACTATGGCATTGATGTTGAGGAAATCGTTTCCCTCCAATAACCGGCAGTCAAGTCAGCGTCACAATTTAAATAATTAAAATTAGAAAACATTGGTAAAATATTATATTGTCATTTAAAGAATTATAGATTTACATCTCTTGAACGCAATCAATTTGCCAGATTTAAAAATAACCTTACTGGGAAATCACACTTTGCAATAATCTGAGCACTGCGCCCAGAAAAATACGCGTTGCGATACAGACTAGACGTCATGTTGGGAAGATCTAAAATCGAAAATACTATGTAAATAATCCATTACCTTTGATTCTCTTCATCAGATGTCACTTCCAGGTATCACAGGTCCATAACGAATGTAGTTTTGTTCAAAAAAGCTCATCATTTATGTCCAAAAATCTCCGTCTTGTTAGCACATGATCTAAGCCAGCCGGACTTCTCGTCATGAACGAGGGGAAAAAATATATTTACGTTCGTTCAAACATGTCAAACGTTGTATAGCATAAATCATTAGGGCCTTTTTTAACCAGAACATGAATAATATTCAAGGTGGACGAATGCATACTCTTTTATAACGTATTGGAACGAGGGTACCCAACATGAACTCGCGCGCCAGGTGTCTAATGGGACATCATCGTTCCATGGCTCTTGTTCGGTCAGATCTCCCTCCAGAAGACTCAAAACACTTTGTAAAGGCTGGTGACATCTAGTGGAAGCAATAGGAAGTGCCAAAATATTCCTCAGCCCCTGTGTTTTTCAATGGGATAGGTTTAAAGGTAATACAACACATCAGGTATCCACTTCCTGTCAGAAAATGTCTCAGGGTTTTGCCTGCCAAATGAGTTCTGTTATACTCACAGACACCATTCAAACAGTTTTAGAAACTTTAGAGTGTTTTCTATCCATATATAATAAGTATATGCATATTCTAGTTACTGGGTAGGATTAGTAACCAGATTAAATCGGGTACATTTTTTTTATCCAGACATGCAAATGCTGCCCCCTAGCCCTAACAGGTTAAATATCGACTGGCTTCCATCAAACTTCCCACTCAAGATGAAGCTTCTAACTGTAACCAATGTCTGCAACCTGGTTCAGTCAACCTACCAGCGTGTTTAAAAACAGCACAGGAATGAAATTATTGTGTATTGATCACATCTTTACTACTGCTGAAGAAACTCATCAGAACAAAGGACAGATTTCCACTGGACTAATGTCAAATGTTTCTTGGCCCAAGCAAGTATCTTCTTCTTCATGTATCTCTCTAGGTGGGACGCTTGCGTCCCACCTACGTAACAGCCACTTGCAGCCTGTGGCGCGATTTTCAAAACCTTAAAAATCCTATTACTTCAATTTCTCAAACATATGACTATTTTACAGCTATTTAAAGACAAGACTCTCGTTAATCTAACCACACTGTCCGATTTCAAAAAGGCTTTACAACGAAAGCAAAACATTAGATTATGTCAGCAGAGTACCAAGCCAGAAATAATCAGACACCCATTTTTCAAGCCAGCATATAATGTCACCAAAACCCAGAAGACAGCTAAATGCAGCACTCACCTTTGATGATCTTCATCAGATGACAACCCTAGGACATTATGTTATACAATACATGCATGTTTTGTTCAATCAAGTTCATATTTATATCAAAAACCAGCTTTTTACATTAGCATGTGACGTTCAGAACTAGCATACCCCCGCAAACTTCCGGGGAATTCGCTAACATTTTACTAAATTACTCACGATAAACGTTCACAAAAAGCATAACAATTATTTTAAGAATTATAGATACAGACCTCCTCTATGCACTCGATATGTCCGATTTTAAAATAGCTTTTTGGTGAAAGCACATTTTGCAATATTCTAAGTACATAGCCCAGGCATCACGGGCTCGCTATTTAGACACCCGGCAAGTTTAGCACTCACCATAATCATATTTACTATTATAAAAGTTTGATTACCTTTTGTTGTCTTCGTCAGAATGCACACCCAGGACTGCTACTTCAATAACAAATGTTGGTTTGGTCCAAAATAATCCATCGTTATATCCGAATAGCGGCGTTTTGTTTGTGCGTTCCAGACACTATCCGAAATGGTAAAGAAGTGTCGCGCGCATGGCGCAATTCGTGACAATAAAATTCTAAATATTCCATTACCGTACTTCGAAGCATGTCAACCGCTGTTTAAAATCAATTTTTACGCCATTTTTCTCGTAGAAAAGCGATAATATTCCGACAGGGAATCTCCTTTTCGGCAAACAAAGGAAAAAAATCACAAAGGCGGGGGAGGTCGGGTCACGCGCATAAGCCCAGAGTCCCTTGATCGGCCACTTGAGAAAGGCGATAATGTGTTTCAGCCTGGGGCGGAATGACGACATTCTGTTTTTTCCCGGGCTCTGAGTGCCTATGGACGACGTGGGAAGTGTCACGTTAGAGCAGAGATCCTTAGTAAAAGATAGAGATGGAAAAGAAGTTCAAGAAATGGTCAGACAGGCCACTTCCTGTAAAGGAATCTCTCAGGTTTTGACCTGCCATTTGAGTTCTGTTATACTCACAGACACCATTCAAACAGTTTTAGAAACTTTAGGGTGTTTTCTATCCATATGTAATAAGTATATGCATATTCTAGTTACTGGGTAGGAGTGGTAACCAGATTAAATCGGGTATGTTTTTTATCCAGCCGTGTCAATACTGCCCCCTAGCCCTAACAGGTTAAGTCTTTTGCCCCCTTAGAAAACATATCTCTGCTAAGTTATGGGGTTTGCTTGCCTCCTCAGAACACGTATCTCTCCTCTAAGTTACATATGGGGTTCACTTGCCTCATCAGAACATGTATCTTGTCTAAGTTGTGTTCTCTTGCCTCCTCCGAACACGTATCTCTCCTCTAAGTTATGCAGTTCTCTTGCCCCCTCCAAACATATATCTCCCCTCTGTTATGGGGTTCTCTTGTCCCCTACCAAAAACGTATCTCTATTACGTTTTTGTTTTCTATTGCCCTCTCTGAATTTCTTTTCTCTAAGTTATGGGGTTCTCTTGCCCCCTCAGAATATGTATCTCAGCTAAGTTATGGGGTTCTGTTGCCCCCTCACAACAGACATCTCTCTAAGTTATGAGGTTCTCTTGCCCCCTCAGAACATGTATCCCCCCAGTAATTTATGATTTCTCTTGTACCCTATGAACACGTAACTCTCCCAAGTTATGGGAGATCCTGTCCCATAGGAACACATATCTCTCCTAAATTTTGCTTTTCTTTGGCACCCTACAAAAACATATTTCTCCTAAGTTATGGGGTTATCTTGCCCCATCAAAACACATAGCTCTCCTAAATTGAGGAGTATACCACCTCAGTCACCGGCTTCATTAATAAGTGCATTGACGAGAGTCGTCCCCACAGTGACCGTACGTACATATCCCAACCAGAAGCCATGGATTTACAGGCAACATCCACACTGAGCTAAAAGCTAGAGCTGCCACTTTCAAGGAGTGGGACACTAATCCGGGCGCTTTTAAGAAATCACGTTATGCCCTCAGAAGAACAATCAAACAGGCAGAGCGTCAATACAGGACTAAGATTGAATCCTACTACACCGGCTCTGTGGCAGGGCTTGCAAACCATTATGGACTACAAAGGGAAACCCAGCCGTGAGCTGTCCAGTTACGCAAGCCTACCAGACAGGCTACATGCCTTTTATGCTCACTTAGAGTCAAGCAACACTAAAGCAAGCATGAGAGCACCAGCGGTTCCAGACAACTGTGTGATCACGTAGCATCCGTAGCCGATGTGAGCAAGACCGTTAAACAGGTCAACATTCACAAGGCCACGGGGCCAGACGGATTAACAGGACGTGTACTCAGAGCATGCGTGGACCAACTGGCTAGTCTCTTCACTGACATTTTCAGTCAGTAATACCGAGTCAGTAATATCTTCAAGCAGACCTTGTCCTTCGGCCCAAGAAAGTGAAGGTAACCTGCCTAAATGACTACCTGTGACGAATCCCACCGAAGGTGGCTCCCCTGCCTGCTCGGGCGGCGCTTGGCGGTCGTCGTCACCGGCCTACTAGCCGCCGCTGATCCCTTTTTCCTTTTCGGTTGGTATGTCTTATTGTTTGCACCTGTTCCTTATTTGTGTCTCTTGATTTATGGTTATTTAAGCCTGTTTAGCCCGCCCAGGTTTATGCAGGATTATTTTCATCAGAGTGCTTTTTTTGTTGGATGTGCTGGCGATCTGCATGTGTTGTTTTATATGCGTACTGTGGACCCGTTGTATTTGGGCACTTCGTTATTCACGCCGGTTGTGTTGGCGTCGACTGTTTTCGTATTAAGGAATAAACACATTTTTCCTTACCTCTGCTCTCTGCGCCTGACTCCTACCACCACTCCTAGCAATCACTGACAGAATCCCGCACCTCATTATGGAGTAAGCAGGAGCAGCCGCACCTCCTCTCCCATCGATGGAGGAAAGGGTCCTCCATCATACCAGCATTCTCCACTGAATCGGTTCAGCGATGGATCAGGTGATGGAGCGGATGGACCGATGGGAGAGGAGTGGCCTCCCTACCGCATCCCCAGCACCTACTCCCCCTCCACCAGCTACCCCTCCTCCGGCGTCCGGACCCGGGGCCCTATGCCTGGCTCTCCCCAGGGAGTACGATGGAGTGGCGGCTGGGTGCCAGGGGTTCCTGCTGCAGTTGGAGTTGTACCTGGCTACCGTTCGTCCGATTCCCTCGGGAGAGGAGAGCGTGAGCGTCCTCGTCTCCTGCTTAACGGGACGTGCCCTCGAGTGTGCCAACGCAGTGTGGTATGGCCCAGACTCGGCAAGGGATCACTACCCCGAGTTCACCTGCCGTTTCCGGGCCGTGTTCCGGCTGAACGGCTGTTCCACCTGCGGCAGGAGACGAGGAGCGCACAGGACTTTTCTCTGGAGTTCCGGACCTTGGCTGTTGGAGCGGGGTGGAACGACAGGGCCCTGATGGACCACTATCGGTGTAGCCTCCGGGAGGACGTCCGCCGGGAGCTAGCCTGTCGGGACACTACCCTCTCACTGGATGAACTTATCGACATGTCCATTCGTCTTGACAACCTGCTGGCTGCCCGCGGGCGTCCAGACCGGGCCCTGTTGGTTCCACCTCCAGGCCCTCCAGCTCCCATCCCTATGGAGCTAGGGGGGGCCGCGTCGAGGGGAACCGGAGGAGGAGGCTCCTCGTGTACCCGGAGTGGTCGGAGAGGACACACTGCCGACCGGTGCTTGGGGAGCTCCTCTGGGAATCGGGATGGCAGGCAGAGCACTCCTCGTTCACCCCAGGTGAGTAAGCACCAACCTCACCCAGAGCTCCCCGTTGGTCATATGTTTGTACTCGTAACTTTCCCTGAGTTTTCTCCCTCTTTCCAGCATAAGGCGCTAGTCGATTCAGGCGCAGCTGGAAACTTTATGGATCGTGGGCTCGTGTTAAGGCTAGGGATTCCCCTGGTGTCGTTGGACCAACCTTTCCCCGTGCACTCCTTAGATAGCCGACCATTAGGGTCAGGGATGGTCAGGGAGGCCACGGTGCCACTGGACACGGTAACGCAGGGGGATCATGGGGAACGGATTAGTCTCTTCCTCATTGATTCGCCTGCGTTTCCGGTGGTGCTGGGGATTCCCTGGCTGGCCAATCACAATCCTGATATTTTGTCGAAACAGGGGGCTCTCAGAGGGTGGTCAGAGGAGTGTTCAGGCAGGTGTAAAGGAGTTTCCATCGGTGCGACGACGGTGGAGAGTCCAGACCAGGTTTCCACTGTGCGCATTCCCTCTGAATATGCCGATTTGGCTATCGCCTTCTGTAAAAAGAGGGCGACCCGATTACCACCTCATCGACGAGGGGATTGCGTGATAAACCTCCAGGTAAACGCTACACTTTCCAGGAGTCACGTGTACCCATTGTCACAAGAGGAAACGCTGGCTATGGAGACATATGTTACGGAATCTCTGAGACAGGGGTACATTCGGCCCTCCATGTCACCCGTCTCCTCGAGTTTATTTTTCGTGAAGAAAAAGGATGGAGGTCTGCGTCCGTGCATTGACTATCGAGGTCTAAATTCCATCACAGTAGGGTTTAGTTACCCGCTACCTCTCATCGCTACAGCGTTGGAATCATTTCACGGAGCGCGTTTTTTTCACGAAACTGGATCTCAGGAGCGTGTACAATCTGGTGCGTATCCGGGGAGGAGACGAGTGGAAAACCGCGTTTAGTACCACATCGGGCTACTATGAGTACCTCGTCATGCCGTATGGGTTAAAGAATGCTCCAGCCGTGTTTCAATCCTTTGTCGACGAGATTCTCAGGGACCTGCACGGGCAGGGCGTGATAGTGTATATCGATGACATCCTGATCTATTCTGCCACACGCGCCGCGCATGTCTCCCTGGTGCACAAGGTGCTTGGGCGATTGCTGGAGCATGACCTGTACGTTAAGGCTGAGAAATGTGTGTTTTTCAAACGAGCCGTTTCCTTCCTGGGGTATCGCATTTCCACCTCGGGGGTGGTGATGGAGTGTGACCGCGTTAAAGCCGTGCATAATTGGCCGACTCCGACCACGGTAAAGGAGGTGCAGCAGTTCTTAGGGTTTGCCAATTACTACCGGAGGTTTATCCGCTGCTTTGGTCAAGTGGCTGCTCCCATTACCTCACTGCTGAAGGGGGGTCCGGCACGCTTGCGCTGGTCAGCAGAGGCGAACAGAGCGTTCAGTCGTCTGAAGGAGCTGTTTACCGACGCTCCCGTGCTGGCTCATCCGGACCCCTCTTTGGCATTCATAGTGGAGGTGGACGCGTCCGAGACTGGGGTGGGGGCCGTGCTATCACAGCGCTCGGGCACGCCACTCAAACTCCGCCCGTGCGCTTTCTTTTCTAGGAAGCTCGGGCCGGCGGAGCAGAACTATGACGTGGGGGACCGGGAGTTGTTAGCTGTGGTCAAGGCTCTGAAAGTGTGGAGACATTGGCTTGAGGGGGCTAAGCACCCTTTCCTCATCTGGACTGACCACCGTAATCTCGAGTACATCCGGGCAGCTAGGAGACTGAATCCACGTCAGGCCAGGTGGGCCACGTTCTTTACCCGTTTCTGGTTCACTATCTCTTATCGGCCAGGTTCACAGAACACGAAGGCCGACGCACTGTCCCACCTATGTGACGCCGAGGAGAGGGCCATCGATCCAACTCCCATCCTCCCAGCGTCGTGCTTGGTAGCACCGGTGGTATGGGAGGTGGATGCGGAGATCGAGCGGGCGTTACGGTTGGAACCTGCACCATCTCAGTGTCCGGCAGGTGTTCAGTACGTGCCGCTTGGTGTCCGTGATCGATTGATTCGATGGGCCCATAATCTCCCCTCTTCGGGTCACCCTGGGATCAAGAGGACAGTGCGGAACCTGAGGGGAAAGTACTGGTAGCCCACCTTGGTAAAGGACGTGCGGTTTTATGTTTCCTCCTGCTCGGTGTGCGCTCAGAGCAAGGCTCCTCGACACCTGCCTAGAGGGAAATTACACACCCTCCCCGTTCCACAGCGGCCGTGGTCGCACTTGTCAGTGGACTTCCTCACCGACCTTCCCTTATCTCAGGGGAACACCACAATCCTGGTCGTTGTGGATTGGTTCTCGAAGTCCTGCCATCTCATCCCGTTGCCCGGTCTCCCTACGGTTCTGCAGACTGCGGAGGCCCTGTTTACCCATGTCTTCCGGCACTACGGGGTGCCCGAGGACATCGTTTCTGATCGGGGTCCCCAGTTCACGTCCAGAGTTTGGAGGGCATTCATGGAACGGTTGGGGGTCTCGGTCAGCCTGATCTCGGGTTTCCACCCCGAAAGTAATGGGCAGGTGGAGAGAGTGAACCAAGAGGTGGGTAGGTTTCTAAGGACGTATTGCCGGGACCGGCCTAGGGAGTGGGCGAGATACGTCCCATGGGCAGAGGTAGCCCAAAACTCCCTACGTCACTCATCGACCAATATGTCACCGTTTCAGTGCGTGTTGGGCTACCAGCCGGTCCTGGCTCCATGGCACCAGAGCCAGACCGAGGCTCCTGTGGTGGAGGAGTGGGTGCAGCGCTCGAAGGACACTTGGAGAGCCGTCCAAGACGCACTCACTAAGGCGAGTGGATGGAAGAAGAAGAGCGCTGACCAGCACCGCAGTGAGACGCCTGTGTTTGCATCAGGGGATCAAGTCTGGCTCTCGGCTTGAAACCTACCCCTCCGCTTGCCCTGCCGGAAGCTGGGCCTGCAGTGTGTAGAGCAGTTTAAAGTCCTGAGGAGGATAAACGAGGTGTGTTACCGGTTACAACTTCCATCTTACTACCGTATTAACCCCTCGTTTCATGTGTCTCTCCTTTGGCCGGTGGTGGCTGGTCCCATGCAGGAAAGTGAGGTGCCAGAGGTCCCTCCACCCCCGCTGGACATTGGGGGGTCCCCGGCGTATAAGATACGTGCCATTCTGGACTCCAGACTTTGGGCGGGGGGCCTACAGTACCTCGTCAACTGGGAGGGGTACGGCGCGGAGGAGAGGTGCTGGGTACCTAGGAAGGACCTTTTGGACCCCTCACTACTAAGGGAATTCCACCACCTTCATGTGGATAGCCCCGTCCTCCGGGTCGCCCTTGAGGCCGGTGGCGGCGCGCTGCAGGAGCCGCGCGTCAGGAGGGGGGTACTGTCACGAATCCCACCGAAGGTGGCTCCCCTGCCTGCTCGGGCGGCGCTCGGCAGTCGTCGTCGCCGGCCTACTAGCCGCCGCTGATCCCTTTTTCCTTTTCGGTTGGTATGTCTTATTGTTTGTACCTGTTCCTTATTTGTGTCTCTTGATTTATGGTTATTTAACCTGTTGGGGCTAGGGACTATGTTATATCGTTTTATAGATACACCTCTCATGAATCGAACCACGTTGTCCGATTTCAAAAAGGCTTTACAGCAAAAGCAAAACATTAGATTATGTTAGAGGAGTATATCGTAAAAGTAGCCACATAGCCATTTTCTGACCAACCACATGCATCACAAATAACCAAAAAACAGCTAAATGCAGCACTAACCTTTGACAATCTTCATCAGATGACACCCCTAGGACATCATGTTACACAATACATGCATTCTTTTGTTCGATAAAGTTCATATTTATATATAAAAACAGCATTTTACATCGGCGAGTAACGTTGACTAACTATTTTCCCTCAAATGCGTCCGGTGAAATAGCGCAACAATTTACTAAATTACTATTCGAAAACATTTTTAAAATGTAATATTGTCATTCTAAGATTTATAGATGAATATCTCTTGAAAGCACCTGTAATGCCAGATTTAAAAATAACTTTACTGGGTAATCACACTTTGCGATAAAAGGGGATGCGATACTCAGAAAAATAGGCTACCGTTACAGGTCAGCGCCATCTTGGAACAATCGCATATCAAATCTAGTCTTGTATACTATTGTCAATAATCCCTTACCTTTGATTATCTTCATCAGAAAGCACTTCTAGGAATCGCAGGTCCACAACAAATGTATTTTCGTTCGAAAAAGTTAATCCTTTATGTTCCAATAGCTTGTTCTTGTTAGCGCGTTCTGAAGGCTGCACCAAAAGTTCCGTCGTGCGCGGGACTCCACTTTCGAAAAAATGCTTTTTTTGATTATTTAGGTTCGTTCAAACATGTCAAACGTTGTATAACATAAATCTGTAGGGCCTTTTTCAACCAGAGCTCCAATAAGTTTCAAGGGGGACGATTGCATTGTGTTTCAAAACGTTTCGAAAGGGGAGGGTAGCCAGGGGCGCCGGCGTCATAATGGTGATGGCCCTCCTCATGTGACCACTTTCCACAGACTCTCATTGTGTCAGTTTTCACAGTAGAAGGCTCAAATCACTTTGTAAAGACTGGGGACATCTAGTGGAAGCAATAGGAAGTGCTCAATGAACCATTGCTCACTGTGTGATTTACAGGCAAACTGATGAAGTTGAGTCCGCAATTCAGAATTCCACTTCCTGTTACGATCGGTCTCGGGGTGCTGACTGCCAAATGAGTTCTGTTATACTCACAGACAGCATTCAAACAGTTTTAGAAACTTTAGGGTGTTTTCTATCGACAAGTATTAATTATATGCATATCCTAGCTTCTGAGTTTGAGTAGGAGGCCGTTTAAAATGGGCACATATTTTTTTCAAAAATCGCTGTAGCGCCCCCTATCCTAGGCGAACGACAAGAGGTTAAGGAATAAACACATTTTTCCTTACCTCTGCTCTCTGCGCCTGACTCCTACCACCACTCCTAGCAATCACTGACACTACCACCCCGTAGCACTCACTGCGGTAGCTATGAAGTGCTTTGAAAGGCTGGTCATGGCTCACATCAACATGCGCTAAACGACCAGTTCTTATAGCCTTTAGCCATACGCTTATCCTACTCCTCCTCTGTTCCTCTGGTGATGGAGAGGTTAACCCAGGCCCTGTAGCCCTCAGTTCCACTCCTATTCCCCAGGCACTATCATTTGTTAACTTTTGTAACTGTAAAAGCCTTAGTTTCATGCATGTTAACATCAGAAGCCTCCCCCCTAAGTTAGTTTTTTTCACTGCTTTAGCACACTCCGCCAACCCTGATGTCCTAGCCGTGTCTGAATCCTGGTTTAGGAAGGCAACCAAAAATTCTGAAAATTTCATCCCTAACTAAAACATTTTCCGCCAAGATAGAACTGCTTAAGGGTGTGGAGTTGCAATCTACTGCAGAGATAGCCTGCAGAGTTCTGTCACACTATCCAGGTCTGTGCCCAAACAGTTTGAGCATCTACTTTTAAAAATCCTCCTTTCCAGAAATAAGTCTCTCACTGTTGTCGCCTGTTACAAAGTTCTGGGACACTAAAGTCCATGGAGAATAAGAGCACCTCCTCCCAGCTGCCCAGTGCACTGAGGCTAGGAAACTCTGTCACCTCTGATAAATCCACTATAATTGAGAATTTCAATAAGCATTTTTCTACGGCTGGCCATGCTTTCCACCTGGCTACCCCTTCCCTGGTCAACTGCTCTGCACACCCCACAGCAACTTGCCCAAGCCTCCCCCATTTCTCCTTCACCCAATTCCAGATAGCTGATGTTCTGAAAGAACTGCAATATCTGGACCACTACAAATCAGCTTGGATAGACAATCTGGACCCTCTCTTTCTAAAATTATCTGCCGAAATTGTTGCAACCTCTATCTGTTACTAGCCTGTTCAACCTCTCTTTCATATCATCTGAGATCCCTAAAGATTGGAAAGCTGACGTGGTCATCCCCCTCTTCAAAGGGGGAGATACTCTAGACCCAAACTGTTACAGACCTATATCCATCCTGCCCTGCCTTTCTAAAGTCTTCAAAAGCCAAGTTAACCTGTTGGGGGTAGGGGGCAGTATTGACACGGCTGGATAAAAAACGTACCCGATTTAATCTGGTTACTACTCCTGCCCGGTAACTAGAATATGCATATAATTATTGGCTTTGGATAGAAAACACCCTAAAGTTTCTAAAACTGTTTGAATGGTGTCTGTGAGTATAACAGAACTCATATGGCAGGCAAAAACCTGAGAGGATTCTATATGGGAAGTGCCCTGTCTGACAAGTTGTTGTTCATCTGGGCTCTTTTTATTGAAGACTGAGGATCTTTGCTGTAATGTGACACTTCCTACAGCTCCCATAGGCTCTCAGAGCCCGGGAAAAAGCTGAACGATATCGAGGCAGCCTCTGGCTGAAACACATTATCGCTTTTGGCAAGTGGCCGATCAGAGTACTATGGGCTTAGGCGCGTGCCCGAGTCGACCCCATGCTTTATTTTCTTTCGTCTGTTTACCTAAATGCAAATTCTCGGTCGGAATATTATCGCTTTTTTGCGAGAAAAATGGCATAAAAATGGATTTTAAACAGCGGTTGACATGCTTCGAAGTACGGTAATGGAATATTTTGTCATTTTTTGTCACGAAATGAGCCATGCTCGTAACCCTTATTTACCCTTTCGGATAGTGTCTTGAACGCACGAACAAAACGCCGCTATTTGGATATAACTATGGATTATTTGGGACCAAACCAACATTTGTTATTGAAGTAGAAGTCCTGGGAGTGCATTCTGATGAAGAACACCAAAGGTAATAACATTTTTCTTATAGTAAATCTGACTTTGGTGAGTGCTAAACTTGCTGGGTGTCTAAATAGCTAGCCCTGTGATGCCGGGCTATCTACTGAGAATATTGCAAAATGTGCTTTCACCGAAAAGCTATTTTAAAATCGGACATATTGTCACGTCCTGGCCAGTACAAGGTTAATTGTTTTTGTAGTTTGGTCAGGACGTGGCAGAGGGTATTTGTTTTATGTGGTTCGGGGTGGTGTGTTTGTGTAAAGGGTGTTTGATTTAGTATTTCCGGGTTTTTGGTTGATGGTCTATGTGTTTGTAGTCTATGGTTAGTCTGGTGTGTGTGTTTCTATGTTTGGTTAATTGGGGTTGGGACTCTCAGTTGAAGGCAGGTGTTGTCTATCTGCCTTTGATTGAGAGTCCCATATATTAGGGTGTGTTTGTGTGTGTGATTTGTGGGTGATTATTCTGTGTATAGCCTTGTGCCTTACCAGACTGTTTATTTGTCGAGTGTTCGTTTTTCGTGTTTGTTATTTTTGTATGTTCATTTTTGAGAGTAATTAAAAATCAAGATGAGCATTCACGTACCTGCTGCGTTTTGGTCCTCATTCACCGACGACAACCGTGACAGAATCACCCACCACTCAAGGACCAAGCAGCAGAAGAAGGAGCAGAGGGAATTCGAGTTGGACTGGCGGGAGAAATGGACCTGGGAGGAAGTTCTGGACGGGGCCGGACCTTGGCACCAGGCTGGGGATTATCGACGCCCGCAGTGGGAAATTGAGGCAGCCAAGGCAGAGAGGCGGTGGTACGAGGCCAAGTACGCGCTGAAGGAGAAGCACGAGAGGCACCCCCAAGAAATTTTTTTGGGGGGGCACACGGGTAGTTTGGCTAGGCGTAAGAAGAGCCGGAAGCCAGCTACCCGTGGTTATATGGAGGAGCGTATGGGGTGGAGAGCGCTATGTTTCGCTGAGGAGCACACTATCTCACCCATACGCACGCACAGTCCAGTGCGCGTTATTCCAGCCCCTCACAGGTGCCGTGCTAGAGCGGGCATCCAGCCTGGTAGGAGGATGCCTGCGCAGCGCATCTGGTCGCCGGTACGCCTCCGAGGACCAGGCTACCCAACTCCCGCTCTACGCACGGCTACCATCAGGCCCCTGCACAGCCCAGTCTGCCCTGTACGAGCACCCCGCTCGTACAGGGCTACTAGTTCCATCCAGCCAAGACGGGTTGTGCAGGAGGTAAGATCGAGACCGACTGTGCGCCTCCATAGCCCTGGGTTTCCAGCTCCTGTCTCTCGTGCGGACCCGGCAGTGCGTCAACCCAGTCCGACTCGTCCTGTTCCCGCTCCCCGCACTAGCCTGGAGGTGCGTGTACATAATCTGGTAAGCCCAGTACCAGCACCACGCACCAGGCTACAAGTGCGTCAACCCAGCCACGCCAGTCAACAGTCACCAGAGCTGCCCGCCAGTCAACAGTCGTCACCAGAGCTGCCCGCCAGTCAACAGTCGTCACCAGAGCTGCCCGCCAGTCAACAGTCGTCACCAGAGCTGCCCGCCAGTCAACAGTCGTCGCCAGAGCTGCCCGCCAGTCAACAGTCGTCGTCAGAGCTGCCCGCCAGTCAACAGTCGTCGTCAGAGCTGCCCGCCAGTCAACAGTCGTCAGAGCTGCCCGCCAGTCAACAGTCGTCAGAGCTGCCCGCCAGTCAACAGTCGTCAGAGCTGCCCGCCAGTCAACAGTCGTCAGAGCTGCCCGCCAGTCAACAGTCGTCAGAGCTGCCCGCCAGTCAACAGTCGTCAGAGCTGCCCGCCAGTCAACAGTCGCCAGAGAGGTCAGACTGCGCTGAACTGCCGGAGTGGCCAGACTGCGCTGAACTGCCGGAGTGGCCAGACTGCGCTGAACTGCCGGAGTGGCCAGACTGCGCTGAACTGCCGGAGTGGCCAGACTGCGCTGAACTGCCGGAGTGGCCAGACTGCGCTGAACTGCCGGAGTGGCCAGACTGCCCTGAACTGCCGGAGTGGCCAGACTGCCCTGAACTGCCGGAGTGGCCAGACTGCCCTGAACTGCCGGAGTGGCCAGACTGCCCTGAACTGCCGGAGTGGCCAGACTGCCCTGAACTGCCGGAGTGGCCAGACTGCCCTGAACTGCCGGAGTGACCAGACTGCCCTGAACTGCCGGAGTGGCCAGACTGCCCTGAACTGCCGGAGTGGCCAGACTGTCCCGAGTTGCCGGACTGGCCAGACTGTCCCGAGTTGCCGGACTGGCCAGACTGTCCCGAGTGGCCAGACTGTCCCGAGTGGCCAGACTGTCCCGAGTGGCCAGACTGTCCCGAGTGGCCAGACTGCCCAGACTGTCCCGAGTGGCCAGACTGCCCAGACTGTCCCGACCTGCCAGACTGCCCAGATTGTCCCGACCTGCCAGACTGCCCAGACTGTCCCGAACTGCCAGACTGGCCCGACTGCCCCCCGGCGATGCCAGACTGGCCCGACTGCCCCCCGGCGATGCCAGACTGGCCCGACTGCCCCTCGGCGATGCCAGAGTGGCCTGACAGCCTGGAACGGCCGGAACCAGAGCCACCTCCAGAAATAGGTGGGTTGGGGAGGGGGGGTGTAGCACAGTGCCGTCGTTGACGGCAGCCACCCTCCCTTCCCTCCCTTTAGAAAAGGGGACTTTTTGTTGGTGTTGCTTGGGGTTATTTTTTAAGGTGCTTCTGGGGTAGCACCTTTAAGGGGGGGGGTACTGTCACGTCCTGGCCAGTACAAGGTTAATTGTTTTTGTAGTTTGGTCAGGACGTGGCAGAGGGTATTTGTTTTATGTGGTTCGGGGTGGTGTGTTTGTGTAAAGGGTGTTTGATTTAGTATTTCCGGGTTTTTGGTTGATGGTCTATGTGTTTGTAGTCTATGGTTAGTCTGGTGTGTGTGTTTCTATGTTTGGTTAATTGGGGTTGGGACTCTCAGTTGAAGGCAGGTGTTGTCTATCTGCCTTTGATTGAGAGTCCCATATATTAGGGTGTGTTTGTGTGTGTGATTTGTGGGTGATTATTCTGTGTATAGCCTTGTGCCTTACCAGACTGTTTATTTGTCGAGTGTTCGTTTTTCGTGTTTGTTATTTTTGTATGTTCATTTTTGAGAGTAATTAAAAATCAAGATGAGCATTCACGTACCTGCTGCGTTTTGGTCCTCATTCACCGACGACAACCGTGACACATATCGAGTGCATAGAGGAGTTCTGTATCTATAATTCTTAAAATAATTGTTATACTTTTTGTGAACGTTTATTGTGAGTAATTTAGTAAATTCACCGGAAGTTTGCGGGGGGTATGCTAGTTCTGAACGTCACATGCTAATGTAAAAAGCTGTTTTTTGATATAAATATGAACTTGATTGAACAAAACATGCATGTATTGTATAACATAATGTCCTAGGTGTGTCATCTGATGAAGATCATTAAAGGTTAGTGCTGCATTTAGCTGTCTTCTGGGTTTTTGTGACATTATATTCTAGCTTAAAAAATGGGTGTCTGATTATTTCTGGCTGGGTACTCTGCTGACATAATCTAATGTTTTGCTTTCGTTGTAAAGCCTTTTTGAAATCGGACAGTGTGGTTAGATTAACGAGAGTCTTGTCTTTAAAATGGTGTAAAATAGTCATATGTTTGAGAAATTGAAGTAATAGCATTTCTAAGGTATTTAAATAACGCGCCACAGGATTCCACTGGCTGTTACGTAGGTGGGACGATTTCGTCCCGCCGGCCCTAGAGAAGTTAACAAACAAACTGTACCTTCTCCGCTATGCAATCTGGTTTCCGAGCTGGTTACGGGTGCATCTCAGCCATGCTCAAGGTCCTAAACGATATCATAACCTCCATCGACAAAAGACAATACTGTGCAGCCGTATTCATCGACCTGGCCAAGGCTTTCAACTCTGTCAATCACCACATTCTTATCGGCAGACTCAATAATCTTGGCTTCTCAAATGACAGCCTCGCCTGATACTCCAACCACTTCTCTGACAGAGTTCAGTGGGTCAAATCGGAGGGCCTGTTGTCTGGACCTCTGGCATTCTCTTAAGGGGTTGCCACAGGGTTCAATTATTGGGCCAACTCTTTTCTCTGTATATATCCATATTGTCACTCTTGCAGCTGGTGATTCTCTGATCCACCTCTATTCAGATGACACCATTCTGTATACTTCTAGCCCATCTTCGGACACTGTGTTAACTAACCTCATGACGAGCTTCAATGTCATACAACTCTCCTTCCGTGGCCTCCAACTGCTCTTAAATGCAAGTAAAACTAAATGCGTACTCTTCAACCGATCGCTGCCCGCAGCTGTCCGCCCATCCAGCATCACTACTCTGGACGGTTCTGACTTAGAATATGTGGACAACTACAAATACCTAGGTGTCTGGCTAGACTGTAAACTCTCCTTCCAGACTCACATTAAGCATCTCTAATCCAAACTAGATCTAGAATCGGCTTCCTATTTCGCAACAAAGCATCCTTCACTGCCAAACATACCCTCGTAAAACTGACTATCCTGCCGATCCTTGACTTCGGTGATGTAATTTACAAAATAGCCTCCAACACGCTACTCAACAAATTGGATGCAGTCTATCACAGTGCCATCCGTTTTGTCAGCAAAGCCCCATATACTACCCACCACGGCGACCTGTATGCTCTCGTTGGCTGGCCCTCGCTTTATATTCATCGCCAAACCCACTGGCTCCAGGTCATCTATAAGTCTTTGCAAGGTAAAGCCCCGCCTTATCTCAGCTCACTGGTCACCATAGCAGCACCCACCCAATGCACCCGCTCCAGCAGGTATATTTCACTGGTCATCCCCAAAGCCAATTCCCCTTTGGCTGCCTTTCCTTCCAGTTCTCTGCAGTCAATGACTGGAACGAATTGCAAAAATCACTGAAGCTGGAGACTTATATCTCCTTCACTAACTTTCAGCATCAGCTATTAGAGCAGCTTACAGATCATTGCACATGTACATAGCCCATCTGTAAATAGCCCATCCAACTACCTCATCCCCATATTGTTTTATTTATATATTTTATTACATTTTTGTTTTGCTCCTTTGCACCCCAGTATCTCTACTTCCACATTAATCTTCTGCACATCTATCACTCCAGTGTTTAATTGCTAAAGTGTAATTACTTCACCACTACGGCCTAATTATTGCCTTTCCTCCTTAATCTTACTTCATTTGCACGCACTGTATATAGACTTTTCTATTGTGTTATTGACTGTACGTTTGTTTATTCCATGTGTAACTCTATGTTGTTGTTTATGTCGCACTGCTTTGCATTATCTTGGCCAGGTTGCAGTTGTAAATGAGAACTTGTTCTCAACTGGCATTGTGGAACTACCGGTCAATTTGTGGCAACCTGTCCACTAAAAGACCATGCTCCCCTGTAGGAGAGAATACTCTGGTGGGCCATACGGAGAACATTTCCTCTCCCATTTCTCGCACCCCTTTTCATGCCGCCTTGCTGTGTGGGAACCAGTTGAAATCTCTCCAGGTACTCATTGACTCTGGGGCCGATGAGACCTTTATGGACGCTACCCTGGCGACCGAGCTGGGCATCCCCACTCAACCCCTCTCCATTCCCATGGACGTTAGAGCGCTGGATGGGTCACCCACAATACCACCCCCATCAACCTACGGGTGTCAAGGAACCACAGCGAGATTATCCAATTCCTTCTTATTAAGTCTCCTCAGTATCTGGTGGTATTTGGATTCTCTTGGTTCCAGCGACACAATCCCCTTATTGACTGGTCTGCTGGTGCCAGTATGGGCTGGATCCCGTTCTGCCACACTCATTGCCTGAAGTTAGCGCAGCCTGCCCCGCAACGTCTTCCAGGGGGCTTGGAAGTTGCCCCGGACCTCTCTGCCATTCCCGCAGAGTACCAGGACCTCCGGGAGGTGTTCAGTTTCGCCATCTTTTATCGCCGCTTTATTTGGGGTTACAGCACCCTGGCTTCCCCCCTGTTTGCACTCACCTCTCCCAAGGTTCCGTCCACATGGTCCCCAGCTACTGAGATCTCAAACACCGTTTCACCACAGCTCCCATCTTGGTTCTTCCTGACCCGTCCCGCCAGTTCGTTGTGGAGGCCGATGCTTCGGATGTTTGGAGTGGGTGCTGTCCTGTCCCACCATTCTGCCCTGGTCCTCAAGTTACATCCTGTGCCTTCTTCTCCCATCACCTCAATATAACGTAGAGGAACTACGATGTGGGGAATTGTAAGCATACCGACCAGGATCCAAGAATGTCAAACCAGATGCGCTGTCACGCTGCTATAGCCCCGTGTCTACACCCCCGGAACCCGAGACCATCCTTCCCACCTTGTGCCTGGTGGCGGCACTCAGCTGGGGAATAGGGAATCATGTTCGTGAGGTGCAGTGTTCCCAGCTGAACCCGGGGGGGACCCAAATAACTGGATGTTTGTTCCTGACGCTGCCCTCTCCTGGCCTTTGTGCGACAATGCTTTTGTTGGCCTACTATGGTTCCTGACGTCTCTGACTTTGTTGTGTATGCACGATTTGTGTGCAGAACAAGACTCCCCGGCAAGCTCTGGCTGGTCTCCTTCAACCTCAGCCTGTTCCTCACCATCCCTGGTCTCACATATCCCTGGACTTTGTCATGGGTCTCCCCCCATCTGATGGCAACACCGCCATTCTGACAGTAGTGGACCGGTTTTCCAAAGCTGCCCACTTCCTTCCTCTCCCCAAGCTACCCTCTGCCAAAGAGACGGCCCAGCTCATGGTGCAGCACATCTTCCAGATCCCTGATTCCCTGAAATGTGATAACGGGGTTCTCTTGCCCCATAATAACACACAGCTCTCCTAAGTTATGGGGTTCTCTTGCCCCCTCCCCGCCTCTCAAAAATGTATCTCTGCTAAGTTAAGGGGTTCTTTTACCACCTCCGAACACGTATGTCTCCACTTAGTTATGGGGTTCTCTTGCCCCCTTGAAACATGTGTCTCTCTTCTAAGTTATGGGGTTCTCTTGCCCCCTACAAACATATATTTCATGGTTTCTTTAAGTCATGGGTCACAGTGAAGACATCCTGTCTTTGGTAAAATACATTTGTCCTGACTGAAACCCAGTTCTATCACTTCTGTAGTACTGTGTTTGTAATGGGATCTTTATGAACAGAAGTCCTGCTGCGCTGTACAAGCTGTAAACGGGGGACAACAGAGGTCCTCTAACTCAGCCAACAGGATATAAGAGCATTAACCATACACAACAACTCACTACGCTATATTTTCCATCTATAATACCCCTGCTTACCATGACTAGAAACGGTGTGTGTGTGTCAGTGGAGGCTGCTGAGGGGAGGACGGCTAATATTAATGGCTGAAATGGAGTGTGATGGATGGAATGGAGTGAATGGAATGGTATCAAACAAACGAAAACTATGTTTACTCCATTCCAACCCTTATTATGAGCTGTTTTCTCCTCGGGAGCCTCCGCTGGTGTGTCTGGGGGTGTTAACTCTGCTCTCTGCTCTTATGGCTAGACAAAATTAGTGTATGCCTGAGTGTATGTATGTATGTAGTGTATGTATGTAGTGTGTGTGTGTGTGTGTGTGTGTGTGTGTGTGTGTGTGTGTGTGTGTGTGTGTGTGTGTGTGTGTGTGTGTGTGTGTGTGTGTGTGTGTGTGTGTGTGTGTTAGAGAGAGAGAGAGAGTGCTCTGTCATTACTGAGTGTTATGTTGTTAATAGCACACCTCGTTGGCCAGACTACATTAGCTTGTTAAACTGGTCTGTAAACATCTGGGACTGTGTTTTATATTAGACAAAGACTATGCTGTTTGTGAATGCAGAGTAAAGTTCTAGAACTCTCTGATAGAATGTTGAGTAGAGTTGTAGAACACTTTGATAGAATGTTGAGTAGAGTTCTAGACCATTGTGATACAATGTCAAATTGAGTTCTAGAACATTGTGGTACAATGTCAAATTGAGTTCTAGGACATTGTGATAGAATGTTGGGTAGAGTTCTGGAATGTTGTGACAAAATGTTGAGTGGAGTTCTAGACCATTGTGATATAATGTCAAATAGAGTTCTAGAACATTGTGATAGAATGCTGAGTAGAGTTCTAGAACGATGTGATAGAATGTTGAGTAGAGTTCTGGAATGTTGTGACATAATGTTGAGTACAGTTGTAGAACACTGTGGTATAATGTCGAATAGAGTTCTAGAACGATGTGACAGAATTCTGAGTAGAGTTCTGGAATGTTGTGACAGAATGTGGAGTAGAGTTCTAGACCATTGTGATATAATGTGGAATAGAATTCTATAACATTGTGATAAAATGTTGAGTAAAGTTCTAGAACGATGTGATAGAATGTTGAGTACAGTTCTAGAACTCTCTGATAGAATGTTCAGTACAGTTCTAGAACTCTCTATCTATCTATCTATCTATCTATCTATCTATCTATCTATCTATCTATCTATCTATCTATCTATCTATCTATCTATCTATCTATCTATCTATCTATCTATCTATCTATCTATCTATCTATCTATCTATCTATCTATCTATCTATCTATCTATCTATCTATCTATCTATCTATCTATCTATCTATGTCCTTAATCAGTATAAAGGAGGAAATGTTTCTGACTTGCTGATCAAAATCAAAGCTGTAATGCATCCTGATGCATCCGGAGGTATTAGACCATTCTCCTTGTATGACTGCTGGAGGAGAGTCAGGCGTGTTCTACTGATGCTGAAAGACAAAGTCCAGATACTAATATTTTGCCATTATTATACAATAGATAGCTGTAATCACTGTCAGACACACCTGGCTAACTTGATGGGTTATCAGCTAGCTAGCTAACAGTAAGCTTTAACTTGATGGGTTGTCAGCTAGCTAGCTAACCGTAAGCTTTAACTTGATGGGTTATCAGCTAGCTAGCTAACAGTAAGCTTTAACTTAAGGTCTTTTGTTTAGACATGTAGCTAGCTAACTAGCTAGCTAAACAATGAACCATAATCCCTATCCATAGAGTCATAAAACTACATCTCAATAGTTTATCTCAATATTGTACTGTAATATTGTATTGTCATATTGTATTGTATTGTAATATTGTATTGCATTATAATTGGGGTTCCCGAGTGGTGCAGCAGTCTCAGGCACTGCATCTCAGTGCTAGAGGCGTCACTACAGACACCCTGGTTTGATTGCAGGCTGTATCACAACCGGCTGTGAATGGGAGTCCCATAGGGCGGCGCACAATTGTCCCAGCGTTGTCCGGGTTTGGCCGGGGTAGGCCATCATTGTAAATAATAATTTGTTCTTAACTCACTTGCCTAGTTAAATTAAGGTTAAAAAAATACAAAAAGACAAATTCCAGATAGAAATATTTCAGCATTATTATATCGTAATCACAGTCAGACACACCTGGCTAACTTGATGGGTCATGCAATCATCTGGCAAAGTGGAGTATTTTGTTTAGACATGCTAGCTAAACAATGAACCATAATCCTAATCCATAGAGTACTAGCAAAACAAACCGATTGTCATAATGTAACCGATGTGAAATGGCTAGTTAGTTAGCGGTGGTGCGCGCTAATAGCGTTTCAATCAGTGACGTCACTCGCTCTGAGACCTGAAGTGGTTGTTCCCCTTGCGTTGCAAGGGCCGCGGCTTTTGTGGCGCGATGGGTAACGATGCTTCGTGGGTGCCAGTTGTTGATGTGTGCAAGGGTTCCTGGTTCGAGCCCAGGTTGGGGGCGAAGAGAGGGACGGAACCTACACTGTTACAATAGCAAGCTTAAGTTAACCAACTAGGTTCAATGTTAGCTAGTTAGATAGCTAACATTAGGCTATATCTAGCAATGCAAATGGCATTCTGAGATAACATTACCACAAAGATCTTACACTTAATGTAATGTTAGCTAGCGAGCCAGCCATCTAACGTCAGCTAGCTAGCTAACAGTAAACTTTAACTTGGGGTCTTTTGTTTAGACATGTTGCTAGCTAGCTAAACAAGAACCATGATCCTAATCCATAGAGTAATGTTAGCAAGCCAGCCATCGAACTCCAGCTGACTAGCTAACAGCAAGCTTCAACTAGCAATACAAACTGATTGTCAGAGCTTGCTAAAGTTAACCAAATAGGTTCAATGTTAGCTAGTTAGCTAGCTAACATTAGGCTATAACCAGCAATGCAAAATGGCATTCTGAGATAATATTACAACACGTAATGTTAGCTAGCGAGCCAGACATCTAACGTCAGCCAGCTAGCTAACAGTAAGCTTTAACTTGCAATGTAAACAACTTTCTGACAAAATTAGAAACGTATAATATCTGAAACTGTAGCTAGACTCTTACCCGTATACATGGATGAACACTTCACGGCAGAATGCAACCCTTTTCATTGAATACGACGTCCAGTGTCATTTCCATTTTGTTTGTACAGCTTGCTTGGCCCGTTGTGTCAACACTCTAGTTCACACTGCAATTGTACAGTGTCCATTTCCAATATATTTAAACAGGGGAAAAAAAGATGTGTAAATGTATGTACTGTATGTATACATATATATGTGTATGTATAAATGTGTATACAGTACCATTCAAAAGTTTGGACACACCTACTCATTGCAGGGTTTTTCTTTATTTGTACTATTTTCTACATTGTATAATAATAGTGAAGACATCAACACTATAAAATAACACATGTGGAAAAATGAAAAAAGTGTTAAATAAATCAAAATATGTTTTATATTTTAGATTCTTCAAAGTAGCCACCCTTTGCCTTGATGACAGCTTAGCACACTCTTGGCATTCTCTCAACCAGCTTCATGAGGTAGTCACCTAGAATGCATTTCAATTAACAGGTGTGCCTTGTTAAAAGTTAATTTGTGGAATTTCTTTCCTTCTTAACCTCTATGGGCTAGGTGGGACGCTTGCCTAATCAACAGCCAGTGTAATCCTGTGGCGCGATATTCAAATACCTTAGAAATGCTATTACTTCAATTTCTCAAACATATGACTATTTTACACCATTTTAAAGACAAGACTCTCGTTAATCTAACCACACTGTCCAATTTCAAAAAGGCTTTACAACAAAAGCAAAACATTAGATTATGTCAGCAGAGTACCCAGCCAGAAATAATCAGACACCCATTTTTCAAGCTAGCATATAATGTCACATAAACCCAAACCACAGCTAAATGCAGCACTAACCTTTGATGATCTTCGTCAGATGACACACCTAGGACATTATGTTATACAATACATGCAAGTTTTGTTCAATCAAGTTCATATTTATATAAAAAAAACAGCTTTTTACATTAGCATGTGACTAGCATGTGACTAGCATTCCCACCGAACACTTCCGGTGAATTTACTAAATTACTCACGATAAACGTTCACAAAAAACATAACAATTATTTTAAGAATTATAGATACAGAACTCCTATATGCACTCGCTATGTCCGATTTTAAAATAGCTTTTTGGTGAAAGCACATTTTGCAATATTCTGAGTAGATAGCCCGGCATCACAGGGCTAGCTATTTAGACACCCAGCAAGTTTAGCACTCACCAAAGTCAGATTTACTATAAGAAAAATGTTATTACCTTTGGTGTTCTTCGTCAGAATGCACTCCCAGGACTTCTACTTCAATAACAAATGTTGGTTTGGTCCCAAATAATCCATAGTTATATCCAAATAGCGGAGTTTTGTTCGTGCGTTCAAGACACTATCCGAAGTGTAAATAAGGGTCACACGCACGACGCATTTCGTGACAAAAAAATTCTAAATATTCCATTACCGTACTTCGAAGCGTGACCATCCGCTGTTTAAAATACATTTTTATGCCATTTTTCTCGTAAAAAAGGGATAATATTCCGACCGGGAGTGGTGGTTTTCGTTCAAAGAGAGAGAAAGTAAACATTGAGTCGTAAGACTCTTCTCAGGTTTTGGCCTGCCAAATGAGTTCTGTTATACTCACAGACACCATTCAAACAATTTTGGAAACTTTAGGGTGTTTTCTATCCAAATCAAACAATTATATGCATATTCTAGTTACTGGGCAGGAGTAGTAACCAGATTAAATCGGGTACGTTTTTTATCCGGCCGTGCAAATACTGCCCCCTATCCCCAACAGGGTAATGCGTTTGAGCCAATCAGTTGTGTTGTGACAAGGTAGGGGTGGTATACAGAAGATAGCCCTATTTGGTAAAAGACTAAGTCCATATTATGGCAAGAACAGCTCAAATAAGCAAAGAGAAATGACAGTCCATCCGTACATTAACCTCTCTTGGGTAGGGGGCAGTATTTTCACATCCGGATGAAAAGTGTGCCCAAAGTAAACTGCCTGTTACTCAGATTTGGATAGGAAACACTGTAAAGTTTCTAAAACTGTTAAAATTATGTCTGTGAGTATAACAGAACTGATATGGCAGGCGAAACCCCGAGGACAAACCATCCCTCCCCCCAAAAAATTCACCCTACCACTATTTTCAATGGCTGTCACTTTTATTATAAGGTGAAGTCCTCCCAGATTGCAGTTGCTAGGGCTTCCACTAGATGCCAACAGTCTTTAGAAAGAGTTTCAGGCTGATTTTTATAAAAATTAGCCAGAAATTGAAGTTTTTCTAGGTGGCTCCCATTTTGGCTGTAGTGTTTCCAAGTGCGTAGAAGAGAGCGCGTTCTTTGGTATTTTTCTCCGGTAAAGACAATAACAATTCTTAAATTGTGTTGTTTATTTACATATTAGGGTTCCTAAGGTTT
Organism: Salmo salar; assembly: GCF_965601325.2. Lineage (NCBI taxonomy): Eukaryota > Metazoa > Chordata > Actinopteri > Salmoniformes > Salmonidae > Salmo > Salmo salar. Next base: position 18,020,535 of record NC_138305.1, read on the forward strand.
GATTATAAATGTTGTTTGACTTGTTTGGAAAAGTTTATTAGTAACGTTTGGGATTCATTTTGTATGCATTTTGATGGAGGGAAACTGGGTGGATTATTGACTGAAACGCGACACCTAAACTGAGTTTTTATGGATATAAAGAAGGACATTATCGAACAAAAGGACCATTTGTGATGTAACTGGGACCTTTTGGAGTTCCAACAGAAGAAGATCATAAAAGGTAAGGCATTTACTATATCACTATTTCTGACTTTCATGTCGCACCTGCCTGGTTGAAATATATTTTTCATGTGTTTGCATGCGGGGCACTGTCCTCAGATAATCGCATGGTGTGCTTTCACCGTAAAGCCTTTTTGAAATCTGACACAGCGGCTGGATTAACAAGAAGTTAAGCTTTATGTTGATGTATTAAACTTGTGATTTTATGAAAGTTAAATATTTATCATTCTGTAGTTTGAATTTCGCGCTCTGCAATTTCATAGGATGTTGGCCAGGTGGGATGCTACCGTCCCACCTGCCCATAAGAAGTTTTAAGAGGAGAATTCGTGAATCAGGTCTTCATGGTCGAATTTCTGCAAAGAAACCACTACTTAAGGACACCAATAAGAAGAAGAGACTTGCTTGGGCCAAGAAACATGAGTGGAAATTTGGAGGACAAATTGGAGATTTTTGGTTCTAACCCCCGTGTCTTTGTGAGATGCGATGTGGGTAAACGGATGATCTCTGCATTTGTAATTCCTACCATAAAGAATGGAGGAGGAGGTGTGACGATGAGAGGGTGCTTTGCTGGTGACACTGTCTGTGATTTATTTAGAATTCAAGGCACACTTAACCAGCATGGCTACCACAGCATTCTGCAGCAATACGCCATCCCATCCCATCAGGTTTGGGCATAGTGGGACTATTATTTGTTTTTCAACAGGATAATGACCCAACACACCTCCAGGCTGTGTAAGGGCAATTTGATCAAGGAGAGTGATGGAGTGCTGCATCAGATGACCTGACCTGCACAATCCCCCGACCTCAACCAAATTGAGACGGTTTGGGATGAATCGTATCGCAGAGTGAAGAAAAAGGAGCCAACATGTGCTCGGCATATGTGGGAACTCCTTCAAGACTGTTGGAAAAGCATTCCAGGTAAAGCTGGTTGAGAGAATGTCAAGAGGGTGCGTCATCAAATTATTATTATTATTGTTATTATTTGTGGTTGTCCCACCTAGCTATCCTAAGAATGCACTAACTATAATTCACTCTGGATAAGAGCGTCTGCTAAATTACTAAAATGTAAATGTAATGTTCTCGAACATTGTGATAGAATGTTGAGTCAAAGGGTGGAGGATATTACTGCAGCCTGCATCACACACCTTCCCCCTGGTGTCTGGCAGCTTTGTAGTTTCTCACAGCTCTGTGAAGCTTGGCCTCAGTAATGTACTGGGCCGTATGCACTACCCTGTGTAGTGCCTTGCGGTCTGAGGATCTGGGGACCCATGCCAAATATTTTCAGTCTGCTGAGGGGGAATACGCTGTTGTGCCCTCTTCACAACTGTCTTGGTGTGTTTGGACCATTAACCTGTTAGGGCTAGGGGGCAGCATTTGCACGTCTGGATAAAAAAAATGTACCCGATTTAATCTGGTTACTAATCCTACCCAGTAACTAGAATATGCATATACTTATTATATATGGATAGAAAACACTCTAAAGTTTCTAAAACTGTTTGAATGGTGTCTGTGAGTATAACAGAACTCATTTGGCAGGCAAAACCCTGAGACATTTTCTGACAGGAAGTGGATACCTGATGTGTTGTATTGACTTTAAACCTATCCCATTGAAAAACACAGGGGCTGAGGAATATTTTGGCACTTCCTATTGCTTCCACTAGATGTCACCAGCCTTTACAAAGTGTTTTGAGTCTTCTGGAGGGAGATCTGACCGAACAAGAGCCATGGAACGATGATGTCCCATTAGACACCTGGCGCGCGAGTTCATGTTGGGTACCCTCGTTCCAATACGTTATAAAAGAGTATGCATTCGTCCACCTTGAATATTATTCATGTTCTGGTTAAAAAAGGCCCTAATGATTTATGCTATACAACGTTTGACATGTTTGAACGAACGGAAATATATTTTTTCCCCTCGTTCATGACGAGAAGTCCGGCTGGCTTAGATCATGTGCTAACAAGACGGAGATTTTTGGACATAAATGATGAGCTTTTTTGAACAAAACTACATTCGTTATGGACCTGTGATACCTGGAAGTGACATCTGATGAAGAGAATCAAAGGTAATGGATTATTTACATAGTATTTTCGATTTTAGATCTCCCCAACATGACGTCTAGTCTGTATCGCAACGCGTATTTTTCTGGGCGCAGTGCTCAGATTATTGCAAAGTGTGATTTCCCAGTAAGGTTATTTTTAAATCTGGCAAGTTGATTGCGTTCAAGAGATGTAAATCTATAATTCTTTAAATGACAATATAATATTTTACCAATGTTTTCTAATTTTAATTATTTAATTTGTGACGCTGACTTGACTGCCGGTTATTGGAGGGAAACGATTTCCTCAACATCAATGCCATAGTAAAACGCTGTTTTTGGATATAAATATGAACTTGATAGAACTAAAAATGCATGCATTGTCTAACATAATGTCCTAGGAGTGTCATCTGATGGAGATTGTAAAAGGTTAGTGCATCATTTTAGCTGGTTTTATGGTTTTGGTGACCCTGTCTTTGACTTGACAAAACATTACACACAACTCTTGTAAATGTACTGTCCTAACATCCTCTAAATTTATGCTTTCGCCGTAAAACCTTTTTGAAATCGTAAAACGTGGTTAGATTAAGGAGATGTTTATCTTTCAAATGGTGTAAAATAGTTGTATTTTTGAAAAATTTGAATTTTGACATTTATTTGGATTCAAATTTGCCGCTCTTGAAATGCACCTGCTGTTGATGGAGTGCACCACGGGTGGCACGCTAGCGTCCCACCTAGCCCATAGAGGTTAAAGTGTGTTGGTGATTGTTTGTTGGCTCTCAACCTGCTCCACCACAGCCCTGTCGATGAGAATGGGGGTGTTCTCAGTCCTCCTTTTCCTGTAGTCCACAATCATCTCCTTTGTCTTGATCACATTGAGGGAGAGGTTTTTATCCTGGCACCACATGGCCAAGTCTCTGACCTCCTCCCTATGGGCTGTCTCATCATTGTCGGTGAGGCCTACCACTCAGGCCTACAACTCGTCAGAGTCGTGCCTGGCCATGCAGTCATGAGTGAAGAGGGAGTAGAGGAGGGGACTGAGCACGCAACCCTGAGGGGCCCTTGTGTTGAGGATCAGCGTGGCAGATGTGTTGTTACCTATCCTTACCACCTGGGGGCGGCCTGTCAAAGTCCAGGGTCCAGTTGCAGAGGGAGGTATTTAGTCCCAGGATCCTTAGCTTAGTGATGAGCTTTGAGGGCACTATGGGGTTGAACGCTGAGCTGTAGTCAATGAATAGCATTCTCACATAGGTGTTCCTTTTGTCCAGGAGGGAAAAGGCAGTGTGGAGTGCAATAGAGATTGCATCATCTGTGGATCTGTTGGGGCAGTATGTGAAATTGGAGTGGGTCTAGGATTTCTGGGATGATAGTGTTGATGTGAGCCATGACCAGCCTTTCAAAGCACTTCATGGCTACAGACGTGAGTGCTACGGGTCGGTAGTCATTTAGGCAGGTTACCTTAATGTTCTTGGGCACAGGGACTATGGCAGTCTGCTTGAAACATGTTGGTATTACAGACTCGTTCAGGGACAGGTTGAAAATGTCTGTGAAGACACTTGCCAGTTGGTCAGCGCATGCTCGGAGTACACGTCCTGGTAATCCGTCTGGCCCTGCGGCCTTGTGAATGTTGACCTGTTTAAAGGTCTTACACTCATCGACTATGGAGAGCATGATCACACAGTCGTCCGGAACACCTGGTGCTCTCATGCTTGTTTTATTGTTATTTGCCTCGATGCTAGCATAGAAGTAGTTTTGCTCGTCTGGTAGGCTCGTGTCACTGGGCAGCTCTCGGCAGTGCTTCCCTTTGTAGTATGTAATGGTTTGCAAGGCCTGCCACATCCGATGAGCATTGGAGCCGGTGTAGTACGAGTCAATCTTAGTCCTGTATTGACGCTTTGCCTGTTTGATGGTTTGTCAGATGGCATATCGGGATTTATTTTAAGCATCCGGGTTGGTGTCCCGATCCTTGAAAGCTGCACCTCTACCCTTTAGCTCAGTGCGGATGTTGCCTGTAATCCATGGCTTCTGGTTGGGGTATGTATGTACAGTCGCTGTGGGGACGACGTCATCGATGCACTTATTGAAGAAGCCAGTCCTGTAGCAAAACAGTCCTGTAGCTTAGCATCTGTGTCATCTGACCACTTCTTTTTTGACCGAGCCACTGGTGCTTTCTACTTTAGTTTTTCCTTGTAAGCAGGAATCAGGAGGATAGAATTATGGTCAGCTTTGCCAAATGGAGGGTGAGGGCGAGCTTTGTATGTGTCTCTGTGTGTGGAGTAAAGGGTCTAGAGTTTTTTTCCCTCTGGTTGCACATTTAACATGCTAGTAGAAATGAGTTAAGACAGATTTTAGTTTCCCTGCATTAAAGTCCCCTGCCACTAGGAGCGCCGCCTCAGTATGAGCGTTTTCCTGTTTGCTTATGGCCTTATACAGCTCATTGAGTGCGGTTTTAGTGCCAGCATTGGTTTTTGGTGGTAAATAGACAGCTACGAAAATATATAGATGAAAACTCTCTTGGTAAATAGTGTGGTCTACAGCTTATCATGAGATTCTCTACCTCAGGCGAGCAAAACCTCGAGACTTCCTTAATAATATTAGATTTTGTTCACCAGATGTTGTTTACAAATATTCACAGACCTCCACCCCTTATCTTACCGGAGGCGGCTGTTCTATCTTGCCGATGCAGCGCAAACCCCGCAAGCTGGTATGTTATTCATGTCGTCGTTCAGCCACGACTCGGTGCCACATAAGATATTACAGTTTTGACCCAAAAGTTCCTTTTGGTAGAATATTCGTGATAGTAGCTGACTAGTTTGATGATTGTAATCTAATAGGACTGACGGTAGAGGCCGTTGGATGCTTACAAGGCACCCAGACCTATCTCTGTCTCTTTCTCCTGCCAATGACAGGGATTTGGGCTTCGTCGTGTGACTGAAGTAAATCCTTCGCATCCGACTCGTTGAAGAAAAAATCTTCGTCCAGTACAAGGTGAGTAATCGCTGTCCTGATATCTAGAAGCTCTTTTCGGTCATAACAGACAGTGGCAGAAATATTCTGTACAAAATAAGTTACAAAAAAATGCCAAAAACACACACAATAGAACAATAGGAGACTAAAAATGGCAGCCATGTAAAATGACAGCCATCTCCTCCGCCGTTCTGTACATTCGTCGGGCAGCCTTCTGAGAATTCGTAGATGAGTGAGTAATCCTCCACTACCATCTGTTCTGTTGGCCAACGTGCCAATAGATACTTAAGACTTTTACTCAAGTAGTATTCTAATTGGTGACTTTCACTTTTACTTGAGTTATTTCCCAGTAAGGTATCTTTTATTTTTACTCCAAATATGGCTTTTGGGCACTTTTTCCATCCACTGAGTCTGTCATAAAAAGAGCAGGTGTTCATAATGTTTTGGACCCTCATATATGTTGTCTAATGGTATTACAGTTCAGTGGTATTCCAGTGTCTCTGCTAGTGCTAATGTATTGTGATAATGTTGCTAGGGCCAATGTATAGTGGTAATGCTGCTAGTGCTAGTGTATTGTGGTAATGCTGCTAGTGCTAATGTATAACGGTAATGTTGCTAGTGCTAATGTATAGCGGTAATGCTGCTAGTGCTAATGTATAGTGGTAATGTTGCTAGTGCTAATGTATAGCGGTAATGTTGCTAGTGCTAATGTATAGTGGTAATGCTGCTAGTGCTAATGTATAGTGGTAATTCTGCTAGTGCTAATGTGCTAATCTGCTGTTTACTCTCTCCAGATGACCTTACCCACATCGGGGCGGGAGAGGAGGCAGGGGAGGGAAAGGAAGTTACCTGCAGAGATCTACCATCATTAAAAAACTCACTCTCTCATTTACACACCCTTCACCCCTCCTCCATCCTTCCTCTCCTCTCCCTTTCCTAGGCTGACTCACAACAGGTTTATAGCCAAACTTAGTTTCACACCTCCCTCCCTCTATCTCTCTTATTCCCTCTCTCTCCTATTCCCCCTCTCTCTCTCTCTCTCTCTCTCTCTCTCTCTCTCTCTCCTATTCCCCCTCTGTCTCTCTCTCTCTCTCTCTCTCTCTCTCTCTCCTTCCCGCCTTCTCTCTTTCTCTCTCTCTCTCTCTCTCTCTCTCTCTCTCTCTCTCTCTTTCTCATTCCTTATCTCTCTCTCTCATTCATTTTCTGTCAGTTGAGGAAGGTGCAATAGTGCCTCTCCAACCTCAGGAGGCTGAAGAAATTTTAAATGGCCCCTAGCACCCTCACAAACTTCTACAGATGCACCATCGAGAGCATTCTGTCAGGCTGCATCACTGTATGGTTTGGTAATTGCACCATCGGCAAATGCAGCGCTCTCCAGAGGGTGATATGGTCAGCCCAACGCATCACCAAGGGACGCTGCCTGCCCTCCAGGACATCGACAGCACCTGGTGTAACAGGAAGACCAAGAAGATCATCAAGGATCTCAGCCACCTGAGCTACGTCCTGTTCACCCCACTACCATTTAGAAGGCAGAGACAGTACAGGTGCATTAGTCCCCTCCTGTACTCCCTGTTCACCCATGACTGTGTGCCAAAAACCCGACTCCAACACCATCATTAAGTTTGCTGACCACACAACAGTGGTAGGCCTGATCACCGACAACGATGAGACAGCCTACAGGGAGGAGGTCAGAGAACTGGCAGTGTGGTGCCAGGACAACAACCTCTCCCTCAATGTGAGCAAGACAAAGGAGCTGATCGTGGACTACAGGAAAAGGCGGGCCGAACAGGCCCCCATTAACATTGACTGGGCTGTCGAGAGTTTCAAGTTCCTTGGTGTCCATATCTCCAACTAACTATCATGGTCCAAACACACCAAGACAGCCATGTAGAGGGCACGACAAAACCTTTTCCCTCTCAGAAGAAATATTTGGCATGGGTCCTCAAATCCTCAAAATGTTCTACAGCTGCACCATCGAGAGCATCCTGACCGGTTGCATCACCACCTGGTATGACAACTGCTCGGCATCTGACTGTAAGGCGCTACAGAGGGTAGTGCGTACGGCCCAGTACATCACTGGGGCCAAGCTTCCTGCCATCCAGGACCTATATAATAGGTGGTGTCAGAGGAAAGCCCATCAAATTGTCAGAGACTCCAGATAGCCAAGTCATAGACTGTTTTCTTTGCTACTGCATGGCAAGCGGTACCTGACCACCAAGTTAAGGACCAAAAGGCTCCTTAACAGCTTCTACCCCCAAGCCATGAGACTGCTGAACAATTAATCAAATGGCCACTGGACTATTACATTGACCCCCTCTATTTGCTTTGTACACTGCTGCTACTCACTGTTTATTATCTATGCATAGTCACTTCACCCCTACTTACATGTACAAATTACCTCAACTAACATGTACGCCCCCCCCCCACACACTGACTCTGTACCGGTACCCCCTGCATATAGCCTCCATATTGACTCGGTACCGGTACCCCCTGTATAGCCTCGTTATTGTTATTTTATTGTGTTACTTTTACTATTTTTTACTTTTCTTTATTTGGTAAATATTTCCTTAACTCTTCTTGAACTGCACTGTTGGTTAAGGGTTCGTAAGTAAACATTTCACGGTAAGGTCTACAGTTCTTGTATTCGGCGCATGTGACAAATCACTGTGGTAGAGCATGGTGTTTGCAACGCCAGCATGGTGTGTGCAACGCCAGGGTTGTGGGTTTGATTCCCACGGGGGGCCAGTACACATTTTTTTTAATGCATGAAATGAAATGTATGCATTCACTACTGTAAGTTGCTCTGGATAAGAGTGTCTGCTAAATGAAAAACATTTAAATGTATTTAAAAGCTTGGACCAAGAGACTGAAAAAAAGCTTATTTCTCCAGGCCATTAGACAGTCATCACTAGCCAGCCTCCGCCCAGTACCCTGCCCTGCATCTTAGACCCTGTCACTAGCCGGCTACTGCCCGGTACTCTGCCCTGCAACTTAGAGACTGCTGCCCTATGCACATATAGTCATGGAGCACTGGTCACTTCAATAATGTTTACGTACTGTTTTACCCACTTCATATGTACTGTATTCTAGTCATGGTTGATCCTATATAACTACTGCTGTCCACTTCATATGTATATACTGTATTCTAGTCATGGTTCATCCTATGTACCATATATTCCAGACTCTGGCATTGCTCATTCTGATATTTCTTGTTCTGATGTTTCTTTATTTCTTGTTTTTCACTTTGTTTTAACGTGGATTGTTGGTGTATTAATATTGTACTGTTATACATTAACTGGACTGCTGGAGCTAGAAACACATGTTATAATAATAATATGATATAATGATATAATATAACATGTTATATTAATAATATGATAATATGATATAATATAACATGTTATAATAATAATATGATATAATGATATAATATAACATGGTATAATAATAATGATATAATGATATAATATAACATGGTATAATAATAATATGATATAATATAACATGTTATAATAATATGATATAATGATATAATATAACATGTTATAATAATAATAATATGATATAATGATATAATATAACATGGTATAATAATAATATGATATAATATAGCATGTTATAATAATATGATATAATGATATACTATAACATGTTATAATAATAATATAATATAATGATATAATATAACATGGTATAATAATAATATGATAATATGATATAATATAACATGGTATAATAACAATAATATATAAATATATAATATAACATGTTATAATAACAATAATATATAATTATATAATATAACATGTTATAATAATAATATGATATAATTATATAATTTAACATGTTATAATAATAATATGAAATAATATAACATGTTATAATAATAATATGATATAATGATATAATATAACATGTTATAATAATAATATGATATAATGATGTAATATAACATGTTATAATAATAGTATGATGTAATATAACATGTTATAATAATAATAATATGATATAATATTATAATAGGTAGATGTAACGCTACCAGAGACCATACACAGAGATAACAAGACACACACTCGCCCGCGCACTCTGTATGTCTGTCCAGTTCTGACCATCATGTAAACTGTATGAGTTATTCTACAAGCAACGGGAGGGGTAGAGTTGGAGGGCAGGGGGAACGAGAGAGGGAGAGAGGAGGGAGGGAGAGGATGGAGGGAGAGGATGGAGGGGAGGGGAACAGAGAGGAGGGAGGAAGAGGGAGAAGAGGGAAGGAGTGAGGGAATGAGGGAAAGAGGGACAGAGGGACAGAGGGAGAGAGAAGATGGAGGGAAAAGAGGGAGAGAGGGAGGGAAAAGAGGGAGAAGAGGGAGGGAGGAGATGGAGGGAGACGAGGAAGATGAGGGAGAGAGAGGGATGGAGGGAGAGGGAGGGAGAAGAGCGAGGGAGGGAAAAAGAGGGAGAAGAGGGAGGGATAGGAGGGAGGGAGAGGGAGGGAGGGAGAAGAGGATGAAGAGGGAGGGAGAGGAGGGAGGGAGAAGATGGAGGGAGAAGAGGGAGGGAGAGGAGGGAGGGTGAGGAGAGGAGGGAGAAGAGGGAGGGAGAAGAGGGAGGTAGAAGAAGGAGAAGAGGGAGAAGAGGGAGGGAGAGGAGGGAGGGAGAGGCAGGGAGAAGAGGGAGAAGAGAGAGGGAGAAGAGGGAGAGGAGGGAGGGAGATGAGGGAGAAGAGCGTGAAGAGGGAGGGAGAAGAGCGAGGGAGGGGAAAAGGGAGAGGAGGGAGGGAGAGGAGGGAGGGAGAAGAGGGAGGGAGAGGAAGGAGAAGAGTAAGGGAGAAGAGGGAGGGAGAGGAGAGAGGGAGGGAGGGGTGTAAAAACTTTCTCTGGAAGGCAAATGAGAAACGACTTTTTAAAGGGCTGATTAAAATTCTTATGTTTTATTACCCCTTTATTTCAGAGTTCTGTGGACAAAAAAAAACACAAGAAAAAAACGATGGAGAGAGAGGTGGAGTGAGAGAGGGAGGAAGGGGAAGAGAGGGGTGAGTTGCAGAGGGCCAGGGTAATTCTGAACAGATTCTTTAACGACGGAAACTCCAGGAAATAAAACTCAAAGTTCCATCAGAAATCCCCTCATCATATGAGAGATGGAGAGAGTGAGAGATGTAGTTTTTCATGATGTCTGTTGGTCCTCTTGTTATGGCCTCTGACCCTCCCTGAAGTTCTCTTTCATAGAATGTTGAGTATATTTCTAGAACTCTGTGATAGAATGTTGAATATAGTTCTAGAACACTGTTTTATATTGTTGAGTAGATTTCTAGAACTCTGTGATAGAATGTTGAATATAGTTCTAGAACACTGTTTTATATTGTTGAGTAGATTTCTAGAACTCTGTGATAGAATGTTGAGTACAGTCAGACAAAAACGGTGCTATCTAGAACCTAAAAGGGTTCTTTAGCTTTCCACATAGGATAACCCTTTCAAGAACTCTTTTTGGTTCAAGGTAGAACCATTTTGATTTCCATGTAGAACCCTTTACACAGAGGGTTCTACATGGAACCCAAAAGAGTTCTACCTGGAACCAAAAAGGTTTCTACCTGGAACGAAAAAAGGGTTCTCCTATGGGGACAGCCGAAGAACCCTTTTGGAACCCTTTTTCCAAAGAGTGTAGAGTTCTAGAACACTGTCTAGAATTATGTGATAGAATGTTGAGTAGAGTTCTAGAACTCTCTGATATAATGTTGAGTAGAGTTCTATTCACTTCAGATGTTTGTTAGGGCTAGGGTCCTTTTTTCAGAATTTCCGCCTTACTGACGTGCCCAAAGTAAACTACCAGTTACTCAGGCCCAGAAGCCAGGAAATACATGTAATCAGCAGCATTGGATAGAAAACACTCTGAAGTGTGTAGAAATGTTAAAATAATCTATGAGACTATGACACAATTGATATGGTAGGAGAAAATCCAAAGAAAAACCAACCAGAATTCTTTTTTTTGAAATCCCATGCTCTTACAATGGACAGCTATAGGTTTTTTGTAATTCCAGCTCCCAGATTACAATTCCTATGGTTTCCACTAGATGTCAACAGTCTTCGTTCAAGGTTTCAGGCTTGTTTCTTCCAAAACGAGGAAATCAGTCTGTGGGCACACGACGAAGAGGATGCTCACTTGCTAATTTTACTTTTCTATTGAACATACTTCTTTCCGTATGAAATATTATAGTTTAATTACATTTTAGGGTACCTGAGGATTAATAGAAATATAGTTTGACTTGTTTTAACAAAGTTTAGTGCTAGCTTTTTGGATTCCTTTGTCTGCATGTTGAACGAGTGGATTACTGAAATTGATGGCGCCAACTAAACAGACTTTTTGGGATATAAAGAAGGATTTTATCTAACAAAACGGCCATGTTGTAGCTGGGACCCTTGGGATTGCAAACAGAGGAAGATTTTCAAAAAGTAAGTGATTATTTACTCGCTATTTGTGATTTTATGAAGCCTGTGCTGGCTGAAAAATATGTTGATGTGGGGTGCCATCCTCAAACAATCGCATGGTATGCTTTCGCTGTAAAGCCTATAGTAATTCGGACAATGCAGTTAGATTAACAAGAATTTAAGCTTTTAACCAATATAAGATACTTGTATGTTCATAAATGTTTAATATTCCGATTATTTATTTGAATTGCGCGCCCTCCAAATTCACCGGATGTTGTCGACAGGAGTCCTGCCCTAAGTTTTGTTAAGAGGAAATATACTAAGTCTACATATAGTAACAGTGTTTCTCTCTCCTCTTGCTTCTACCATATCTCTCATCTTTCTATCTCACCTTTCTTCATCTCTCTCTTTCGTCTTTCTTCATCTTTCTCATATTCCTCTGTCCATCTCTCTTCATCTTTCTCAAAATTTCTCTCATATTTCTCAATCATTGAAAATGTGTATTTTTTATTTATTTTACCTTTATTTAACCTCTTACATCTAGACTTTCCGCTAGCGGAACACCTGCTCCAATATCCAATGATGGGCGTGGCGCGAAATACAAAGTCCTCGAAAAACCGAAAACTTCCATTATTCAAACATATGACTATTTTACACCATTTTAAAGACAAGACTCTCCTTTATCTAACCACACTGTCCGATTTCAAAAAGGCTTTACAACGGAAGCAAAACATTAGATTATGTCAGCAGAGTACCCAGCCAGAAATAATCAGACACCCATTTTTCAAGCTAACATATAACGTCACAAAAAACAAAACCACAGCTAAATGCAGCACTAACCTTTGATGATCTTCATCAGATGACACTCCTAGGACATTATGTTATAAAATACATGCATGTTTTGTTCAATCAAGTTCATATTTATATCAAAAACCAGCTTTTCACATTAGCATGTGACGTTCAGAACTAGTATACCCACCGAAACTTCCGGTGAATTTACTAAATTACTCACGATAAACGTTCACAAAAAACATAACAATTATTTTAAGAATTATACATTGCTCAAAAAAATAAAGGGAACACTTAAACAACACAATGTAACTCCAAGTCAATCACACTTCTGTGAAATCAAACTGTCCACTTAGGAAGCAACACTGATTGACAATACATTTCACATGCTGTTGTGCAAATGGAATAGACAACAGCTGGAAATTATAGGCAATTAGCAAGACACCCCCAATAAAGGAGTGGTTCTGCAGGTGGGGACCACAGACCACTTCTCAGTTCCTATGCTTCCTGGCTGATGTTTTGGTCACTTTTGAATGCTGGCGGTGCTTTCACTCTAGTGGTAGCATGAGACGGTCTACAACCCACACAAGTGGCTCAGGTAGTGCAGCTCATCCAGGATGGCACATCAATGCGAGCTGTGGCAAGAAGGTTTGCTGTGTCTGTCAGCGTAGTTTCCAGAGCATGGAGGCGCTACCAGGAGACAGGCCAGTACATCAGGAGACGTGGAGGAGGCCGTAGGAGGGCAACAACCCAGCAGGAGGACCGATACCTCCGCCTTTGTGCAAGGAGGAGCAGGAGAAGCACTGCCAGAGCCCTGCAAAATTACCTCCAGCAGGCCACAAATGTGCATGTGTCTGCTCAAACGGTCAGAAACAGGCTCCATGAGGGTGGTATGAGGGCCCGACGTCCACAGGTGGGGGTTGTGCTTACAGCCCAACACCGTGCAGGACGTTTGGCATTTGCCAGAGAACACCAAGATTGGCAAATTCGCCACTGGCGCCCTGTGCTCTTCACAGATGAAAGCAGGTTCACACTGAGCACGTGACAGACGTGACAGAGTCTGGAGACGCCGTGGAGAATGTTCTGCTGCCTGCAACATCCTCCAGCATGACCGGTTTGGCGGTGGGTCAGTCACGGTGTGGGGTGGCATTTCTTTGGGGGGCCGCACAGCCCTCCATGTGCTCGCCAGAGGTAGCCTGACTGCCATTAGGTACCGAGATGAGATCCTCAGACCCCTTGTGAGACCATATGCTGGTGCGGTTGGCCCTGGATTCCTCCTAATGCAAGACAATGCTAGACCTCATGTGGCTGGAGTGTGTCAGCAGTTCCTGCAAGAGGAAGGCATTGATGCTATGGACTGGCCCGCCCGTTCCCCAGACCTGAATCCAATTGAGCACATGTGGGACAACATGTCTCGCTCCATCCACCAACGCCACGTTGCACCACAGACTGTCCAGGAGTTGGCGGATGCTTTAGTCCAGGTCTGGGAGGAGATCCCTCAGGAGATCATCGGCCACTTCATCAGGAGCATGCGTTGTAGGGAGGTCATACAGGCACGTGGAGGCCACACACACTACTGAGCCTCATTTTGACTTGTTTTAAGGACATTACATCAAAGTTGGATCAGCCTGTAGTGTGGTTTTCCACTTTAATTTTGAGTGTGACTCCAAATACAGACCTCCATGGGTTGATAAATTGGATTTCCATTGATTATTTTTGTGTGATTTTGATGTCAGCACATTCAACTATGTAAAGAAAAAAGTATTTAATAAGATAATTTCTTTCATTCAGATCTAGGATGTGTTGTTTAAGTGTTCCCTTTATTTTTTTGAGCAGTAAAGATACAGAACTCCTTTATGCAATCGCTATGTCCGATTTTAAAATAGCTTTTCGGTGAAAGCACATTTTGCAATATTCTGAGTAGATAGCTCGCCATCACGGGCTAGCTATTTTGACACCCACCAAGTTTGGCCCTCACCAAACTCAGATTTACTATAAGAAAAATTGGATTACCTTTGCTGTTCTTCGTCAGAATGCACTCCCAGGACTTCTACTTCAATAACAAATGTTGGTTTGGTTCCAAATAATCCATAGTTATATCCAAATAGCGGCGTTTTGTTGTGCGTTCAAGACACTATCCGAAGGGTGACGAAGGGTGGCCTGGCGCGTTTCATGACAAAAAAAATTCAAAATATTCCATTACCATACTTCGAAGAATGTAAAACACTGTTTAAAATCAATTTTTATGCGATTTTTCTTGTAAAAAAGCGATAATATTCCGACCGGGAAACCCTGTTTTCGCTCAAAGACGAAAAAATAAAAACATGGTGTCGGCTCGTGCACGCGCCCCCAGTCTCATTGTTCTCTGATCGACCACTATCCAAATGCACTACTGTTTTTCAGCCATGGCCTGCAAAGTCATTATTCAACGTTTTGCCGCCTTCTGAGAGCCTATGGGAGACGTAGGAAGTGTCACGTTACAGCAGAGATCCTCAGTTTTCAATAAAGAGAGTGTAGAAGGCCAAGAAATGGTCAGAGAGGGCACTTCCTGTAAGGAATCTTCTCAGGTTTTGGCCTGCCAAATGAGTTCTGTTATACTCACAGACACCATTCAAACAGTTTTAGAAACTTTGGAGTGTTTTCTATCCAAAGCTAATAATTATATGCATATTCTAGTTTCTGGGCAGGAGTAATAATCAGATTAAATCGGGTACGTTTTTTATCCGGCTGTGAAAATACTGCCCCCTATCCATAACAAGTTAACCATGTAGGCTAGTTGAGAACAAGTTCTCTTTTACAATTGTGACCTGGCCAAGATAAAGCAAAGCAGTTCGACACATACAACAACACAGAGTTACACATGGAGTAAAACAATAATACATTAGAAAAATAAGTCTATATACAATGTGAGCAAATGAGGTGAGATAAGGGAGGTAAAGGCAAAAAAAGGCCATGGTGGCGGAGAAAATACAATATAGCAAGTAAAACACTGGAATGGTAGATTTGCAGTGCGAAGTAGAAATAGAAATAATGGGGTGCAAAGGAGCAAAATAAATGAATAAATACAGTAGGGGAAGAGGTAGTTGTATGGGCTAAATTATAGATGGGCTATGTACTGGTGCAGTGATGTGTGAGCTGCTCTGACAGCTGGTGCTTAAAGCTTGTGAGGGAGATAAGTGTTTCCAGTTTCAGAGATTTTTGTAGTTCATTCCAGTCATTGGAAGCAGAGAACTTGAAGGAGAGACGGCCAAAGGAGGAATTGGCTTTGGGGGGGACCAGAGAGATATACCTGCTGGAGCGCATGCTACAGGTGGGTGCTGCTGTGGTGACCAATGAGCGGAGATAAGGGGGGACTTTACCTAGCAGGGTCTTGTTGATGACCTGGAGCAAGTGGTTTGGCGACGAGTATGAAGCGAGGGCCAGCCAACAAGAGCGTACAGGTCGCAGTGGTGGGTAGTATATGGGGCTTTGGTGACAAAACGTATGGCACTGTGATAGACTGCATCCAGTTTATTGAGTAGGGTATTGGAGGCTATTTTGTAAATGACATCGCCGAAGTCGAGGATCGGTAGTATGGTCAGTTTTACGAGGGTATGTTTGGCAGCATGAGTGAAGGATGTTTTGTTGCGAAATAGGAAGCCAATTCTAGATTTAGCTTTGGATTGGAGATGTTTGATGTGAGTATGGAAGGAGAGATTACAGTCTAACCAGACGCCTAGGTATTTGTAAATGTCCATATATTCTAAGTCAGAACCGTCCAGTGTAGTGATGCTGGACAGGCGGACAGGTGCAGGCAGCAATCGGTTGAAGAGCATGCATTTAGTTGTACTTGTATTTAAGTGCAGTTGGAGGCCACGGAAGGAGAGTTGTATGGCATTGAAGCTTGTCTGGAGCGTTGTTAACACAGTGTCCAAACAAAGGCCAGAAGTATACAGAATGGTGTCGTCTGCGTAGAGGTGGATCAGAGACTCACCAGCAGCAAGAGCGACATCATTGATGTATACAGAGAAAAGAGTTGGCCCAATAATTGAACCCTGTGGCACCCCCATAGAGACTACCAGAGGCCCGGACAACAGGCCATCCGATTTGACACATTGAACTCTATCAGAGAAGTAGTTGGTGAACCAGGCAAGGCAATCATTTGAGAAACCAAGGCTATTGAGTCTGCCGATGAGGATGTGGTGATTGACAGAGTCGAAAGCCTTGGCCAGGTCAATGAATACGGCAGCACAGTATAATTTTTTTATCGATGGCGGTTACGATATCGTTTAGGACCTTGAGCGTGCCTGAGGAGTACCCATGACCAGCTCTGAAACCAAATTGCGTAGCAGAGAAGGTGCAGTGGGATTTGAAATGGTCGGTAATCTGTTTGTTGACTTGGCTTTCAAAGACCTTAGAAAGGCAGGGTAGGATGGATATAGGTCTATAGCAGTTTGGGTCAAGAGTGTCCCCTCCTTTGAAGAGGGGGATGACAGCAGCTGCTTTCCAATCTTTGGGAATCTCAGACGACATGAAAGAGAGGTTGAACAGGCTAGTAATAGGGGTTGCAACAATTTCGGCAGATCATTTTAGAAAGAAAGGGTCCAGATTGTCTAGCCCGGTTGATTTGTAGGGGTCCAGATTTTGCAGCTCTTTCAGAATGTCAGCTGACTGGATTTGGGAGTAGGAGAAATGGGGAAGGCTTGGGCGAGTAGCTGTTGGGGGTGCAGTGCTGTTGACCGCGGTAGGGGCAGCCAGGTGGAAAGCATGGCCAGCCGTAGAAAAATGCTTATTGAAATTCTCAATTATAGTGGATTTATCAGAGGTGACAGAGTTTCCTATCCTCAGTGCAGTGGGCAGCTGGGAGGAGGTGTTCTTATTCTCCATGGACTTTACAGTGTCCCAGAACATTTTTGAGTTTGTGTTGCAGGAAGCAAATTTCTGCTTGAAAAAGCTAGCCTTGGCTCTTCTAACTGCCTGTGTATATTGGTTTTTAACCTGTTAGGGCTAGGGGGCAGTATTGACACGGCCGGATAAAAAATGTACCGATGTAATCTGGTTACTACTCCTGCCCAGTAACTAGAATATGCATATAATTATTGGCTTTGGATAGAAAACACCCTAAAGTTTCTAAAACTGTTTGAATGGTGTCTGTGAGTATAACAGAACTCAAATGGCAGGCCAAAACCTGAGAAGATTCCATGCAGGAAGTGGCCTGTCTGACAAGTTGTGTTTCATCTTGGCTCTTTTTATTGAAGACTGAGGATCTTTGCAATAACGTGACACTTCCCACGGCTCCCATAGGCTCTCAGAGCCCGGGAAAAAGCTGAACGATATCGAGGCAGCCTCTGGCTGAAACACATTATCGCTTTTGGCAAGTGGCCGATCAGAGTACTATGGGCTTAGGCGCATGCCCGAGTCGACCGAATGCTTTATTTTCTTTCGTCTGTTTACCTAAACGCAGATTCCCGGTCGGAATATTATCGCTTTTTTATGAGAAAAATGGCATAAAAATTGATTTTAAACAGCGGTTGACATGCTTCGAAGTACGGTAATGGAATATTTAGAATTCTTTTGTCACGAATTGCGCCATGCTCGTCACCCTTATTTACCCTTTCGGATAGTGTCTTGAACGCACGAACAAAACACCGCTGTTTGGATATAACTATGGATTATTTTGAACCAAACCAACATTTGTTATTGAAGTAGAAGTCCTGGGAGTGCATTCTGACGAAGACAGCAATGGTAATAACATTTTTCTTATAGTAAATCTGACTTTGGTGAGTGCTAAACTTGCTGGGTGTCTAAATAGCTAGCCCTGTGATGCCGGGCTATCTACTGAGAATAGTGCAAAATGTGCTTTCACCGAAAAGCTATTTTAAAATCGGACATATCGAGTGCATAGAGGAGTTCTGTATCTATAATTCTTAAAATAATTGTTATGCTTTTTGTGAACGTTTATCGTGAGTATTTTAGTAAATTCACCGGCAGTGTTCGGTGGGAATGCTAGTCACATGCTAGTCACATGCTAATGTAAAAAGCTGGTTTTTGATATAAATATGAACTTGATTGAACAAAACATGCATGAATTGTATAACATAATGTCCTAGGGTTGTCATCTGATGAAGATCATCAAAGGTTAGTGCTGCATTTAGCTGTGGTTTGGGTTTATGTGACATTATATGCTAGCTTGAAAAATGGGTGTCTGATTATTTCTGGCTGGGTACTCTGCTGACATAATCTAATGATTTGCTTTCGTTGTAAAGCCTTTTTGAAATCGGACAGTGTGGTTAGATTAACGAGAGTCTTGTCTTTAAAATGGTGTAAAATAGTCATATGTTTGAAAAATTGAAGTTTTTGCATTTTTGAGGTTTTTGAATAACGCGCCATGGGATTACACTGGCTGTTACGTAGGTGGGACGATTTGG
Source organism: Salmo salar (assembly GCF_965601325.2). Lineage (NCBI taxonomy): Eukaryota > Metazoa > Chordata > Actinopteri > Salmoniformes > Salmonidae > Salmo > Salmo salar. The sequence continues at coordinate 18,039,372 of NC_138305.1, forward strand.
TGCCACCTACCCTAGAGAGGCTAACTTCACTGAAAAGTTGCATATCACGGGGGCTGTTCGATGCTATTGCAGAACGCCACAGGATGTTTTTGTGTTGGTTAAGGGCAGTCAGGTCTGGAGAGAACCAAGGGCTATATTTGTTCCTGGATCTAAATTTCTTGAATGGGGCATGCTTATTTAAGATGGTGAGGAAGGCATTTAAAATAAATAACCCGGTATCCTCTACTGATGGGATGAGGTCAATATCCTTCCAGGATACCAGGGCCAGGTCGATTAGAAAGGCTTGCTCACTGAAATGTTTCAGGGAGCGTTTGACAGTGATGAGTGGAGGTCGTTTGACCGCTGACCCATTACGGATGCAGGCAATGAGGCAGTGATCTCTGAGATCTTCGTTGAAAACAGCAGAGGTGTATTTAGAGGGCAAGTTGGTTAGGATGATATCTATGAGGGTGCCCGTGTTTACGGCTTTGGGCTGATACCTGGTAGGTTCATTGGTAATTTGTGTGAGATTGAGGGCATCAAGCTTAGATTGTAGGATGGCTGGGTTGTTAAGCATGTCCCAGTTTAGGTCACCTAGCAGCACGAGCTCTGAAGATAGATGGGGGCAATCAGTTCACATATGGTGTCCAGAGCACCGCTGGGGGCAGAGGGTGGTCTATAGCAGGCAGCAACGGTGAGAGACTTGTTTTTAGAGAGATGGATTTTTAAAACTAGAAGTTCAAATTGTTTGGGTTCAGACCTAGATAGAAGGACAGAACTCTGCAGGCTATCTCTGCAGTAGATTGTAACACTGCCCCCTTTGGCCATTCTATCTTGTCTGAAAATGTTGTAGTTAGGGATGAAGATTTCAGAGTTTTTGGTGGACTTCCTAAGCCAGGATTCAGACCCTGCTAGGACATCCGGGTTGGCAGAGTGTGCTAAAGCAGTGAATAAAACAAACTTGGGAGGAGGCGTCTAATGTTAACTTCTATGGGCTATGTGGGACGTTACCGTCCCACCTGCGGGACACGCTATTCAACAGCCAGTGAAAAATCAGATCGCCAAATTCGAAAACAACAAAATGTCATAATTCAAATTTCTCAAACATACGACTGTTTTACACCATTTGAAAGATAAACATCTCCTTAATCCAACCACGTTGTCCGATTTCAAGAAGGCTTCACGGCGAAAGCATAAAGTTAGATTATGTTAGGACAGTACATAGACAAAAAATTACACACAGCCATTTTCAATGCAAGGACAAGCGTCACCAAAAGCAGAAAACCAGCTAAGATTATGCACTAAACTTTGACAATCTTAATCAGATTACACTCCTAGGACATTATGTTAGACAATACATGCATTTTTTTGTTCTATCAAGTTCATATTTATATCCAAAAACTCAATTTTACATTGGCGCGTGACGTTCAGAAAATGTATTTCCCCCAAAACTTCCGGTGGATCAGCACAAAAATTTACAAAAATGCTCATTATAAACGTTGATAAAATATTAAACTGTTATACAAAGAATTATAGATTAACATCTCCTGAATGCAACCGCGTTGACAGATTTCAAAATAATTTTACTGGGAAAGCACACTTTGCAATAATCTGAGTACGGCACTCAGAAAAAAACATCAGGCAATTACAGATACCCGCCATTTTGGAGTCATCTAAATGCATAAATAGCATTAGAAATATTCACTTACCTTTAATAATCTTCATCAGAAGGCACTTCCAGGAATCCCAGGTCCACAATAAATTTTGTTTTGTTCAATATAGTTCATAATTTATGTCCAAATAACTCCATGTTGTTTGCGCATTCAGTAAGCTACTCAAAATGTAGGACGCTCGAGGAAAATGTCACGACGAAAAGTTTAAAAAAAGTTAGATTTACGTCTGTTCAAACATGTCAAACGTTGTATAGCATCAATCTTTAGGGCCATTTTAACTTCAAACTTCAATAATATTCCAACCGGATGGTTGCATTGTCTTGAAAAACGTTTTGGAACACAGGTCCCTTCTCACGTCAATGCGCGCAATGAACACATGTGATTTTCTGAGTCATCTACTTCCCAGCCTTCTCGTTCGGTCTGTGTTTACAGCAAAAGCCTCAAACAACTTTCTAAAGACTGTTGACATCTAGTGGAAGCCTTAGGAAGTGCAAAATAAACCCTAACTCACTGTGTGTTAGAAAGGCAAGGACTTGAAAAAACTACAGGCACCAGATTTTCATTTCCTTGTATTTTTGTCAGGTTTTTGCCTGCCTTATGAGTTCTGTTATACTCACAGACATCATTCAAACAGTTTTGGAAACTTTGGAGTGTTTTCTATCCACATCTACTAATAATTTGCAAATATTTGACTCTGGGCCCGAGTATTAGGCTGTTTACTCTGGGCACGCTTTTCATCCTAAAGTGAAAATACTGCCCCCTAGCCCAAACAGGTTTTAATATGCATGAAACCAAGGCTATTGCGGTTACAGAAGTCATTAAAAGAGAGCGCCTGGGGAATAGGAGTGGAGCTGGACATTGCAGGACCTGGATTCACCTCTACATCACCAGAGGAGCAGAGGAGGAGTAGGCTAAGGGTATGGCTAAAAGCTATGAGAATTGGTCGTTTATGATATCCGGAATAGAGAGTAAAAGTCATTATCCATCGTTCTCTCTCATCTTTCTCATCTTTCTCCATATTTCTCTCATCTTTCACCATTTCTCCATATTTCTCTTAAATCTTTCTCCATATTTATCTATTATCCTTTTTCATCTATCCTGATATTTCTATATGTTTCTCTCTCATCTTTCACCATTTCTCCATATTTCTCTTAAATCTTTGTCTCTCCATATTTATCTTTCATCTTTCATTATATTTCCACATATTTCACTCTCATATTTATCCATCTCACGCCATATTTCTCTCTCATCTCTCTTCACCTTTCTCCATCTTTCTCCATAATTTTCCATATTTTTCTTTTATCTTTCTCCAGCTATCCATATTTCTCTATCATCTTTATCTTTCTCCAGCTTTTTCCATATTTCTCTCTCATCTTCCGCAATATTTCTGTATCATCTTTCTAGATATTTCTCTCTCATCTTTCTCCCTCTTTCTCAATCTTTCTCCATATTTCTCCATCTTAAATCCATATTTCTCCATATTTCTGTCTCATTTATCTCCAACTTTCTCCACATTTCTCTCTCTTCTTTCTCCATCTTTCTCTACATTTCTCCATCTTCTCCATATCTCTCTCTTCTTTAAACTTTTCTCCATATTTCTCTTAAATCTTTCTTCATCTCTTTCCATATTTATATATTATCCTTTTTCATCTATCCTGATATTTCTCCATGTTTCTCTCTCATATTTCTCCATCTCCCTCCATATTTCCCTCTGATCTTTCTGCATCTTTCTTTATCTTTCTCCATATTTCTCATATTTTTTCCCATGTCCCTCCATATTTCTCTGTCATCTTTCTTCATATTTCTTTCTGATCTTTTTCATATTTCTCTCTTATCTCTCTCCATATTTCTCTCTCATCTTTCACCATCTTTCTCAATATTTCTTTATTTCTCTATCTCATCTTTCTCCATTTTTCTATCTCACCTGTCTGCATATTTCTCCATTTCCCTCCGTATTTCTCTCTTATCTCTCTCCATATTTCTCTTTCATATTTCACCATCTTGCTCCATTTTTTCTCTCTCATCTTTCTCCACATTTCTCTATAATCTTTCTCTATATTCTCCATCTCTCTCAAATTTTTTCTCTAATCTTTCTCCATCTTTCTCATCTCTTTTCATCTTTCTCCAAATTTCTCTGTCATATTTTTCCATCAATCTCAATCTTTCTCTCTCATCATTCGTCATATTTCTTCGTCACTCTCCATAATTCTCTTTCATCTTTCGCTATCTCGCTCCATATTTCTCTCTCATCTTTCTCTATTTTCTCCAGCTCTTTCCATATTTCTCTCTCATCTTTCTCTATATTTCTTAAACTCTTCATATTTCTCTCTCATCTTTCACGATATTTCTCTCTCATCTTTCTCCATCTCTCTCCATTTTTCTCGCTGCATATTTGTCTCTCATCTTTCTCCATCTTTCTTTGTCTTTCTCCATACTTCTCATATTTTTCTCCATCTCGATTCATTTTTCTCTCATTGTTCTCCGTCTCTCTTCATCTTTCTCCAAATTTCTCTCTCATTTTTGTCCATTATTTTCCATTGATCTCTCTTTCTCATCATTCTCCATCTTTCTCTTCATTTCTCAAACTTTCTACATATTTCTCTCATCTTTCACCATTTCTCCATATTTCTCTTAAATCTTTGTCTCTCCATATTTATCTTTCATCTTTCATGATATTTCTACATATTTTACTCAAATTTTTCTCCATCTTGCTCCACATTTTTCTCCATCTTTCTCATCTCTTTTTGTCTTTCTCCACCTCTCACCATTTTTCTCTCACCTTTCTCCATCTCTTTTCATCTTTCTCCAAAAGTGTTTCTCATATTTCTCCATCTTTCTCAATCTTTCTCTCTCATCATTTTCCATATTTCTCCATCACTCTCCATATTCTCTTTCATCTTTCTCCGTCTCTCTCTCCATATTTCTCTCGTTTTTCACTCTGTTTCTCCAAATATTTTCCATATTTCTCCATCTTTCACCATATTTCTCTACATTTCTCCATCTTTCTCCATATTTCTCTCTCTTCTTTAACCATTTCTTCATATTTCCATTAAATCTTTCTTCATCTCGCTCCATATTTCTCTCTCATATTTCTCCATGTCTCTTCATATTTAACTTTCATCTTTCTTCATCTTTCATGATATTTCTCCATATTTCTCTCTCATATTTCTCCATCTCTCTCCATATTTGTCGCTCATCTTTCTGCTACTTTCTTTATCTTTCTCCATATTTCTCAGATTTTTCCCCATGTCTCTCCATGTTTTTCTTTCACATTTCACCATCATTCTCCATATTTCTCAATCTTTAAATGTTTTTTTCTATCATCTTTCTCCATATTTTCCATCTCTCCATAGTTCTCTCTCATATATCTCCGTATTATCTCCATATTATATATCTCCATATATCTCCATATCAAAATGTATCTCTCATATTTCTCCAACTTTCTAAATTGTTCTCTTATGTTTCTCCATATTCTCTTTAATATTTCTCCACCTTTCTCCATCTTTCACCATCTTTCTCTCTAATATTTCTCCATATTTCTCCCTTTCCTCTCATCTTTCTCTGTCTGTCTTCATCTTTCTCCATATGTGACCGACCGCCTTGACTTGGTTTTATGTAGCAAAATTTGAAATTGTGTTTTTTACATTGGATAAAAGCAGCGATACAGAGCTACAAAATAGCATATCAAACTCTGCATTTGAGGAACTATAGGAAAGTAATGCTGCTTTGAAAGTTGATAAACTTTTAAGAAAATTGCATTTGAATGTTCTGGTACCTACTGGAGAGTTCTTCTTTGTCTACACTCATTCAGCATCGTTCACAACTTCTTAAGCTTTAGCCCCAGCCATCTCTTTAAGGGTTGATCCGAGCATGCTGCAAGCACTTAAACTAACTGGCTAACTTTCTAGCTACTTCCAGACACAAATGAGAGTTCACTAACCATTACTCACCCTAGCAGAGATGGTTAGGCTGTTTTTATGTTATCCAGAGCGTTGGGGACTGCAACTGTGCTGCTGGAAACAATTTACGCATATTCAACGGTTGTTGAGCATTCGTAAATTCGTCAGTTAATCTGCACTCTGGCACACTCAGACAAGAGTGTTCTGAAATCAGAGTAGATAGACGGAGCTGGTAAATTCACTCTGGCTATCAACAGTTGTCGCAGTGACATTCTATTGAAGAGTGTGTTCATAAATTCAGTTTGGAGTGCCAGAGTGCGCTCTGGGCATTCATAAACTCAGAGCGTTGTCAGATTGTCCATTCGTAAATTCAGAGCGTTTCGCTCTCGGAGCGTTCAAGCGCAAGGGTTGATTTGAGCGTTCTGACCTCACAACGGCAGTCAAGCACCCAAACCAACTGCCTACTATTGGCTAGCTTGCTAGCTACTTCCAGACACAAATGAGAGAACACCTCACTCTGACCATTTTACTCTCACTAGCAGAGTGTTTAGGCTGTTTTCATGTTATCCAGAGCATTGGTGACTGTAACTGTGCTGCTGGCAACAATTTAAAGATGCTTTTTTGCTGACGTTTAGTGACACCGGCCATATTCAACGGGTGTTCTGTTATTCTGTGCTCTGGCACACTCAGATGAGAGTGCTCTGAAATCGGAGGAGATGGACAGACTGAATTTACGAACACACACGAAATGTTTACTTGCATCGTGGAGTCTTTTCTTAAGACATGTAGCTAGCTAGCTAGGTAAACACTGAACCATAATCCCAACTCAATATGTAACTACCCAGCATGAATCTGCAGGTAGCTAACCAATCAGGTTCAATGTTAGCTAGCTAACATTAGGCTATAACTAGCAATGCAAATGACTCTGAGATACGAATAATATTACATCATACACGTAACATTAGCTAGCGAATCAGTCAACTGATGTTAGCTAGCTAGCTAACAGTATACTTTAACTTGAAATGAAAACAACTTTCTGTCAAAATTAGAAATGTGTAATATCTGAAAACGTAGCTAGCTCTCTTACTCATATACATCATGAATAGATGCGTCTCCCTGTCACGATGCCACGGTTGCCCTTAGTTACCATTCAAACAGTTTTAGAAACTTTAGAGTGTTTTCTATCCATATATAATAAGTATATGCATATTCTAGTTACTGGGTAGGATTAGTAACCAGATTAAATCGGGTACATTTTTTTTATCCAGCCGTGCAAATACTGCCCCCTAGCCCTAACAGGTTAATCTAACCACACTGTCCGATTTCAAAAATGCTTTACAACGAAAGCAAAACATTAGATTATGTCAGCAGAGTACCCAGCCAGAAATAGACACCCATTTTTCAAGCTAGCATATAATGTCACATAAACCCAAACCACAGCTAAATGTAGCACTAACCTTTGATGATCTTCATCAGATGACAACCCTAGGACATTATGTTATACAATACATGCATGTTTTGTTCAATCAAGTTCATATTTATATCAAAAACCAGCTTTTTACATTAGCATGTGACTAGCATGTGACTAGCATTCCCACCGAACACTGCCGGTGAATTTACTAAATTACTCACGACAAACGTTCACAAAAAGCATAACAATTATTTTAAGAATTATAGATACAGAACTCCTCTATGCACTCGATATGTCCACATTTTGCAATATTCTCAGTAGATAGCCCGGCATCACAGGGCTAGCTATTTAGACACCCAGCAGGTTTTGCACTCATCAAAGTCAGATTTACTATAAGAAAAATGTTCTTACCTTTGTTGTCTTCGTCAGAATGCACTCCCAGGACTTCTACTTCAATAACAAATGTTGGTTTGGTCCAAAATAATCCATCGTTATATCCAAACAGCAGCGTTTTGTTCGTGCGTTCTAGACACTATCCTAAAGGCTAAATAAGGGTGACGAGCATGGCGCAATTCGTGACAAAAGAATTCTAAATATTCCATTACCGTACTTCGAAGCATGTCAACCGCTGTTTAAAATCAATTTTTATGCCATTTTTCTCATAAAAAAGCGATAATATTCCGACCGGGAATCTGCGTTTAGATAAACAGACAAAGGAAAAGAAACCATTCGGTCGAAGCGGGCACGCGCGTAAGCCCATAGTACTCTGAGTGGCCACTTGCCAAAAGCGATAAAGTGTTTCAGCCAGAGCCCGCCTCGATATCGTTCAACGTTTTCCCGGGCTCTGAGACCCTATGGAAGACGTAGGAAGTGTCACGTTATTGCACAGATCCTGAGTCTTCAATAAAAAGAGCCAAGATGAAACACTACTTCTCAGACAGGCCACTTCCTGCTTGAAATCTTCTCAGGTTTTGGCCTGCCATAGGAGTTCTGTTATACTCACAGACACCATTCAAACAGTTTTAGAAACTTTAGGTTGTTTTCTATCCAAAGCCAATACTTATATGCATATTGTAGTTACTGGGCAGGAGTAGTAACCAGATTAAATCGGGTAAGTTTTATATCCAGCCGTGCAAATACTGCCCCCTATCCCCAACAGGTTAAGAAGATGTAATCCGGAGACAGGTGTTTTCTCCATCTCCTTAGGTATTATACTCAAATTCCACTGATTTCAAAACTTGGTCCTCCAGAAAGTGGAGAGCAACACTTATGCAGTTTCATTATGTGATTAAAAAAACTGTAAGCAGCGTTAGACAGGATTACCTAGACATATTGACCAGCTCAAATAGACAGAAGCATGCTATATGGCAGACCTATCAAAACTCTTCTCTCGGCATGTCCAGCCCACTCATTATCTCAGCCAATCATAGAAAGCGGGAAGATTGCTGTCTTTTTCTGTGGCTAAACCAACTAGGCTCGTTTTTTTAACAATTGTATTTGTATTTACAGGTGGCATACAAGTCTGTTATTAACACGTGAAAGTTAACATGTTCCAGAAGACATTTCTGCAAAAAACACAATCATATTTCTCTCTAATACACTACCAGTCAAAAGTTTTAGAACAACCTATTCATTCAAGGGTTTTTCTTTATTTTTACTATTTTCTACATTGTAGAATAATGGTGAAAACATCAAAACTATGAAATAACACATATGGAATCATGTAGTAACCAAATAATTGTTAAACAAATCAAAATATATTTTATACTTAAGATTCTTCAATAGCTACCCTTTGCCTTGATGACAGCGTTGCACACTCTTGGCATTCTCTCAACCAGCTTCATGAGGTAGTCACCTGGAATGCATTTCAATTGATAGGTGTGCCTTTCTCTATTTTTATCCATATTTCTCAATTTTATTGTTAATTATTGTGCACTGTTAGCTAGCTAGCTAACGTTAGCCGGGTGTCTCCCTAGCGGATGTTATTATTCATTTCCCAGAGCTGCTTGCTTTTCTAGTTAGAGCCTAATGTTAGCTAGCTAACATTGAACCTGGTTTGTTAGCTCCCGGCACTGTGGCATTGTTGGCATTGTGTTCATTGTTGCTTAACTAGCTAACGTTGGCTGGCTGGCTCATTAGCTAACGTTACGTTACGTGTGTACAACACCCGTTGAATATGGCCGGTGTCAGTAAACATCTGTAAAAAGGCGTAATGAAATTGTTGCCCTCAGAGCTGGTTTTGTTGTTATCCAGAGGTAAACAAATCATTGGCCAGAGCGTCAAGTGTGCGCTCCGAGAGCAAAATGAGATGGGTGGGGCTAAAGCTTAAGAGGGTGTGAACAATGCTGAATGGATGTAGACAAAGGAGAGCTCTCCAGTAGGTTTACCAAAACATTCAAAGGGCATTTTCTCAAAAGTGAATTTACTAGGTGATCAACTCTCTAAGCATAATTACTTTCCCATTGCTCTTTTAATGCAATGTATGATATACTATTTTGTATCACTGAGTCTCTATTTTTACCGAATGTAAAAAACACAATTTCGCATTTTCCTACATAATACCTAATCAAGGTGGTGAGTTACATATTTCTCCATCTCTCTCCATATTTCACTTTCCATCGTTCTCCATATTTCTCCATCTCTCTCCATATTCTCTTTCCATCTTTCTCCATATTTCGGTCTCATATTTATCTCTTTACATATTTCTCCATCTTTCTTCATATTTCTCAACATTTCTTTCTAATCTTTCTCCACCTTTCTCAAATGTACTTCCTATTTCTCCATCTTTCTCCATGTGTCAACATTTTCTCCATATTTCTCTTTGATATTTCTTCATGTCCATCTATATTTCTCTCTAACATTTCTCCATCTTTCTCCATCCATCTTTACAGATTTCTTTCTCATCTTCCGCCGTCTTTCTCAATTTTCTCTATATTTCTCAATATTTCTCCATCTTTCACCATATTTCTCCATATTTCTCTCTCATCCTTCTCCATCTTTCACCATAGTTATGTCTCATATTTCTAAATCTCTCACCATATCTCTCTCTCATCTTTTCAACCTTTTTTCATATTTCTCCGTCTTTCTCCACATTTCTACCTCATTTCTCTCTCATCTTTCTCCTTTTATTTTCCCATCCCTCTCCATATTTCTCTCTCATCTTTCTCCATTTCTCTCCATATTTCTCCTAATTTTCTCCACACTTATTTGTTCATATTTCTCTCTAATCTTTCTCCATCTTCCTCAATATTTCTTTACTTCTCTCTCTCATCTTTCTACATTTTTCTATGTCACCTGTCTCCATATTTCTTCATCTGCCTCCATATTTCTCTCGTCTTTCTCCATTTTTCTTCATGTTTCTCATCTGTTTCCATATTTCTACTGCTTTCTAAATCTACTGCTTTCATATTTCTCTCGTCTTTCTCCATCTCTCTCCATGTTTCTCTCTCATCTTTCTGCATCTTTCTTTATCATTCTCCATATTTCTCCATCTTTCACCATATTTCTCTATATTTCTTTCTCATTTTTCATAAACTCTCCACATTTCTCTCCCATCTGTCTCCATTTCTCAATATTTCTCCATCTTTCTCTATATTTCTCCATCTCTATATTTCTCTCATCTTTTACCATTTCTCAATATTTCTCTCTCATCTTTCCTTGTATCTCTATATTTCTCTATCTTCTTTCGCCATATTTCACAATATTTCTCCATATTTCTCGCTCATATTTCCCCATCTCTTTCCATATTTTCTTTCCATCTTTCTCCATCTCTCTCCATATTTCTCTTTCCATCCCTCTCCATCTTTCTACATACAGTGCCTTGCAAGGTATTCATCCCCCTTGGCGTTTTTCCTATTTTGTTGCTTTACAATCTGTAATTTAACCTCACTAGGGTAGGGGGCAGCATTCGGAATTTTGGATGAAAAGCATGCCCAAAGTAAACTGCCTGCTACTCAGGTCCAGAAGCTAGGATATGCATATAATTGGTAGATTTGGATAGAAAACACTCTGAAGTTTCCAAAACTGTTAAAATAATGTCTGTGAGTATAAAAGAACTGATATGGCAGGCGAAAACCTGAGGAAAATCCATCCAGGAAGTGCTTTTATTTTGAAATGCCTGTTTTTCCATACAAAGACTTATGACGCAGTTCACGATCCCTATGGCTTCCACTACATGTGGCCAGTCTTTAGGCAATGTTTCAGGCTTTTACTCTGAAAAATAAGGGAGAAAACCCACTTTCAATGAGAGGACAGTGGAAATTTCCAGACACGAGTCCAGCGTGTGACTGGGAGCGCACCTTTCTTGTTTGTCCTTTTCTACTGATGAAGCTATTGTCCGGTTTAAATTTGATCGATTATTTATGACAAAAACAACCTGAGGATTGATTATAAACAGCGTTTGACATGTTTCTACGAACTTTTATGGTACTTTTTTGATTTTTCGTCTGTCTGTTGTGACCACGTTTTGTTCCAATGGATTACTGAACAAAACGCACGAACAAACGGAGGTTTTAGAATATAAAGAGGGACTTGATTGAACAAAACGAACATTTATTGGGTAACTGGGAGTTTTGTGAGTGTAACCATATGAAGATCATCAAGGGTAAGTGATTAATTTTATCGCTATTTCTGACTTTTGTTACTCGTCTACTTGGCTGGTTACTGTTTGTAATGATTTGTCTGCTGGGCGCTGGTCTCAGATCATCGCATGGTTTGCTTTCGCCGTAAAGTCTTTTTGAAATCTGACACTGTGGTTGGATTAACAAGAAGTTAATCTTTAAACCGATGTATAACACTTGTATGTTTCATGAATTTTTATAATGAGTACTTCTGTTTTTGAATTTGGCACTCTGCAATTTCACTGGATGTTGGCCAGGTGGGACGGTAACGTCCCACACCCCCTAAAGAGGTTTAATGGAATTATATTTGGATTTCATGTAATGGACATACACAAAATAGTCCAAATTGGGGAAGTGAAATGAAAAAAATAACTTGTTTCATAAAATTATAATTTTTTTAAACATAAAAGGGGTGCGTGCATATGTATTCACCCCCTTTGCTATGAAGCCCCTAAATATGATCTGGTGCAACCCATTTCCTTCAGAAGTCACATAATTAGTTAAATAAAGTCCACCTGTGTGCAATCATAGTGTCACATGATCTCAGTATATATACACCTGTTCTGAAAGGCCCCAGAGTCTGCAACACCACTAAGCAAGGGACACTACTAAACAAGCGGCACCATGAAGACCAAGGAGTTCTCCAAACAGCTCAGGGACAAAGTTGTGGAGAAGTACAGATCAGGGTTGGGTTCTGAAAAAATATCCGAAACTTTGAACATCCCACAGAGCACCATTAAATCCATTATTAAAAAATTGAATGAATATGGCACCAAAAAAAACCTGCCAAGAGAGGGGCGCCAACCAAAACTCATGGACCAGGCAAGGAGGGCATTACCCAGAGAGGCAATAAAGACACCAAAGATAATCCTGAAGGACCACTTTAAGCCGTACACTCCACAGAGCTGGGCTTTACGGAAGAGTGGCCAGAAAAAAGCTATTGCTTAACCTCTCTAGGGCCGGCGGGACGAAATCGTCCCACCTACGTAACAGCCAGTGGAATCCTGTGGCGCGTTATTCGAATACCTTAGAAATGCTATTACTTCAATTTCTCTAACATATGACTATTTTACAGGATTTTAAAGACAAGACTCTCGTTAATCTAACCACACTGTCCGATTTCAAAAAGGCTTTACAATGAAAGCAAAACATTAGATTATGTCAGCAGAGTACCCAGCCAGAAATAATCAGACACCCATTTTTCAAGCTAGCATATAATGTCACAAAAACCCAGAAGATAGCTAAATGCAGCACTAACCTTTGATGACCTTCATCAGATGACACACCTAGGACATTATGTTATACAATACATGCATGTTTTGTTCAATCAAGTTCATATTTATATCAAAAAACAGCTTTTTACATTAGCATGTGACGTTCAGAACTAGCATACCCGCAAACTTCCGGTGAATTTACAAAGAATTTACTAAATTACTCACGATAAACGTTCACAAAAAGCATAACAATTGTTTTAAGAATTATAGATACAGAACTCCTCTATGCACTCGATATGTCCGATTTTAAAATAGCTTTTCGGTGAAAGCACATTTTGCAATATTCTCAGTAGATAGCCCGGCATCACAGGGCTAGCTATTTAGACACCCAGCAAGTTTAGCACTCACCAAAGTCAGATTTACTATAAGAAAAATGTTCTTACCTTTGGTGTTCTTCGTCAGAATGCACTCCCAGGACTTCTACTTCAATAACAAATGTTGGTTTGGTCCCAAATAATCCATTGTTATATCCAAACAGCGGCGTTTTGTTCGTGCGTTCAAGACACTATCCGAAAGGGTAAAGAAGGGTGACGAGCATGGCGCATTTCGTGACAATTTTTTTTGTAAATATTCCATTACCGTACTTCGAAGCATGTCAACCGCTGTTTAAAATCAATTTTTATGCCATTTTTCTCATAAAAAAGCGATAATATTCTGACCAGGAATCTGCGTTTAGGTAAAAAGAGGAAAGAAAATAAAGCACGGGGTCGACTCGTGCATGCGCCTAAGCCCATTGTCCTCTGATCGGCCACTTGCCAAAAGCGTAAATGTGTTTCAGCCTGGGGCTGCCTCGATATCATTCAGCTTTTTCCCGGGCTCTGAGAGCCTATGGGAGCCGTAGGAAGTGTCACGTTACAGCAAAGATCCTCAGTCTTCAATAAAAAGAGCCAAGATGAACAACAACTTGTCAGACAGGCCACTTCCTGTAAGGAATCTTCTCAGGTTTTTGCCTGCCATATGAGTTATGTTATACTCACAGACACCATTCAAACAGTTTTAGAAACTTTAGGGTGTTTTCTATCCAAAGCCAATAATTATATGCATATTCTAGTTACTGGGCAGGAGTAGTAACCAGATTAAATGGGGTACGTTTTTTTATCCGGGCCGTGTCAATACTGCCCCCACCCCCAACAGGTTAAAGAAAAAATAAGCAAACACGTTTGGTATTTGCTAAAAGGCATGTGGGAGACTCCCCAAACATATGGAAGAAGGTGCTCTGGTCAGATGAGACTAAAATTGAGCTTTTTGCCCATCAAGGAAAATGTTATGTCTGGCGCAAACCCAACACCTCACATCACCCCGAGAACACCATCCCCATGAAGCATGGTGGTGGCAGCATCATGCTGTGGGGATGTTTTTCATCTGCAGGGACTGGGAAACTGGTCAGAATTGAAGGAATGATGGATGATGCTAAATACAGGGATATTCTTGAGGGAAACCTGTTTCAGTCTTCCAGAGATTTCAGACTGGAACGGAGGTTCACATTCCAGCAGGACAATGACCCTAAGCATACTGCTAAAGTAACACTCAAGTGGTTTAAGGGGAAACATTTAAATGTATTGGAATGGCCTAGTCAAGCCCAGATCTCAATCCAATTGAGAATATGTGGTATGACTTAAAGATTGCTGTACACCAGCAGAACCCATCCAACTTGAAGGAGCTGGAGCAGTTTTGACTTGAAGAAAGAACAAAAATCCCAGTCACTAGAGAGACTTGCTTATAGAGACTTGCAGCTGTAATTGCTGCAAAAGGTGGCTCTACAAAGTATTAAAGTATTGACTTTGGAGGGGTGAATAGTTATGCATGCTCAAGTTTTCAGTTTTCTTTTCTTATTTCTTATTTGTTTCACAAGAAAAAATATTTTGCATCTTCAAAGTGTAGGCATGTTGTGTCAATCAAATGATACAACCCCCCCCAAAAAATCTATTTTAATTCCAGGTTGTAAGGCAACAAAATAGGAAAAATGCCAAGAGGAATGAATACTTCCGAAAGCCACTGTATTTCGCTCTCATATGTCTCCACGTTGCAGTGCAGTGCTCTACCAAGTGAGCCAGATGGGACTTTCTTAAACTTTCTCCATATTTCTCTCATCTATCTCTATTTTTCTCCAGTTCACTCCAGATGTCTCTCTTGTCTTTCTCCATATTTTTCTGTAATCTTTCTCCATATTTCTCAATCTCTCTCCATATTTCTCTCTCCATCTAGGGCGGCAGGTAGCCTAGTGGTTCGAGCATTGGACTAGTAACTGAAAGGTTGCAAGATCGAACTGACAAGGTGAAAATCTGTTGTTCTGAACAAGGCAGTTAACCCACTGTTCCTAGGCTGTCATTGAAAATAAGAATTTATTCTTAACTGACTTAGTTAAATAAAAGTAAAATAAAATAAAAAAATTAAATTCTCTATCGACTTTCTAAATCTTTCTCGATATTTCTAATCTTTCTCTATATTTATCTCGTCTTTCTCCACCTCTCTCTGTATTTCTCCCTCTTCCTTCACCACATTTCTCCATATTTCACAATATTTATCCAAATTTCTCTTTCATATTTCTCCATCTCCATCTTTAAAAAAAATATTTTTCCATCTTTCTCCATTTCTCTCTCATATTTCTCAATTTATCAAAAATGTTCTGTCTCATCTTTCTCAAGATTTCTCTCCCATCTGACTCTATACTTCTCTTATCTTTCTTCATCTTTCATCATCTCAAATCAATTCAAAATCAAATAAATGTTTATTTGTCACATGCGCAGAAAACAACAGGTAGACCTTACAGTGAAATGCTTACTTACAAGCCCTTAACCAACAATGCAGTTAAGAAAATACAAAAAAAATAAACTAAAATGTAACAGATAGGAATAACAAATAATGAAAGAGAAGCAGTAAATAACAACAGCTCTCTCTGTATTTCTCTCGTCTTTCTCCATATTTCTCTTTAATATTTCTCCATATTTCTCTCTAATCTTTCTTTATATTTCACCATCTTGCTCCATATTTCTCTGTCATCTTTCTCCATATTTCTCTGTCATCTTTCTCCATATTTCTCTCTCATCTCTCTCCATATATCTGTCATCTTTCGTAATATTTCTCTCATCGTTCTTGATATTTCTATCTAATCTTTCTCCATATTTCAAAACATTTCTCCATAATCACATTTTTTCTTTATATGTCTCATATTTCTCCATCTCTCTCCATATTTCTCTCTAATTTTCTCCATCTTTCTCCATATATTCTCTCTCAAATTTCTCCATGTCTCACGTCTCACCTTATTTATCTTTAACCTTTCTCCATATTGCTCAAAATTGTTCTCTATTTCACCATCTTTCTCAATATCTCTCCATATTTCTCTCATATTTATACACCTTTCTTCATATTTCTATCTTATATTTATCTCCATCTGTCTCCATATTTTTCTCTCATCTTTCCCCTTCATTTTTTTCAACATTTCTTTCTTTTTCTCTCTCATCTGTCTCTATCCTTCTCCAAATGTGTCTCGTATCTTCCTTAATCTCTCTCCATCTTTCTCCATATATCTGTCATCTTTCTTAATATTTCTCTCATCGTTCTTGATATTTCTCACTAATCTTTCTCCATATTTCAAAACATTTCTCCATAATCACATTTTTTCTTTATATGTCTCATATTTCTCCATCTCTCTCCATATTTCTCTCAAATTTTCTCCATCTTTCTCCATATATTCTCTCTCAAATTTCTCCATGTCTCACCTTATTTATCTTTAACCTTTCTCCATATTGCTCAAAATTGTTCTCTATTTCACCATCTTTCTCAATATCTCTCCATATTTCTCTCATATTTATACACCTTTCTTCATATTTCTATCTTATATTTATCTCCATCTGTCTCCATATTTTTCTCTCATCTTTCCCCTTCATTTTTTTCAACATTTCTTTCTTTTTCTCTCTCATCTGTCTCTATCCTTCTCCAAATGTGTCTCTTATCTTCCTTAATCTCTCTCCATCTTTCTCCATATTTCTTGTAAATCTTTCACCATTTCTCCAAATATTCTCTCGTCTTTCTCCATTTTAAAAAATTTCTAAGATTTCTTTCAGCTTTCACAATTTCTACATATTTTTCTCAAATATTTCTTTCTTTTTCTCTATATCTCTCCATATTTAAAATTGTTCTTTATATTTCTCTTTCATCTTTCTCCATCATTCTCCATGTTTCTCTGCATTACTCTCATCTTTTCCCATCTTTTCTTTTATCTTCTCCATCTTTCTCAAATGTTCTCTCATATTTCACCATTTCTCCATAGTTCATAGTTTCATTTAGCTCCATGTTTTTGAATATTTCTCTCTGTCTTGATTTTTTCCACTCATCTTTCTCCATTTTGCTCATATTTCTCTTTAATATTTCTCTCTCATCTGTCTCTGTCTTTCTCCAAATTTTTCTTTCACCTTATCTCAACATTTCTCTTTCATCTTTCACCATTTCACAATATTTCATCTTTCTCCATATTTATCTCTCATCTTTCTCCATTTTTATCTCTCATCTTTCTCGATCTTTTACCATAAATCTCCAACTTTCAATATTTTTCACACTCATCTTTCTCCATACATCTTTCTCAACTTTGTCCACCTTTCTAAATCTTTCTAAATTTGAATCCCTCATCTTTCTCTACATTTCTCTCTCTACCATACTGCTTCAAACTGTTCCAGAAAAACAAGTTAAAAACAGAGGATACACATTTTTGATCCATTCTGACAGTAGCTGGTGGAGAATTCAGAACTGAATTCCCTGTCAGAACTATTAAATTATCTGTAAGACGAGTATGTTCTATTGAATTCTCTGTCAGACCGAGTATGTTCTATTGAATTCTCTGTCAGACCGAGTACGTTCTATTGAATTCTCTGTAAGACCAAGTATGTTCTATTGAATTCTCTGTCAGACCGAGTATGTTCTATTGAATTCCCTGTCAGAAGGACGATGTTCTATTTAATTCCCTGTCAGAACGAGGAAGTTCTATTGAATTCCTGTCAGAAGGATGATGTTCTATTGAATTCCAGAAGAGGACGTTCTATCTAATTCCCTGACAGAACGAGGATGTTCTTTTGAATTCTCTGTCAGAATGAGGATGTTCTATTGAATTCCCTGTCAGAACGAGCCGCTGTTCTATTGAGTTCCAGAATGAGGATGGTCTATAGAATTCTATGTCAGAACGATGATGTGCTTTTGAATTCCCTGTCAGAATGAGGATGGTCTACTGAATTCTCTGTCAGAACAAGGATGTTCTATTTAATTCCAGAACGAATTCTCTGTCAGAATGAGGAAGTTCTATTGCATTCCAGAACGATGATTTCTTCACTACTATTCTACAATGTGGAGGGTAGTAAGAATGACGAAGGGCGCTTGAATGAATCTAACACTTTTGACGGGTAGTGTTCTAACATGTACAGTTGAAGTCAGAAGTTTACATACACCTTAGCCAAATACATTTAAACTCAGTTTTCACAATTCCTGACATTTAATCCTAGTAAAAATTCCCTGTCTTAGGTCAGTTAGGATCACCACTTTATTTTAAGAATTTGAAATGTCAGAATAATAGTGGAGAGAATTATTTATTTCAGCTTTTATTTCTTTGATCACATTCCCAGTGGGTCAGAAGTTTACATAAACTCAATTAGTATTTGGTAGCATTGCCTTAAAATTGTTTAGCTTGGGTCAAACGTTTTGGGTAGCCTTCCACAGGCTTCCCATAATAAGTTGGTGAATTTTGTCCCATTCTGTAACGCCCTGGCCATAGAGATTTTTTTTTTTGTTCTTTATTTTGGTTAGGCCAGGGTGTTACATTGGGTGGGTGTTCTATGTTTTTTCTAGGTTTTGTATTTCTTTGTTTTGGGCCGTGTGTGGCTCCCAATCAGGCACAGCTGAAGTTCGTTGTTGTTGATTGGGAGTCACACATAAGGAGCATGTGTTTTCTTTGGGTTTTGTGGGGGATTATTTCTGTTTAGTGTTTTGCACCTGACAGGACTGTTTGGCTGTCGGTTTTCTTGTTTGTTTTGTATAGTGTTCTTACGTAATTAAAAATACAAAGATGAACACTAACTCCACTGCGTTTTGGTCCACTCTCTCTCACGGCAGTCGTTACAGAATCCCCCACCAACAACGGACCAAGCAGCGGAGGAAGGAGCAGCGCCAGGAGGAGCAAGAATCCTGGACCAGGGAGAGAAAAGACTGGACATGGGAGGACATCCTGGAAGGCAAGGGATCCTACACTTGGGAGGAGATCCTGGTCGGAAGGGATCGCCTCACATGGGAACAGGTAGAGGCACTCAGAAGAGTGGAGGCAGCAGGAAAAAAGGACCAAATGTATGAGGGAACACGGCTGGGTAGGAAGCCCGAGAGGCACACGGGGAGTGTGGCAGAGTCAGGTTGGAGACCTGAGCCAGCTCCCCGTGCTTACAGGAGGCAGCGCAGTACTGGTCAGACACCGTGTTATGCGGTAAAGCGCACGGTGTCCCCAGTACGCGTGCAGAGCCCGGTGCGCTACATCCCAGCTCCTAACATCTGCCGGGGGAGGTTGGGCATCGAGCCAGGGCAGGTTGTGCAGGCCGTGCGCTCTAGACCTCCAGTGCGTCTTCTGGACCCGGTCCGTCCTGTGCCTCCTCCTAGGACTAGGCCTCCAGTGGGTCTCCCTATCCTGGTCTGTCCTGTGCCTGCTCCACGGACCAGGCCTCCAGTGGGTCTCCCCATCCTGGTTAAGCCTGTGCCTCCTCCTCGGACCAGGCCTCCAGTGGGTCTCCCCATCCTGGTCTGTCCTGTGCCTGCTCCACGGACCAAGCCTCCAGTGGGTCTCCCCATCCTGGTCCGTCCTGTGCCACCTCCCAGGACTAGGCCTCCAGTGGGTCTCGCCAGTCCGGAGCCGCCAGAGCCGCCCGCCAGTCAGGAGCCGCCAGAGCCGCCCGCCAGTCAGGAGCCGCCAGAGTCGCCCGCCAGTCAGGAGCCGCCAGAGTCGCCCGCCAGTCAGGAGCCGCCAGAGTCGCCCGCCAGTCAGGAGCCGCCAGAGCCGCCCGCCAGTCAGGAGCCGCCAGAGCCGCCCGCCAGTCAGGAGCCCCCAGAGCCGCCCGCCAGTCAGGAGCCGCCAGAGCCGCCCGCCAGTCAGGAGCCGCCAGAGCCGTCCGCCGGTCAGGAGCCGCCAGAGCCGCCCGCCGGTCCGGATCTGCCATCGCCGCCCGCCGGCCAGGCGCAGCCAGGGTCATCCGCCAGTCGGGCGCAGCAAGGGTCGTCTGCCAGTCGGGCGCAGCAAGGGTCGTCCGCCAGCCGGGCGCAGCAAGGGACACCCGCCAACCGGGCGCAGCCATCGTCACCCGCCAGCCGGGCGCAGCAAGGGACACCCGCCAGCCGGGCGCAACAAGGGTCGCCCTCCAGCCGGGCGAAGTGAGGGGCGCGGCCAGGTGCGCCACCTAAGAGGGCGACGCCAAGGGTGGGGAAGAGGCCACGTCCCGCACCTGAGCCGCCGCCGTAAGAAGGCCCACCCGGACCCTCCCCTTCAGTGTCAGGTTTTGCGGCCGGAGTCCGCACCTTGGGGGGGGGGGGGGGGGGGGGGGGGGGGTACTGTAACGCCCTGGCCATAGAGAGGGGTTTTTTTGTTCTTTATTTTGGTTAGGCCAGGGTGTTACATTGGGTGGGCATTCTATGTTTTTTCTAGGTTTTGTATTTCTTTGTTTTGGGTCGTGTGTGGATCCCAATCAGGCACAGCTGAAGTTCGTTGTTGTTGTTTGGGAGTCACACATAAGGAGCATGTGTTTTCTCAGACTATATACAGGGGGTACCGGTACCCCCTGTATATAGCCTCCACATTGACTCTGTACCGGTACCCCTTGTATATAGCCTCCACATTGACTCTGTACCGGTACCCACTGTATATAGCCTCCACATTGACTCTGTACCATAACACCCTGTATATAGCCACCACATTGACTCTGTACCAGTACCCCCTGTATATAGCCTCCACATTGACTCTGTACCGGTACCCCTGTTTGTAGCCTCCACATTGACTCTGTACTGGTACCCCCTGTATATAGCCTCCACATTGACTCTTTACTGGTACCCCCTGTATATAGCCTCCACATTGACTCTGTACCGTAACACCCTGTATATAGCCTACACTTTGACTCTGTACCGGTACCCCCTGTATATAGCCTCCACATTGACTCTGTACCGTAACACCTTGCATAAAGCCTTCACATTGACTCTGTACCGGTACCCCCCTGTATATAGTCTCCACATTGACTCTGTTCCGATACCTCCTGTATATAGCCTCCACATTGACTCTGTACCGGTACCCCCTGTATATAGTCTCCACATTGACTCTGTACCGGTACCCGCTGTATATATCCCTGCTATTGTTATTTACTGCTGCTCTTTAATTATTTGTTATTCTTATCTCGTACTTTTATCATGGTATTTTCTTAAAACTGCATTGTTGGTTAAGGGTTTGTAAGCAAGCATGTGACACATAAAATGTAATTTGGATTTGATTTCAGTAATTATATATATTGTTCAATATGTGGGATAGGTCTGGATAAATGTAACCACTCTCAAAGTACAAGTAAAATAAATATTTGGGTTCTGATAGGGGACGACAGTTGAACTTCTTCAACTTTTATAT
The DNA here is from genome assembly GCF_965601325.2 of Salmo salar. Taxonomy (NCBI): domain Eukaryota; kingdom Metazoa; phylum Chordata; class Actinopteri; order Salmoniformes; family Salmonidae; genus Salmo; species Salmo salar. Next base: position 18,060,853 of record NC_138305.1, read on the forward strand.
CATTACCTTCAAAACTCCAAAGATTACGTAATTATTCCAGACAACCCCCTTTGGTTGTTGTTGTAATATCTGAAAGGGATATGGCCGTTTTACCACTAAGGATTCCAGCTTTAACATTACATTAACAAACAAACAAACAGCCTCATATGTCCGGCAGACAGACATACTGGGGATAATGTTATGAGGCAGAGTCACTCTGATGCAGCTGCATCCTGGTACGAGGGGTGAGGAAGGGTGTGTGTGCGTGAGAGAGAGAGAGAGAGAGTGAGAGAGAGAGAGAGAGAGAGAGAGAGAACGATGAAAGCTTGGCCAGAGATGACACGTCCAGCCATTAATGACTATGGTAACATGACATAAAGCGAATTTCCCAGCCCTTTTGCCGAGATCATAATTCACGGTAAACACTGTATATGTCAGCTGTAGTAAATTACATTTTTTAAAAGGTGACTAGTATGCTGCTCTATAACCTGGTCTCTGTGTGAGATCCTATAGTGGCCACCCAATTTACAAATCCACTAAAATCCTCTATCAGCATTGACTGTATATTGTGAGCCAACTGTTTACATACAATATTTACACAGTTCTACATGAACACCTCACTGTGCTCCTCAATGAAAACGTGGCGTTCTAGCAATGATCCAACACTTTAGAGGGCTACACAGATGTCAGTACACACACACACACACACACACACACACACAACACACACACACACACACACACACACACACACACACACACACACACACACACACACACACACACACACACACACACACACACACACACACACACACACACACACACACACACACACACACACACACACGGCAGGGAAGAGAGAGCAGTGTGTTGCCAGGCAATGCCCGTTAAAGGTTCTAATGTGGCGGTGGTTTCATGGTGGTTGGCGCAGAGTGAGAAATGAGAGAGGAGAGAGAAAGAGAAAGAGAAAGGGAGGGGAGGAGAAAGAGAGAGAGAGGGAGGGAGGGGGGGGTGGGAGAGAAAGGGGAGGAAAGGGGGAAGGAAAGGGGAAAAGAGAGGGGGAAAAAAGAAATAGGGATACAGAGAGGGGGATAAAGAGTAGGGGAAAACGAGGGAGATTAAAGAAAAGTTACAGTTACATATGCTGACCAAAGGGATCAAACATTTAGAGAAACCAGAAATGTTTTCCTGTCCTCCATCTCCCTCCTCCATCTTCCTCCTCCATCTCTCTCCTCCATCTCCCTCCTCCATCTTTCTCCTCCCTCCTCTCTCCTCCAACTCCCTCCTCTCTCCTTTGTCATCTCCCTCCTCTCTCCTCCGTCTCCCTCCTCCATTTCCCTCCTCCATCTCTGTCCTCCATCTCCCTCCTCTCTACTCCATCACCCACCTCTCTCCATCTCCCTCCTCCATCTCCCTCCTCTCTCCTCCATCTCCCTCCTCCATCTCTCTCCTCCCTCCTCTCTCCTCCAACTCCCTCCTCGCTCCTCCATCTCTCTCCTCCCTCATCCATCTCTCTCTTCCCTCCTCCCTCCTCATCTCCCTCCTCCATCTCCCCCCACCATCTCCCTCCTTCCTCCTTTTCCCTCCTCTCTCCTCTCTCCTTCATCTGCTCCATCTCCCTCCTACCTCCTCCATCTCCCTCCTCCATCTCCCTCCTCCCTCCTCCTTCTCCCTCCCTCCTCTACTCCATCTCCCTCCACCATCTCTCTCCTCCATCTCCCTCACCTCTCTCCTCCCTCCTCCATCTCCCTCCGCTCTCCTCCCTCCTCCATCTCTCTCCTCCATCTGCTCGATCTCCCTCCTCCCTCCTCCATCTCCCTCCTCTCTCCTCCATCTGCTCCATCTCCCTCCTCTTTCCTCCATCTCCCTCCTCTATCTCCCTCCTCTCTCCTCCACCTCTCTCCCCATCTCCCTCATCTTTCTCCTCTCTCCTCCATCTCCCTCCTCCATCTCCCTCCATCTCCCTCCTCCGTCTCCCTCCTCTTTCCTCCCTCCTCCATCTTCCTCCTCCATCTCCCTCCTCTCTCCTCCCTCCTCCATCTCCCTCCTCTCTCCTCCCTCCTCCATTTCTCTCCTCCATCTCTCTCCTTTCTGCTCCATCTCCTTCCTCCAGCTCTCTCATTTCTCTCTTCCCTCCTCCATCTCCCTCCTCTATCCTCCATCTACCTTCTCCATCCTCTCTCCTCCCTCTCTCTCCATCTCCTCCATCTCTCTCGTTTTTCTCCATATCCCTCCACCATCTCTCTCCTCCCTCCTCCATCTCCCATCTTCCTTCTCCATTTCCCTCCTCCATTTTCCTCTTCCCTCCTCCATCTCCCTTTGCCCTCCTCCATCCTCTCTCCTCCCTATCTCCCTTCATCTCTCTTCTCCATTTCCCTCCTCCATTTCTCTCTGTCTCCCTCTTCTTCCTCTCTCCTTAATCTCTCTCCTCCATCTCCCTCCATCTCCCTCCTCTCAACTACCATCACCCTCCTCCATCTCCCTCCTCCATCTCTCTCCTCCACTTCCGTCTCTCTCCTCACTCTCCATCCATATCCCTCCTCTCTCCTCCATCTCCCTCCTCTCTCCTCCATCTCCCTCCTCCATCTCACTCCTCCATCTCTCTCCTCCATTTCCCTCCTCCCTCCCCCTTCTCCATCTCTCTCCACCATCTCCAACCTCTCTCTTCCATCTCTCTCATCTCCCTCCTCCATCTCTCCTCCATCTCCCTCCTCTCTCCTCCATCTCCCCCTCCATCTCTCTCCTTCATCTCCCTCCTCCATCTCCCTCCTCCCTCCATCTCTCCTCCTCCATCTCTCTCATTCATCTCCCTCCATCTCCTTAATCTCTATCCTCCCTCCTCCATCTCCTTCCTCTCTCCTCCATCTCCCTCCTCTCTCCTCCCTCCTCCATCTCTCTCCATCTGCTCCATCTCCCTTCTCCCTCCTCCATCTCCCTCCTCTCTCCTCCCTCCTCCATCTCCCTCCTCCATCGCCCTCCTTTCTCCTCCATGTCTCTCTCCCTCATCTCTCTCTTCCCTCCTCCATCTCCCTCCTCTCTCCTCCCTCCTCCATCTCCATTTCCTCCATCTCTCTCCTTTCTACTCCATATCCCTCCTCCATCTCTCCTCCCTCCTCCATCTCCCTCCTCTCTCCTCCATCTCCCTCCTCTCCCCTCATCTCTCTCCTCCATCTCTCGCATCTCCCTCCTCATCTCTCTCCTCCATCTCCCACCTCTCTCCTCCATCTCCCTCCTCTCCCCTCCATCTCTCTCCTCCATCTCTCACATCTCCCTCCTACATCTCTCTCCTCCATCTCTCGCATCTCCCTCCTCCATCTCTCTCCTCCATCTCTCCTCCATCTCTCATCTCCCTCCTCCATCTCTTTCCTCCATCTCCCTCCTCCATCTCTTTTCTCCCTCCTCCATATCCCTCCCACCTCTCCCTCCTCTCTCCATCTCCCTCGTCTCTCTCACCACCCCCCTTCGCTCTCTCTCTCTCTCTCAGGGTGAATGGCCCATTCAGCTCCAGCCCTGTGGTGAGCGGTATGGACCCTGCCCTCTCTCTCTCTCTCTCTCTCTCTTCTCAATCTTTCATTCACTTTCATCCTCTCTTTTCTTTTCTGTCCTCTGCGGAGAGGGGGAATAAAAACACTTTCGCTTCCTCTCCACTCATCTTTTATTAATCAGACCACAGCAGTGTCACTGAGACTAACGCACAGATGACTGCTGTGTGTGTGTGGTGTGTGTGTGTGTGTGTGTGTGTGTGTGTGTGTGTGTGTGTGTGTGTGTGTGTGTGTGTGTGTGTGTGTGTGTGTGTGTGTGTGTGTGTGTGTGTGTGTGTGTCTGCGAGGTGTGTGTGTGTGTGTGTCTGCGAGGTGTGTGTGTGTGCGTGGACAAACTGGAACATTTCTGTACTATATGACCTGCTTTTTTCCTCCATTCATAAAGCGGTCCCCCCCCCCCCCCCCCCCCCCCCCCCCCGGTCGGCCCTGAGTGTGTTATTCCAGGTGTGAGTCTGTTATGAGGAGAAGAGGAAGACACACATGATCAGAAACACATTTACCCTGGGGTGGTGTCACACACACACACACACACACACACACACACACACACACACACACACACACACACACACACACCTCACACACTCGCACAAACACACACACACACACACACACACACACACACACACACACACACACACACACACACACACACACACACACACACACACACACACACACAAACACACACTATTTACCCATCTATTGGTATGTGCATGTTAAAGCCTCTGTGTGGGACAAGGCCCCCTGTGTGGGATAAGGCCCCTGTGTGGGACAAGGCCCCTGTGTGCGACAAGGCCCCTGTGTGGGATAAGGGCCCAAACGTTTTGAAATGTTGGATTTCAGGTAAACTTCCCTTTTAACTCTAACCACTCTGAATGAATGCCTAAACTTAACCATCAAAAACCAAAGTTTACTTCACTTCATGCACATTTATCCCTTCGTCTGAAACATCTGAAGTGAGACCGTGATACCTTGGAGAGAGTATGTATGAGACCGTGATACCTTGGAGAGAGTATGTACGAGACTGTGATACCTTGGAGAGAGTATGTATGAGACCGTGATACCTTGGAGAGAGTATGTATGAGACCGTGATACCTTGGAGAGAGTATGTATGAGACCGTGATACCTTGGAGAGAGTATGTATGAGGCCGTGATACCTTGGAGAGAGTATGTATTATACCGTGATACCTTGGAAAGAGTATGTATTATACCGTGATACCTTGGAGAGAGTATGTATGAGACCGTGATACCTTGGAGAGAGTATGTATGAGACCGTGATACCTTGGAGAGAGTATGTACGAGACCGTGATACCTTGGAGAGAGTATGTATTATACCGTGATACCTTGGAAAGAGTATGTATTATACCGTGATACCTTGGAGAGAGTATGTATGAGACCGTGATACCTTGGAGAGAGTATGTACGAGACCGTGATACCTTGGAGAGAGTATGTACGAGACCGTGATACCTTGGAGTGAGTATGTAAGAGACCGTGATACCTTGGAGAGAGTATGTACGAGACCGTGATACCTTGGAGAGAGTATGTACGAGACCGTGATATCTTGGAGAGAGGATGTACGAGACCGTGATACCTTGGAGAGAGTATGTAGGAGACCGTGATACCTTGGAGAGAGTATGTAGGAGACCGTGATACCTTGGAGAGAGTATGTACGAGACCGTGATACCTTGGAGAGAGTATGTATGAGACCGTGATACCTTGGAGAGAGTATGTATGAGACCGTGATACCTTGGAGAGAGTATGTACGAGCCCGTGATACCTTGGAGAGAGTATGTATGAGACCGTGATACCTTGGAGAGAGTATGTATGAGACCGTGATACCTTGGAGAGAGTATGTATTAGACCGTGATACCTTGGAGAGCGTATGTACGAGACCGTGATACCCTGGAGATGGTATGTACGAGACCGAGATACCTTGGAGAGAGTATGTACGAGACCGTGATACCTTGGAGAGAGTATGTAGGAGACCGTGATACCTTGGAGAGAGTATGTAGGAGACCGTGATACCTTGGAGAGAGTATGTAGGAGACCGTGATACCTTGGAGAGAGTATGTACGAGACTGTGATACCTTGGAGAGAGTATGTACGAGACCGTGATACTTTGGAGAGAGTATGTATGGGACCGTGATACCTTGGAGAGAGTGTGTATTAGACCGTGGGCCAGTTGGTGGAGCATGGCACTTGCAACACCAGGGTTGTGGTTTCGATTTCCACGGAGGGTCTAGTACGAACAAGGAAAAAGTTTACACTGAGTTTATTCTTTAATATTTCACTCTGTAAGTTGATCTGGTGAAGAGTGTCTGTTAAATTACTAAAATATAAAATTCTTGTTAGGGAGAGATTTCTGTGAAACATGAGCCCGTGATACGTTGTCAGAGAGAGAGAACATCTGATTGGACAGTGCTCGGTGTCGTAGTGCACGTGATGTATCCAGCCACAGACCCAGATATACCAGATATAGAAGATCATTGTAATGTATCATTTTTTTGAGCTCCGACCTGTTTAATGTTTAAAATAGTTTAATTGGCGATAAAACACACATTCTCTAACGACGGTAATAAAACAGCATTCCTTCAATCCATGCTAAACAGCATGGGGGGGGGGAGCGACCAGACGCTCTCACAGCCATCACTTCGTTTTAACCATCACCGCCTCTTTCATTAACTAAACAGTTCCAGTCCCAAAACAGAGAAAATAAATAAAAGTCCACATCTGAGAGATTTAAATAACCTGTTGTTGTGTGTTTTAAGAGGCACGTGGCCCAGGGTTAGGGCCTGGACTGGGCCCAGGGTTAGGGCCTGGACTGGGCCCAGGGTTAGGGCCTGGACTGGGCCCAGGGCTAGGGCCTGGACTGGGCCCAGGGTTAGGGCCTGGACTGGGCCCAAGGTTAGGGCCTGGACTGGGCCCAGGGTTAGGGTCTGGACTGGGCCCAGGGTTAGGGCCTGGACTGGGCCCAGTGTTAGGGCCTGGACTGGGCCCATGGTTAGGGTGTGGACTGGGCCCAGGGTTAGTGTGTGTCTGGACTGGGCCCAGGGTTAGTGTGTGTCTGGACTGGGCCCAGGGTTAGGGTGTGTCTGGACTGGGCCCAGGGTTAGTGTGTGTCTGGGCCCAGGGTTAGGGTGTGCCTGGACTGGGCCCAGGGTTAGGGTGTGTCTGGACTGGGCCCAGGGTTAGTGTGTTTCTGGGCCCAGGGTTAGGGCCTGGACTGGGCCCAGGGTTAGGGTGTGTCTGGACTGGGCCCAGGGTTAGTGTGTGTCTGGGCCCAGGGTTAGGGCCTGGACTGGGCTCAGGGTTAGTGTGTATCTGGGCCCAGGGTTAGTGTGTATCTGGGCCCAGGCTTAGGGTGTATCTGGGCCCAGGGTTAGGGTGGGTCTGGACTGGGCCTAGGGTTAGTGTGTATCTGGGCCAGTGTTAGGGTCTGGACTGGGCCCAGGGTTAGGGCCTGGACTGGGCCCAGGGTTAGGGCCTGGACTGGGCCCAGGGTTAGTGTGTATCTGGGCCCAGTGTTAGGGTCTGGACTGGGCCCAGGGTTAGGGCCTGGACTGGGCCCAGGGTTAGGGCCTGGACTGGGCCCAGGGTTAGGGTGTGTCTGGACTGGGCCCAGAAGTGTGTTACCAGCTACAGCTGTTTAGCAGCTTTTAGGATTGTTGTTATTTTCACATAGACGTGCGCCTTCCCTGCGCTCGTTAGGCTGTGTGTGTGTGTGTGTGAGTGTGTGTGTGTGTGATGCGGGAACACTTTGTAATCCATGGGCCTTTTAGCAGCTCATTACACCACTAATCACAGGAAACTACGGAACACACACTGTTACACACACACACACTGTTACACACACACACACACACACACACACACACACACACACACACACACACACACACACACACACACACACACACACACACACACACACACACACACACACAGGTACACACACACACAGGTACACACACACACACACACACACACACACACACACACACACACACACACACACACACTGGTACACACACACACACACACACACACACACACTGGTACACACACACACACTGGTACACACACACACACACACACACACACACACACACACACACTGGTACACACACACACTGGTACACACACACACACACACACACACACACACACACACACACACACACACTGGTACAGACACACACACACACACACACACACACACACACACACACACACACACACACACACACACACACACACACTGGTACACACACACACACACACACACACACTGGTACAGACACACACACACACACACACAGACACACACTGGCACACACACACACTGGTACACACACACACTTGTACACACTGGTACACACACACACACACACACACACACACACACACACACACACACACACACACACACTGGTACACACACTGGTACACACACACACTGGTACACACACACACACTGGTACACACACAAACTGGTAGACATACACACACACACACTGTCACACTGTCACACACACACTGGTACCCACACACACACACTGGTACACACACACTGGAACACACACACACACACACTGGTACACACACACACACACTGGTACACACACACAATAGCACACACACACACTGGTACACATACACACACACTGGTACACACACACACACATACTGGTACACACACACACTGGCACACACACACACCTAAGGCTGACCTGTTTAAGACTTCCCACCCAGTCACCAGCAAGGGGCAGTCAGTACCTCAACTCCCTCTCTCTCCCTCTCTCCTTATCCCCCTCTCTCTCTCCCCCTCTCTCCCCCTCTCCCTCTCTCCCTCTCTCTCTCTCCCCCTCTCCCCCTCTGCCTCTCCCCCTCTCTCCCTCTCTCTCCCCTTCTCCCCCTCTCTCCCTCTCTCCCCCTCTCTCCCTCTCTCCCTCTCTCCCTCTCTCCCCCTCTCCCCCTCTCTCACTCTCCCCCCTCTCTCCCCCTCTCTCCCCCTCTCCCTCTCTCCCTCTCTGCAGGATAGGATCTCTGCTTTCCTCCATCTCTCCCTCCATCCTGCCCATCTGCCCATCTCCATCCTGCCCATCTGGAGGGTGAGTCTAGTTTTTGGTTAAACACCACCACTATTTTTAGAGGTCTATAGTGGTGGGATGTAACCCATAGAATCTATACTATATAGAGGTCTATAGTGGTCTATAACCCATAGAATCTATACTATATAGAGGTCTATAGTGGTGGGATGTAACCCATAGAATCTATACTATATAGAGGTCTATAGTGGTGGGATATAACCCATAGAATCTATACTATATAGAGGTCTATAGTGGTGGGGTATAACCCATAGAATCTCTCTCTCTCTCTCTCTATATATATATATATATATATATATATATATATATATATATATATATAGAGGAACGTGAACTGAAAAACTTGGAATGTGCAGCTGTTGTTGGTAAGTAACTAATCTGCTATCTTCTGACATGACTTACTGCATCTAGTAAGAGATCCGTTGATGGGTTACTATAACAGCTCTATCTATTGATTGGTAGAAGCTATTCCTAATTCGTTCTCAGATGTGTGGTTGTGATCAGTAGTTGTGGTCAGTAGTAGTGGTCAGTAGTTGTGGTCAGTAGTTGTGGTCAGTAGTGGTCAGTAGTTGTGGTTCAGTAGTAGTGGTCAGTAGTAGTGGTCAGTAGTTGTGGTCAGTAGTAGTGGTCAGTAGTTGTGGTCAGTAGTTGTGTATTTGTGGTCAGTAGTAGTGGTCAGTAGTACTGGTCAGTAGTTGTGTGGTTGTGGTCAGTAGTTGTGGTCAGTAGTTTTGTGGTTGTGGTCAGTCGTTGTGGTCAGTAGCAGTGGTCAGTAGTAGTGGTCAGTAGTTGTGTATTTGTGGTCAGTGGTAGTGGTCAGTAGTTGTGTTCAGTAGTAGTGGTCAGTAGTTGTGGTCAGTAGTTGTGTGGTCAGTAGTTGTGGTCAGTAGTTGTGGTTAGTAGTGGTCAGTAGCAGTGGTCAGTAGTTTTGTGGTTGTGGTCAGTAGTTGTGATCAATAGTTGTGGTTAGTAGTGGTCAGTAGTTGTGGTTAGTAGTTGTGGTCAGTAGTTGTGGTTAGTAGTTGTGGTCAGTAGTTGTGGTTAGTAGTTGTGTGGTCAGTAGTTGTGGTTAGTAGTTGTGTGGTCAGTAGTTGTGGTTAGTAGTTGTGGTCAGTAGTGGTCAGTAGGTGTGGTCAGTAGTAGTGGTCAGTAGTTGTGGTTCAGTAGTAGTGGTTCAGTAGTAGTGGTCAGTAGTTGTGGTCAGTAGTTGTGGTCAGTAGTTGTGGTCAGTAGTTGTGTATTTGTGGTCAGTAGTAGTGGTCAGTAGTAGTGGTCAGTAGTTGTGTGGTTGTGGTCAGTAGTTGTGGTCAGTAGTTTTGTGGTTGTGGTCAGTAGTAGTGGTCAGTAGTAGTGGTCAGTAGTTTTGTGGTTGTGGTCAGTAGTTGTGGTCAGTCGTTGTGGTCAGTAGCAGTGGTCAGTAGTAGTGGTCAGTAGTTGTGTATTTGTGGTCAGTGGTAGTGGTCAGTAGTTGTGTTCAGTAGTAGTGGTCAGTAGTTGTGGTCAGTAGTTGTGTGGTCAGTAGTTGTGGTCAGTAGTTGTGGTTAGTAGTGGTCAGTAGCAGTGGTCAGTAGTTTTGTGGTTGTGGTCAGTAGTTGTGATCAATAGTTGTGGTTAGTAGTGGTCAGTAGTTGTGGTCAGTAGTTGTGGTCAGTAGTTGTGGTCAGTAGTTGTGGTTAGTAGTTGTGTGGTCAGTAGTTGTGGTATGTAGTTGTGTGGTCAGTAGTTGTGGTTAGTAGTTGTGGTCAGTAGTGGTCAGTAGTAGTGGTCAGTAGTTGTGGTCAGTAGTTGTGGTCAGTAGTTGTGGTTAGTAGTTGTGTGGTCAGTAGTTGTGGTTAGTAGTTGTGGTCAGTAGTTGTGGTTAGTAGTTGTGTGGTCAGTAGTTGTGGTTAGTAGTTGTGGTCAGTAGTTGTGGTCAGTAGTTGTGTGGTCAGTAGTTGTGTGGTTCAGTAGTTGTGTGGTCAGTAGTTGTGTGGTTCAGTAGTTGTGTGGTCAGTAGTTGTGGTCAGTAGTGGTCAGTAGTTGTGGTCAGTAGTTGTGGTCAGTAGTTGTGTGGTCAGTAGTTGTGGTCAGTAGTTGTGGTCAGTAGTTGTGGGCAGTAGTTGTGTGGTCAGTAGTTGTGGTCAGTATTTGTGGTCAGTAGTTGTGTGGTCAGTAGTTGTGGTCAGTAGTTGTGTGGTCAGTAGTTGTGGTCAGTAGTTGTGGTCAGTAGTTGTGGTTAGTTGTGGTCAGTAGTTGTGGTTAGTAGTGGTCAGTAGCTGTGGTCAGTAGCTGTGGTTAGTTGTGGTCAGTAGTTGTGGTCAGTAGTTGTGGTCAGTGGTGGTCAGTAGTGGTCAGTAGCTGTGGTTAGTAGTGGTAAGTAGCTGTGGTTAGTTGTGGTCAGTAGTTGTGGTCAGTAGTTGTGTGGTTGTGGTCAGTATTTGCCTTGGCTGCATCCCTATCTTCACCCTCGTCATCATTTTTGCAAACCTGAACCTATAGGGGAGGGTCTGGGTGGGCATCTACTCACGGTGGCGGCTCCGGTTCGGGGCGTAGCCCCCACTCCGCCCGCTGATCCCTCCGCTTTTGTGTCGCTGAAAGAACCAGACCGTGGATCATCGCCGGAAGCTCTGAACCGTGGATCGTCGCCGGATGAACCGGACTGTAGATCATCGCCGGAGGTTCTGGACTGCAGACCCACGCTGAAGACTCTGGACTGCGGGCCGTCTCAGGAGGCTCCGGACTGCAGGCCGTCTCAGGAGGCTCCGGACTGCAGGCCGTCTCAGGAGGCTCCGGACTGAAGGCCGTCTCAGGAGGCTCCGGACTGAAGGCCGTCTCAGGAGGCTCCGGACTGAAGGCCGTCTCAGGAGGCTCACTGGAGGCTTCGTGCCATGGATTATCACTGGAGGCTTCGTGCCATGGATCATCACTGGAGGCTTCTTACGTGGAGCCGGAACAGGTCTCACCGGACTAGGGAACGTCACCAGAGGTTACGGACTTGGGAACGTCGCTGGAGGCCAGGTGCGCAGAGCAGGCACAGGGTATACTGGGCCGTGGAGGCACACTGGAGGTCTGGAGCTTATGGCTGGCACAACCTGTCCTGGCTGGATGCTTACATTAGTCCGGCAAGGGCGGGTCGCTGGCATAGGACGAACTGGGCTGTGCAGGCGCACTGGTGACACAGTGCGTAGAACTTGCGCAGGGTATACTGGGCCTTGGAGGCGCACTGGATGTCTGGAGCTTATGACTGGCACAACCCTTCCTGGCTGGATACCCCCCGTAAAGCAATAAACATCAATAGTGTTGAAAACCTTGTTTAAATTCATATTTGTTCAAGACAAACATGATTTATTCCACCCATGTCTTGATTATAATTGATTTTTATTTACAAAAATCTTTTTATTTTTTATTTTATGAATAGCACTTCTATTGATAAATGTGATCTAGCAGAGGTAAATGGCAAATATTATCCATGTATGCTGTCTATATTGCTTCTAATTGAAATACAGTTGAAGTCGAAGGTTAACATACACTTATGTTGGAGTCATTGAAACTCGTTTTTCAACCACTCCACAAATTCCTTGTTAACAAACTATAGTTTTGGCAAGTCGGTTAGGACATCTACTTTGTGCATGACACAAGTAATTTTTCCAACAATTGTTTACAGACAGATCATTTCACTTATAATTCACTGTATCACAATTCCAGTGGGTCAGAAGTTTACATACACTAAGTTGACTGCAGCTTTAAACAGATTGGAAAATTCCAGAAAATTATGACATGGCTTTAGAAGCTTCTGATAGGCTAATTGACATAATTTGAGTCAATTGGAGGTTTACCTGTGGATGTATTTCACAAGGCCTACCTTCAAACTCAGTGCTTCTTTGCTTGACATAATGGGAAAATCAGCCAAGACCTCAGAAAAAAAAATTGTAGACCTCCACAAATCTGGTTCATCCTTGGGAGCAATTTCCAAATGCCTGAAGGTACCACGTTCATCTGTACAAACAATAGTACGCAAGTATAAACACCATGGGACCACGCAGCTGTCATACCGCTCAGGAAGGAGACGTGCTCTGTCTCCTAGAGAAGAATGTACTTTGGTGCGAAAAGTGCAAATCAATCCCAGAACAACAACAAAGGACCTTGTGAAGATGCTGAAGGAAACAGGTACAAAAGTATCTATATCCACAGTAAAACGAGTCTTATATTGACATAACCTGAAAGGCCGCTCAACAAGGAAGAAGCCACTGCTCCAACACTGCCATTAAAAAGCCAGACTATGGTTTGCAACTGCACATGGGAACAAAGATTGTTATTTCTGGAGAAATATCCTCTGGTCTGATGAAACAAAAATAGAACTGTTTGGCCATAATTACCATTGTTATGTTTGGAGGAAAAAGGGGGAGGCTTGCAAGCCGAAGAACACCATCCCAACCGTGAAGCACGAGGGTGGCAGCATCATGTTGTGGGGGTGCTTTGCTACAGGAGGGACTGGTGCACTTCACAAAATAGATGGCATCATGAGGTAGGAAACTTATGTGGATATATTGAAGCAACATCTCAAGACATGAGTCAGGAAGTTAAAGCTTGGTCACAGTTGGGTCTTCCAAATGGACAATGACCCCAAGCATACTTCCAAAGTTGTGGCAAAATGGCTTAAGGACAACAAAGTCAAGGTATTGGAGTGGCCATCACAAAGCCCTGACCTCAATCGCATAGAACATTTGTGGACAGAACTGAAAAAGCAAGTGCGAGCAAGGAGGCCTACAAACCTGACTCAGTTACACCAGCTCTGTCAGGAGGAAATGACCAAAATTCACCCAACTTATTGTGGGAAGCTTGTGGAAGGCTACCCAAAACATTTGACCCAAGTTAAACAATTTAAAGGCAATGCTATCAAATACTAATTGAGTGTATGTAAACTTCTGACCCACTGGGAATGTGATGAAAGACATTTAAGCTGAAATAAATCATTCTCTCTACTATTATTCTGACATTTCACATTGTAAAATAAAGTGGTGATCCTAACTGACCTGAGACAGGGAAGTTTTACTAGGATTAAATGTCAAGAATTGTGAAAAACTGAGTTTAAATGTATTTGGCTAAGGTGTATGTAAACTTCCGACTTCAACTGTAAGTCAACATCTAAGTATTAAGTATTAATTGTGTATGTAAATTCTTATATCTGCATTGCTTTAAAAAACCAATAATGCTATGGGGCCATCAGACCCGTGAACATTGGGTGAATAACAAAAACATAAATACCACACAAGTGTTAAGTAGTTACAATGTATAGCACAGGCCAGCGCTAGACCAGAGCTAGTGTGAGGCAGAGCTAGCTAGCTACGCCCAAGACCAAAGCTGGACCAGAGCTAGTGTGAGGCAGAGCTAGCTAGCTACGCCCAAGACCAAAGCTGGACCAGAGCTAGTGCAGACCATAGCAGTAGTTGTTTTCACAGCACTGATCAGCAGTTTTGTGGTCAGTAGTTGTGGTTAAATAGTTATGGTGATTTAGATGTGTGGTCAGTAGTTGTATGGGCAGAAGTTGTGTGGTTGTGTTCAGTAGTTCTGTTGTTGTGGTCATTAGATGTTGTGTGGTTGTTGTAAGAAGTTGTGTTGCTGTGGTAACTAGATGTGGTCAGTAGTTGAGTCATATGTTTTGCCTTTTGTGTCTGTGAGTATCCATAGCAACGGCTCCATTTTGGGCTGCTCATAGATGACACAGAGAGCTGTTAGTAGTCAGGTAGACACTGTGACTCTAAACTTCAACAAACAGCTGTAACTTTATTGGTAGAAGCTGTTCCTATTCCGCTCTATCCAATCAGAGGGGTACGGCCTGTCCTCTTTTTAGAGACAGGCAAACTCATCAGTTTAGTTATTTAGAGTGCTGAGCATCATCCTGAAAAGGGGGACGAAGCTGGTAAACATGAAAAATCTTCTCTTTATGATTCTAGGTCGTCCAGACCGAGAAAGCGTTCAAAATCTTATCGCTAGCAGTTCGGTCTGAAACACACTGACATAACATGGGAACTTGAAGAGCTATGAAGAGATTCTCTCTTGCAAGTCAAGCGTTGCTAGGCAACCGTAGCCTTGGCAACACTACAAGTTTGAGAATCATGTACACTATATTTGTGCTTTAAAACTAACTAAATACTGCACTCTGACCCACAAAACTCTTTTGCTTGATTCACGATAGTGTTGTTTGACAAAGCCAGGAAAGTGAACTTCAAAATGTGATGTGGTTTTATTGGAATTTGAAGCTGTTGTTGGCTTAATGTGCTTCTGACATGATGTACTGCAGCTATAAAGAGAGCAGTGGATGGGTTACTACAATGAGGGAAAAAAGTATTTGATCCCAGGCTGATTTTGTACGTTTGCCCACTGACAAAGAAATGATCAATCTATAATTTTAATGGTAGGTTTATTTGAACAGTGAGAGACAGAATAACAACAACAAAAAAATCCAGAAAAACGCATGTCAAAAATGTTATAAAATGATTTGCATTTTAATGAGGGAAATAAGTATTTGACCCCTCTGCAAAACATGACTTAGTACTTGGTGGCAAAACCCTTGTTGGCAATCACAGAGGTCAGACGTTTCTTGTAGTTGGCCACCAGGTTTGCACACATCTCAGGAGGGATTTTGTCCCACTCCTCTTTGCAGATCTTTTCCAAGTCATTAAGGTTTCGAGGCTGATGTTTGGCAACTCGAACCTTCAGCTCCCTCCACAGATTTTCTATGGGATTAAGGTCTGGAGACTAGCTAGGCCACTCCAGGACCTTAATGTGCTTCTTCTTGAGCCACTCCTTTGTTGCCTTGGCCGTGTGTTTTGGATCATTGTCATGCTGGAATACCCATCCACGACCCATTTTCAATGCCCTGGCTGAGGGAAGGAGGTTCTCACCCAGGATTTGACGGTACATGGCCCCGTCCATCGTCCCTTTGATGCGGTGAAGTTGTCCTGTCCCCTTAGCAGAAAAAAACACCCCCAAAGCATAATGTTTCCACCTCCATGTTTGACGGTGGGGATGGTGTTCTTGGGGTCATAGGCAGCATTCCTCCTCCTCCAAACACGGCAAGTTGAGTTGATGCCAAAGAGCTCCATTTTGGTCTCATCTGACCACAACACTTTCACCCAGTTGTCCTCTGAATCATTCAGATGTTCATTGGCAAACTTCAGACGGGCATGTATATATGCTTTGTTGAGCAGGGGGACCTTGCGGGCGCTGCAGAATTTCAAACCTTCACGGCGTAGTGTGTTACCAATTGTTTTCTTGGTGACTATGGTCCCAGCTGCCTTGAGATCATTGACAAGATCCTCCCGTGTAGTTCTGGGCTGATTCCTCACCATTCTCATGATCATTGCAACTCCACGAGGTCAGATCTTGCATGGAGCTCCAGGCCGAGCGAGATTGACAGTTCTTTTGTGTTTCTTCCATTTGCGAATAATCGCACCAACTGTTGTCACCTTCTCACCAAGCTGCTTGGCGATGGTCTTGTAGCCCATTACAGCTTTGTGTTGGTCTACAATCTTGTCCCTGACATCCTTGGAACGCTCTTTGGTTTTGGCCATGATGGAGAGTTTGGAATCTGATTGATTGATTGCTTCTGTGGACAGGTGTCTTTTATACAGGTAACAAGCTGAGATTAGGGCACCCCTTAAAGGGAGTGCTCCTAATCTCAGCTTGTTACCTGTATAAAAGACACCTGCGAGCCAGAAATCTTTCTGATTGAGAGGGGGTAAAATACTTATTTCACTCAATGCAAATCAATTTATAACATTTTTGACATGCGTTTTTCTGGATTTTTTTGTTGTTATTCTGTCTCTCACTGTTCAAATAAACCTACCATTAAAATTATAGACCGATCATTTCTTTGTCAGTGGGCAAATGTACAAAATCAGCAGGGGATCATATACTTTTTTCCCCTCACTGTAAAACAGCTCTGTCTACAGATTGGTAGACGCTAATCTGTTTTTTTCGGATTTTAATGTCAGAGAAGTAAGGGAAGATTTAATACCATCTATGTTTTTGTCTAACTTGATGGAGTGATGGTCACAACGGCAGTTGTTTGTAAAAAAGTTAAATAATATTTTCTTGATGTGGTGACTAAAACAGAATACGATATTTTGTTCAAACACCTTGATGAGCAGAGAAGTAGGTGAATACGTAAACACTCAAACGTTTTGTCTAAGTAGTTGAAAAGTGGAATAAATATCTGATTTGTGTCAAAAGTTGCATTACTGTATTTACTCTGTCTATTTACAGTGAATGGAAGTTGGAAGTGATGATGTCACAATGGGGCCTTTTGGAATCTTGAGGAAATCCCTTGTAAGAGGATGGAGGACAAATAAATAATAACTTCAAAAATATAAAAGATAGGAAAAAGTTGTATACAAGCACACTATTCCGGACCGATCTGCACTTTTTAAAGTTTAAACGGCTTTTCTAGCTTAAACGGTGAAGGAGGAGTAGCATTCCAAATAATAATAATAATAAGTAGACTGTAACTTTACAAGTAAAGTTGTGGGGCTTGCTAAAGCTCTTTAAAAGCATTTTTGTGGTAGTGGTAGATATTTAAAAATGTGTACTTTACTATTTAAAGCAACACTGTTTTAAAGTATTTATGGTTTTGAAAAACTTTAAAGTAGTGCTAGTTTCTGCATTAGTAATGGTGGTGACTGGTTATAGTTGAAAAAGTAGTCAGAAGAAAGTTAGAATAGCCTGAACATATAAAAGTTGGTTTGGTTTCTCTAGCTTGAACGGTTTAATGATTACTGTTGCTGGGCTTTATTATGCAAATTTTTATAGTTATTAGTTCATACAACTTTAATACAATTTGAAGTTAGGATACCCTGAAAATGGACCACCCGAGCGCCGCAGTGCTAGCTCTGCCACTAGAGATCCTGGTTCAAGTCCAGGCTCTGTCACAGCTGTCACGCTGTCACGTCCTGACCATAGATAGCTTGTATTTTCTATAGTAGAGTAGGTCAGGGTGTGACTGTTTTTAAAAAAAAATCTAGTTTAATTTTTCTATGTTTGGTTCTAGTTTCTGTTTTCTATGTTGGGGTTTTGTATGATCCCCAATTAGAGGCAGCTGGTCATCGTTGTCTCTAATTGGGGATCATATTTAAGTACTTGTTTTTCCCACCTGGGTTTGTGGGAGATTATTTTGAGTCAGTGTATGTTGCACCTCTTCGTCATGGTTTGTTGTTTTTGTTCATTAGTTTATTGTATGTCTTGCATAGTTTCACATATAAATAAACATGTGGGACGATACACACGTATGACACGGTCACCAGGTGTACGGTGTTTCCTCCAACACATTGGTGTGGCTGACTTCAAGGGTTAAGCTGGCATTGTGTCAAGAAGCAATGTGGCTTGGTTGGGTTGGGTTGTGATCTGGAGGACGCATAGCTCTCGACCTTTGCCTCTCCCAAGTCGGAGAAACTGTAGCTAAAAAGGGGTAAAAAGAAATATACACTACCATTCAAATGTTTTGGGTCACTTAGAAATGTCCTTCTGTTTGAAAGAAACACACATTTTTTGTCCATTAAAATAACATCAAATTGACAGAAATACAGTGTAGACATTGTTAATGTTGTAAATGACTATTCTAGCTGGGAACGGTTGTTTGTTAATGGAATATCTACATAGGCGTACACATGCCCATTATCAGCAAACATCACTCCTGTGTTCCAATGGCACATTGTGTTAGCTAATCCACGTGTATCATTTTAAAAGGCTAATTGATCATTAGAAAACCCTTTTGCAATTATGTTAGCACAGCTGAAAACTTTTGCAGATTAAAGAAGCAATAAAACTGGCCTTCTTAGACTAGTTGAGTATCTGGAGCATCAGCATTTGTGGGTTAGATTACAGGCTCAAAGTGGCCAGAAACAAAGAACTTTCTTTTAAAACTCGTCAGTCTATTCTTGTTCTGAGAAATTAAGACTATTCCAAGCGAGAAATTGCCAAGAAACTGAAGATCTCATACAACGCTGTGTACTACTCCCTTCACAGAACAGCATGAACTGGCTCTAACCAGAATAGAAAGAGGAGTGGGAGGCCCCGATGCACAACTGAGCAAGAGGACAAGTACATTCGAGTGTCTAGTTTGAGAAACAGAAACAAACAAGTCCTCAACTACCCACAAACACCAGTCTCAATGTCAACAGTGAAGAGGTGACTCCGGGATGCTGGCCTTCTAGGCAGAGTTGCAAAGAAAAAGCCATATCTCAGACCAACCAATACAAAGAAAAGATTAAGATGGGCAAAAGAAAACAGACACTGGACAGAGGAACTATGGCTAGAAGGCCAGCATCCCGGAGTCGCGTCTTCACTGTTGACGTTTCCAATGTGGGGACCTCGTCCCGGCATTATCTTGATTCTAGTTTAAAACCTCTTTGGGCTAGGGGGCAGTATTTTCACGTCCGGTTGAAAATCGTGCCCAAAGCATACTGCCTTTTACTCAGGCCCAGAAGCATATAATTGGTAGATTTGGATAGAAAACACATTATTTAGACAATAAACAACCTGAGGATTGATTATAAACATCGTTTGACATGTTAATACGAACTTTACCGGTACTATTTTGATTTTTCGTCTGCCTGTTGTGACCGCATTTGAGCCAATGGATTACTGAACAAAACGCATCAACAAAACATAGGTTTTTGGACATAAGAGGGACTTTATCGAACAAAATGAACATTTATTGTGTAACATGGAGTCTTGTGAGTGAAACCATATGAAGATCATCAAAGGTACGTGATTAATTTTATCGCTATTTCTGACTTTTTGTTACTCCTCTACTTGGCTGGAAAATGTTTGTATGGTTGTAGTTTTGTGTGCTGGGCGCTGTCCTCAGATAATCTTATGGTGTGCTTTCGCCGTAAAGCCTTTTTGAAATCTGACACAGCGGCTGGATTATATTGCCAACCATTTCAACATGTAGTAACAGCTCCATATTTTCTGGTCTAATGTAAATGTTGTCACAAGTGGTTTAATACTCTGTGGAAGAAGTGGAGGTTCCATGACACCTGATGTCCGGGCTCATGGGGGTGTGGCCACTGACCAGTTAAAACTTTATATCTAAAGAAGTCTTATTTAGAAGGCCAACATCACAATACATCTTCTCACAAATAGTTTCATATTCAATCAGATATTTTATACAACCATCAGATGCAAACCCCATAATTGAGAAGTGTACACAACCAAATAAACAGTAATGTGCGTTTCCTCTCCTTCATGAGATCACCAAATGAAAGAAACTCGACATGACTGTCCCTTAAGTTTTCACAGACTACTCCAACATTCTCAAAAATATAAATATTCTTTAATTATCCAATTTTGGGGACTAGGAGTTTTGGCAAGAAGAATCTCTGTCCTCCATAGGCTCTCTCCCTCAATACTCCATGGCAGTGAAGAGAGTTTCTACCAGGAATTTATGACAGTTGTAAAACCTGTGGTGGAAGAGAGAGAGGGGGGAGCCACGATATACACCCATAAGGGCCACGTCATGACATCATTTAAGTAGTTATAATTTATTGTGCACACTAGAGCTAGTGCAGACCAGAGCGGTAGTTGTGGTCATTGGTAGTGATCAGTAGTTGTGTGGTTGTGGTCAGCAGTTGTGGTCAGTAGTTGTGGTTAGCAGTTGTGGTCAGTAGTTGGGATCAGTTGTGGTCAGTAGTTGTGGTCAGTCTTTTTTTTACAGCATTTTAGAACGGTAGATATGGTTGGTCGATTTGTGGTTGTAGTCATTAGTTGAGTTAAATACTTGTGGTCAGTTATTATGTTCAACAGTGGTCAGTAGTTGTCGTGAGTAGTTTTGTGGTTGTGGGCAGCAGTTGTGTGGTTGTGGACCTTAGTGTTTTGGTCAGTAGTTGTGGTCAGTAGTTGTTTAGTAGTGGTCAGTAGTTTTGGTAAGTAATTGTGGTGGTTAGTAGTTATTGTGATTAGATAAGTGGCCAGTAGTTTTGTGGTTGTGATCAGTAGTTGTGGTCACTAGATATGGCCAGTAGTTGTGTGGTTGTGGTCAGTAGTTGTGGTCAGTAGTTGTGGTCAGTAGTTGTGTGGTTGCAGTCAGTAGTTGTGGTCAGTAGTTGTGTGGTTGTGATCAGAAGTTGTGGTCAGTAGTTGTATGGTTGTAGTCAGTAGTTGTGGTCAGTAGTTGTGTGGTTGTTGTCAGTAGTTGTGGTCTCTAAATGTGGTCAGTAGTTGTGTGGTTGTGGCCAGTTGTTGTGTGGTTGTGATCAGAAGTCGTGGTCAGATATTGTGTGGTTGTTGTCAGTAGTTGTGGTCAGTAGTTGTGGTCAGTAGTTGTGTGGTTGTGGTAAGTTGTTTTGGTCAGTAGTTGCAGTCAGTAGTTGTGTGGTTGTGGTCTGCAGTTGTGTGGTTCAGTTGTTGTGTGATCATTATTTGTGTTGTTGTGGTCAGTAATTGTGTTCACTCTTCACGCTCCTCATAATTTTTGCCCTCTGTTAGTATCCTAGCAACAGCTCCGTTTTGGAATCTCAAAGATGACACAGAGATCTCTTGCTTGGAAGAGAGAAGGCGATGGGTTACTAAAACGGGTCTAGTTACAGATTTGTACACACGATTTCTAATCCGTTTTCGGATTTGACAAGCAGAGAAGTAGGGAAAGATTTTATAAATTAGAATATTTTCTCTAACTTGTTGCATTAGTGGTGAAAATGGCAGTTGTTTGGGAAAAAGTTGGAAGAGGATGTGATAATGCAGTTCCTAAAACACCTGTAAATATTTTGATTCCGCGAACAGATATGAATAGCAGAGAAGTAGACACATATTCCAAATGCTCTAACAGTTCGGCAAACTTGTTTGGGTAGTGGTCAAAACCTCAGTTATTTCAAACATGCTACAGAAAATGTTGTTGATGCGGTTACTTAAACTTCTGTAACTTTTTATCAGAATATAATTTTGTGTTCCAACGGCAGATTTGAGTACCAGGGAAGTAGACGCTCTAACGCTATAACTTTTTGTTTAAGTTATTGCAAAGTGGAATAATTCGCTGCTTTGTGTTAAAGATGGCATATTTTCACTTAGAGCAGCTGTTCACAAACTTTTTATAGTCCCGTACCCCTTCAACATTCAACCTCCAGCTGGCGTATCTCCCTCTAGCACCAGGGTCAGTGCACGCTCAAATGTTGTTTTTTGCCATCATTATAAGCCTGCCACACACACTATACGATACATTTATTAACCTCTCTAGGGTATGTGGGACGCTAGCCTCCCACCTGGCCAACATCCGGTAAAATTGCAGAGCGCCAAATTCAAAAAACAGATATACACATAATAAGCATTCATAAAATATACAAGTGTTATACATCGGCTTAAAGATTAACTTCTTGTTAATCCAGCCACTATGTCAGATTTCAAAAAGGCTTTACGGCGAAAGCATACCATGCGATTATAGTAATCCAATAGCTCCAAGGCGGTCACAACAGGCAGAATTCATACTATGTAAAACAATGTTTATAATTAATCCTCAGGTTGTTTATTGTCTTTATAATCAATAACATTTCAACCGGACAATACCATTTTCAATAGAAAGGAAAAATAACAAACGGCGTGCTCACGGGAGCACGCTAAATCAGGTCTGCATTCTTCCCCTGTCCTCTGACCAAAATGGCTTTTTACTCGTTGTTTTTCAAAATAAAAGCCTGAAAACATGTCTAAAGACTGGTGACATCTAGTGGAAGCCATAGGAACTGCAATCTGATTCCTAACCCATTGAGTTGAAAAACAGTCACATGAAAATAATTGCATTTCCTGGATGGATTTTTCTCAGGTTTTCGCCTGCCATATCATTTTTACATTTACATTTTAGTCATTTAGGAGACACTCTTATCCAGAGCGACTTACAGTACTGAATGCATACATTTCATACATACACGTTATACTCACAGACATGATTTTAAACATAAGAATGAGTGTGAGTTTTTGTCACAACCCAGGCTCATGGGAAGTGACAAATTAACTTTAATAGGACCAGGGCACAAATAATAATAATCAAAAATGTTGCTCTTTATTTAGTCATCTTATATAAAAAACCTTATTTGTTCATCAAATTGTGAATAACTCACCACAGGTTTATGAGAAGGTTATACTTGAAAGGATGCATATAACTCTGCAATGTCGGTTTGAATTGGAGAGAGTCTCAGTCTTAAATCATTTTCCACACACAGTCTGTGCCTGTATTTAGTTTTCATGCTAGTGAGGGCCGAGAATCCACTCTCACATAGGTACATGGTGTCAAAGGGCATCAGTGTCTTAACAGCGCAATTTGCCAAGGCAAGATACTCGGAGCGCAGTACTATCCAGAAATGTGGCAGTGGCTTCTGATTAAATTACATTTTCACAGAACCGCTTGTTGCAATTTCGATGAGGCTCTCTTGTTCAGATATCGGTAAGTGGACTGGAGGCAGGGCATGAAAGGGATAATGAATCCAGTTGTTTGTTTGAATATATTTGCGGAGAGTCCCTGTAATCCTAGATCCAGATCATTCAGGCGAGAAAAAACATCACTCAGATAGGCCAGTCGTGTGAGAATCTCATCATCATGCAAGTGGTCAGACAAGTGAAAATTATGGTCAGTAAAGAAAACTTTAAGCTCATCTCTCAATTAAAAAAAACGTGTCAATACTTTGCCCCTAGATAACCAGCGCACTCCTGTATGTTGTAAAAGCGTTACATGGTCGCTGCCCATATCATTGAATAATGCAGAACATACACAAGAGTTCAGGGGCCTTGCTTTAACAAAGTTAACAATTTTCACAGTGGTGTCCAGAACGTCTTTCAAGCTGTCAGGCATTCCCTTGGCAGCAAGAGCCTCTCAGTGGATGCTGCAGTGTACCTAAGTGGCGTCGGGAGCAACTGCTTGCACTTGCGTTACCACTCCACTATGGCTTCCTGTCATGGCTTTTGCGCCATCAGTACAGATACCAACACATCTTGACCACCAAAGTCCAATTGATGTCACAAAGCTGTCCAGTACTTTAAAAATATCCTCTCCTGTTGTCCTGGTTTCCAGTGGTTTGCAGAAGAGGATGTCTTCCGTAATTGACCCCCCATAAATGTTACGGACCTATACCGGGAGCTGTGCCAGGCCCGCCACGTCTGTTGACTCATCCAGCTGTAACGCATAGAATTCACTGGCTTGTATGCGAAGCAGCCATATCTGCAGCAGCAGGAAGAATTAAGATGCTTCTAGCCCCTTCTAATTAATGGTATCTGTTGCTTTTATACATGTCTTACTACTCGAAAGTCTTCTTTATTCTCGCTCAAAATACTCCCGTGGCTTATTTTTCAAATTGTCGTGTTTTGTTTCCAAATCTCTGTTCAAGAGTGAAGGTTTCCCGCGAGAGAGTAACAGTTAATGTGATTGGATGTTATTTGACTAGGCTACCTATATTTGACATTGTGTTGTTATTTTGCTGAACACTAGATGGTTAAATTTTATTTTTGCCAGTGAAACGAGGCTACTCAGGCGAGAAAAAAAACTCACCCAAATGTATAAGCCCCGTTGGAAAATATAAATGGACTGTTTGAAAATGTGAAGAAAAAAAAGAAAAATTGTGAATCACATTTTTATTTGGCGTACACCCAGTTTACCTGACTTAGAGAATGGCAATTGGAAGTGATGATGTTACAATGGGGAGCTTTAGAATGTTAAATAAATGCCATGTAAGCGGATGGAGGACAAAAAAACAAAAAAAAATGTTTAACGTAAAATGTATAACAGATATCAAAAAGTTGTATACAAGCAACTCGAGTGAGAAGTTTGAACAGCGTTTGTAGCTTAACCGGTGTAGGCGAAGTAGCGTGCTAAAGAAGAAGAAGAAATAGAAGTAGTATGTCGATAATCTAAACTGGGGTTTATGCTTTGCCAGCCCCACAATAAGAATAATTATACTGAAGATTGAAGCTGGGGTTTATGCTTTGCCAGCCCCACAATAAGAAGAATTATACTGAAGATTGAAGCTGGGTATTATGCTTTGAAAGCCCCACAATAAGAAGAATTATACGAAGATTGAAGCTGGGGATTATGCTTTGAAAGCCACACAAATAGAAGATTTATACTGAAGATTGAAGCTGGGGCTTATGCTTTGCCAGCCCCACAATAAGCCCCACAATAATAATAATAATTTTGACAAAGATTCAGAATTGGACGTTTGCTTCGCATATCCCATTAATAACAAGTATGAAGATTTAGAATGGGATGTTTGCTTTGCAATCCCCATTAACTGTAAGTCAGCAGTATATTGAAGATTTAAAATGGGGACTCTTGTTTCGCAAGCCTCATCAAATGTAAATAAAAACAAATACATTAACAGCACAAAAAGTTATTGTACAACTATTAATAGGCCTACAAATAAAACAACGAATAAACCTTAGTACCTATAATATACAGTGGGGGAAAAAAGTATTTGATCCCCTGCTGATTTTGTATGTTTGCCCACTGACAAAGAAATGATCAGTCTATAATTTTAATGTTAGGTTTATTTCAACAGTGAGAGACAGAATAACAACAAAAAAATCCAGAAAAACGCATGTTAAAAAAGTTATAAATTGATTTGCATTTTAATGAGGGAAATAAGTATTTGACCCCTCTCAATCAGAAGGATTTCTGGCTCCCAGGTGTCTTTTATACAGGTAATGAACTGAGATCAGCAGCACACTCTTAAAGGGAGTGCTCCTAACCGCAGCGTGTTACCTGTATAAAAGACATCTGTCCACAGAAGCAATCAATCAGATTCCAAACTCTCCACCATGGCCAAGACCGAAGAGCTCTCCAAGGATGTCAGGGACAAGATTGTAGACCTACACAAGGCTGGAATGGGCTACATGACCATCGCCAAGCAGCTTGGTGAGAAGGTTACAACATTTGGTGCGATTATTCGCAAATGGAAGAAACACAAAAGAACTGTCAATATCCCTCGGCCTGGGGCTCCATGCAAGATCTCACCTCGTGGAGTTGCAATGATCATGAGAATGGTGAGGAATCAGCCCAGAACTACACGGGAGGATCTTGTCAATGATCTCAAGGCAGCTGGGACCATAGTCACCAAGAAAACAATTGGTAACACACAATGCTGTGAAGGACTGAAATCCTGCAGCGCCCGCAAGGTCTCCCTGCTCAAGAATACATATACATGCCCGTCTGAAGTTTGCCAATGAACATCTGAATGATTCAGAGGACAACTGGTGAAACTGTTGTGGTCAGATGAGACCAAAATGGAGCTCTTTGGCATCAACTCAACTTGCCGTGTTTGGAGGATGGGGAATGCTGCCTATGACCCCAAGAACACCATCTCCATCGTCAAACATGGAGGTGGAAACATTATGCTTTGGGGGTGTTTTTTCTGCTAAGAGGACAGGACAACTTCACCGTATCATTTGACGGGGCCATGTACTGTCAAATCTTGGGTGAGAACCTCCTTCCCTCAGCCAGGGCATTGAAAATGGGTCGTGGATGGGTATTCCAGCATGACAATGACCCAAAACACACAGCCAAGGCAACAAAGGAGTGGCTCAAGAAGAAGCTGAAGGAGCTGAAGGTTCAAGTTGCCAAACGTCAGCCTTGAAACCTTAATGACTTGGAGAAGATCTGCAAAGAGGAGTGGGACAAAATCCCTCCTGAGATGTGTGCAAACCTGGTGGCCCTTTGAATAGGGGTAGCTTTCCAATCTTTGGAGATCTCAGACGATACGAAAGAGAGCTAGTAATAGGGTTTGCAACAATTTCAGCTGATAATTTTAGAAAGAGAGGGTCCAGATTGTCTAGCCCGGCTGATTTGCAGGGGTCAAGATTTTGCAGTTCTTTCAGAACGTCAGCTATCTGGATTTGGGTGATGGAGAAATGGGGGAGGCTTGGGCAAGTTGCTGTGGGGGGCGCAGAGCTGTTGACCGGGGAACGGGGAAAGCATGGCCAGCCATAGAAAAATGCTTATTGAAATTCTCAGTTATCGCAGGATTTATCGGTGGTGACAGTGCTTCCGAGCCTCAGTGCAGTGGGCAGCTGGGATGAGGTGCTCTTATTCTCTATGGACTTTACAGTGTCCCAGAACTTTTTGGAGTTTGTGCTACAGGATGCAAATTTCTGTTTGAAAAATAAATATATATTGAAATATAGATGCCACAAGTTAGTTTGTCAGATTAAGAATTTGTATCATTATTAAGTTTCACTAATGCTGTAGTGGTAGAATGTCTGGGTCTAAACCCATAATGAGAGGACGAAATTAAATAAATGTATCTAGGTACTGACAAATTTCGTAATTTATGAATTTCTCAAAGATTTTTGCTATTGAACAGATTACTGTTACAGGTCTATAATTATTGGGGTCTAAGGAGTTTCCACCATTATGAAGAGGGGTCACTCGGGCACATTTCCAAACAAGAGGTATTTCACCAGTCGCTAAAGACATGTTGAATAGATCTAGAGGATTTTAACATTAGCAGTCCACTTTATACATGTGGGTTCCAATTCATCTAGGCCTGCTCCTTTGTCAATATTTATGTAATTAAGGAGAGGCAGTACAGAATATCAGTTGGCATCATTTACAGTAGTACCTGCCTATAGTATATATACATTTATATACTTACAAAGTATATATTTAGACCCATGCATAGGACCAGCCTGCAGTTTAGACAAGCGGATAGCTTTTAACAGCAAGTGATCAAAAAACTGTTTGGGGTATCAACTACAAGCACAGAAAGAGTGAAATTAAGGCCACGTAAAAGTGGATGAACTTCCCCTTTAACAAACAGTTTAAAACCCGCTTGAATGAGCCGCTAATCTTGGCTAGCTAGCTAAACTGCTAGCTAAGCTGCAAGCCATCAAGCTAACGAAGATAGCTGCTTAGATTTTCCAGATTTGGAATTGCCTCTTCTCATGGAGGCCTCTCCATTCAGAGGAAGAGACGAGCGCATCTTGCATTGTAGGAGTTGTCTCTACTATGCTCTTTTCTGGGCCCGAGCGGATTTTCAATGCAGTATCTACCATAAGCAGGCAAATCTCGGCGTTGCACAATTTGCTGGGGAAACCATGGCCAACTACCTTCTCCTTCTCTACACCTCAGGCTGGATGTCATTCTGATATGGTAAGAGTATGATATGGTAAAAGCAAAGCTGTCATCAAAGCAAAGGCTGGCTACATTGAAGAATCTCAAATATAAAATGTATTTTGATTTGTTTAAAACTCTTTTTGTTACTACTACATTCTTTCACAGTTTTGATGTCTTTACTATTATTCTACAATGTAACCCTGGAATGAGTACATGTGTCCAAACTTTTGACTGGTACTGTATATCTAACCAAATTATGAATGACAAGCATTGTAATTTTGAATTCCGTAAAATGAGTGTGGAAGAGGTGAACAGATTATTTTTGTCTACAGTGTCAACAATGACAAGCAACCTGGGTCTGACAACCTGGATATATTGCCACTACTATATGCCTTCTCTTCAATCTAAGCCTAAAGAAAAGTGTGTGATCTCAGGCATTGAGGGAAGCTAAACTCATTCCGCTACCCGAGAATAGCTTTACTGGCTTAAACAGCTGACCAATCAGCCTGCTAACAACCCTTAGTAAACCTTTAGAAGAACTTGTTTGACCAGATACAATGCTATTTCACAGCAAACAAACTATCGACTGACATTCAGCATGCTTAGAGGGAAGGGCACTCAACATGTACAGCCACACAAATGACTGATGATCGGCTGAAAGGAAGAAATGGAAGAAATTGATAAGAAGATTTCAGTGCAGCTTTTGACATTATCGATAATAATCAGCTGCTGGAAAAACGAATGCGTTACGGCTTTACATCTCCTCGAGAGATAAATGAACGGAGCAAAGTACAGAGAGATCCTTGATGAAAACCTGCTCCAGAGTGCTCAGGACCTCAGACTGGTGCGAAGGTTCACCTTCCAACAGGACAACGACCCTAAGCACCTAGCCAAGACAACGCAGGAGTGGCTTCAGGACAAGTCTCTGAATGGCCTTGAGTGGCCCTGCCAGAGCCCGGACTTGAACCCGATCGAACATCTCTGGAGAGATCTGAAAATAGCTGATGAGCAACGCTCCCAGTCCAACCTGATAGCTTGAGAGGATCTGCAGAGAAGAATGGGAGAAACTCCCCAAATACAGGTGTGCCAAGCTTGTAGCGTCATACCCAAGAAGATTGAGGCTTTAATTGCAGCCAAAGATGATTCAACAAAGTTCTGAATAAAATATCTGAATACTTACAGTGGGAAGAAAAAGTATGTGAACCCTTTAGAAAAACCTGGATTTCATTTTATCTGATCTTCATCTAAGTAACAAAAATAGACAAACACAGTCTGCTTAAACTAATAACACACAAATTATTATAATTGTTCATGTCTTTATTGAACACACCGTGTAAACATTCACAGCGCAGGTTGGAAAAAGTATGTGAACCCTTGGATTTAATAACAGGTTGACCCTCCATTGGCAGCAATAACCTCAACCAAATGTTTTATGTAGTTGCAGATCGGACATGCACAACGGTCAGGAGGAATTTTGTCCATTCCTCTTTACAAAACTGTTTCAGTTCCACAATATTCTTGGGATGTCTGGTGTGAACCGCTCTTGAAGTCATGCCACAGCATCTCAATCGGGTTGAGGTCAGGATTGACTGTGCCACTCCAGAAGGCATATTTTCTTCTGTTCAAGCCATTCTGTTGTTGATTTACTTCTGTCTTTTGGGTTGTTGTCCTGTTGCATCACCTAGCTTCTGTGAGCTTCAATTGGCAGACAGATAGCCTTACATTCTCCTGCAAAATGTCTTGACAAACTTGGGAATTCATTTTTCCATTGATGATAGCAAGCTGTCCAGGCCCTGAGGCAGCAAAGCAGCCCCAAAACATGATGCTCCCTCCACCATACTTTTCAGTTGGGATGAGGCTTTGATGTTGGTGTGCTGTGCCTTTTTTTCTCCACACATAGTGTTGTGTTTTCCTTCCAAACAACCCTACTTTAGTTTAATCTGTCCACAGACTATTTTGCCAATAGCGCTGTGGAACATCCAGGTGCTCTTTTGCGAACTTCAGCAAAGTTTAATTTGTGTGTTATTAGCTTAAACAAACTGTGTTTGTCTATTGTTGTGAATTAGATGAAGATCAGATCAAATGTTATGTGCCATTTATGCAGAAATCCAGGTCATTCCAAAGGGTTCACATACTTTTTCTTGCCACTGTATATAAGTGTAATATTTCAGTTTTCATTATTTTTTATATATTTCAAAACATTTTGAAACGTATGTTTTCATTTTCATTATGGGGTATTGTGATGTCATTATTGGGTATTGTGATGTCATTATGGTGTATAGTGTGTGTATATTGATGAGGAGGGAAAAAACATTTTTTTATCAATTTTAGGACACAACTCTCCTTCCGTGGCCTCCAACTGCTCTAAAACGCTAGTAAAACCAAATGCATGATTTTCAACCGTTTGCTGCCCGCACCCGCCCGCCTGACTAGCTTCACTACTCTGGACGGTTCTGACCTAGAATATGTGGACAACTACAAATACCTAGGTGTCTGGCAAGACTGTAAACTCTCCTTCCAGACTCATATTAAACATCTCCAATCCAAAATTAAATCTAGAATCGTCTTTCTATTTTGCAACAAAACCTCCTTCACTCACGCCGCCAAACTTACCCTAGTAAAACTGACTATCCTACCGATCCTCGACTTCGGCGATGTCATCTACAAAATAGCTTCCAATACTCTACTCAGCAAACTGGATGCAGTCTATCACAGTGCCATCCGTTTTGTTACCAAAGCCCCTTATACCACCCACCACTGCGACCTGTATGCTCTTGTTGGCTGGCCCTCGCTACATATTCATCGCCAGACCCACTGGCTCCAGGTCATCTATAAGTCTTTGCTAGGTAAAGCTCCGCCTTACCTCAGCTTACTGGTCACGATAACAACACCCACCTGTGGCACGCGCTCCAGAAGGTATATCTCACTGGTCATCCCCAAAGCCAGCACCTCCTTTGGCCACCTTTCCTTCCAGTTCTCAGCTGCCAGTGACTGGAACGAACTGCAAAAATCGCTGAAGCTGGAGACTTATATCTCACTTCAGCTATCTGAGCAGCTAACCGATCACTGCAGCTGTACATAGTCCATATGTAAATAGCCCACCCAATCCACCTACCTCATCCCCATATTGTTTTTATTTACTTTTCTGCTCTTTTGCACACCAGTATCACTACTTACATGCCATCATCTTCTCATCTATCACTCCACTGTGAAACTGCTTCGCCAGGCCAAATATATACACTCCTTTCTTGAAACATGAATACATTATCTTAACAGCCTTTATATCTATTATAGTCAGGTTAGTACAGTGGTGAACCTATAGATCTTCAGTGTGTGACAGGTTTGTGATTCTGAAAGGACAGCAACTGTAATACCAGCGCACTCATGTAGGAGAGTGAACTTTTTGTAGCACCCAAAGTTGTAGTGGAGGGTAAACACTAAGGGCCAGTGGTGTAGTGGAGGGTAAACGCTAAGGGCCAGTGGTGTAGTGGAGGGTAAACACTAAGGGCCAGTGGTGTAGTGGAGGGTAAACACTAAGGGCCAGTGGTGTAGAGGAGGGTAAACACTAAGGGCCAGTGGTGTAGTGGAGGGTAAACACTAAGGGCCAGTGGTGTAGAGGAGGGTAAACACTAAGGGCCAGTGGTGTAGTGGAGGGTAAACACTAAGGGCCAGTGGTGTAGAGGAGGGTAAACACTAAGGGCCAGTGGTGTAGTGGAGGGTAAACACTAAGGGCCAGTGGTGTAGTGGAGGGTAAACACAAAGGGCTAGTGGTGTAGTGGAGGGTATATGCAGGTATAAGCCGTATACCCACTTAAAAAAAGGCAATATACTCACTTCTTAATCCCTACTGATGTGAATCAAAATAGTGTATTGCAGGTATACGACTTATCAATTATGTAGTACAACAGAGAAATCATTCCTAAAGTAGCCTACACAATCGCAAAGCACGTGCAATAAACTCGGCAAAAAAATAAACGTCCTCTCACTGTCAACTGTGTTGATTTTCAGCAAACTTAACGTGTAAATATTTGTATGAAAATAAGATTGAACAACTGAGACATAAACTGAACAAGTTCCACAGACATGTGACTAACAGAAATAGAATCATGTGTCCCTGAACAAAGGGGGGGGGGTCAAAATCAAAAGTAACAGTCATTATCTGGCATGGCCAACAGCTGCATTAAGTACTGCAGTGCATCTCCTCTTCATGGACTGCAGCAGATTGGCCAGTTCTTGCTGTGAGATGTTACCCCACTCTTCCACCAAGGCACCTGCAAGTTCCCGGACATTTCTGGGGGAATGGCCCTAGCCCTCACCCTCCAATCCAACAGGTCCCAGACGTGCTCAATGGGATTGAGTTCCGGGCTCTTCGCTGGCCATGGCAGAACACTGACATTCCTGTCTTGCAGGAAATCACGCACAGAACAAGCAGTATGGCTGGTGGAATTGTCATTCTGGAGGGTCATGTCAGGATGAGCCTGCAGGAAGGGTACCACATGAGGGAGGAGGATGTCTTCCCTATAATGCACAGCATTGAGATTGCCTGCAAGCTCAGTCCGATGATGCTGTGACACACCGCCCCAAACCATGACAGACCCTCCACCTCCAAATTGATCCTGCTCCAGAGTACTGGCCTCGGTGTAATTCTCATTCCTTCAATGATAAACGTGATTCCGACCATCACCCCTGGCGAGACAAAACCACAACTTGTCAGTGAAGAGCACTTTTTGCCAGTCCTGTCTGGTCCAGGACGGTGGGTTTGTGCCCATAGGCGACATTGTTGTCAGTGATGTCTGGTGAGGACCTGCCTTACAACAGGCCTACAAGCCCTCAGTCCAGCCTCTCTCAGCCTATTGCGGACAGTCTGAGCACTGATGGAGGGATTGTGTGTTCCTGGTGTAACTCGGGCAGTTGTTGTTGCCATCCTGTACCTGTCCCGCAGGTGTGATGTTCGGATGTACCGATCCTGTGCAGGTGTTGTTACACGTGGTCTGCCACTGCGAGAACAATCAGCTGTCCATCCTGTCTCCCTGTAGCACTGCCTTAGGTGTCTCACAGTACGGACATTGCAATTTATTGCCCTGGCCACATCTGCAGTCCTCATGCCTCCTTGCAGCATGCCTAAGGCACGTTCATGCAGATGAGCAGGGACCCTGGGCATCTTTCTTTGGTGTTTTTCAGAGTCAGTAGAAAGCCCTCTTTAGTGTCCTAAGTTTTCATAACTGTGACCTTAATTGCCTACCGTCTGTAAACTGTTAGTGTCTTAACGACCATTCCACAGGTGCATGTTCATTAATTGTATAATGATTGTTTATGGCTCATTGAACAAGCATGGTGTTGTTGTCTTTAAACCCTTTACAATGAAGATCTGTGAAGTTATTTGGATTTTTACTAATTATCTTTGAAAGACAGGGTCCTGAAAAGGGGATGTTTCTTTTTTTGCTGAGTTTATATTCACATGCGGACCGCACACGTAGCCTAGTTTCAGCAGGCGTCAAAGAGTGTGCAGCTCTCAAAGGGTTTTGGCATGGAGCAGCTCACAGAAGAATGACATCGGTAGCCGGTAGGTTAGGAAAGACGTTAAAATGCTAACTTAGGCAACAATGGGTATACAAAGCAAGTATTTAAATAGTTTAGCACCACTACCACCACTGCATAGGGCCGATGGAAAGACAGCAGTCACACACAGCATTATGTTAAAAGATAAGCAAGTCTATAAACTCGGACATAAGCCAATCATAAGAATACAAAAAGCCCAATCGAGACGTACAACTATTACTTCCCATTTTAAAAAACATTTCACGTTTAGAACACGAAGTAACCGGTGACCTAAAGTTTAAAGTGGAACTGACAGCGTTAACTACTTCAAGATATGAAACATACAGATAATCATAATATCAAATTCCCAGAATTTATCCAATTGGTAGTTACAGTCTTGTCTCATCACTGCAACTCCCGTACAAACTCTGGAGAGGCGAAGGTCGAGAGCCATGCGTCCTCCGAAACACAACTCTGCACTGCTTCTTGACACACTGCTTGCTTAACCCAGAAGCCAGCCGCACCAATGTGTCAGAGGAAACAACGTACAACTGTCAACCGAAGTCAGCGTGCATGCGCCCGGCCCGCCACAAGGAGTCACTAGAGCACAACGGGACAAGGACATCCCGGCTGTCCAAACCCTCCCCTAACCCGGACGACGCTGGGCCTATGGTGTGCCGCCTCATGGGTCTCACAGTCGCTGCCGGCTGAAATCATTTTTCAGTGACTATACACAGCTAGAGATGCAGGTGACAATTTTTACGACTTATCAAATTGTATTTTTCACATGCGCCAAATACAACAACAGGTAGAGACCTTGCTGTAAAATGCTTACTTACAAGCCCTTAACCTTTTAAATGTAATGGCAAAATTTAGATTTCCGCCTAAATACCCAAAAGTAACTGCGAATTCATGTGTAATTACATGATTCTGACACGCAAAAACGTGGTATATTTGGAAAGACGACATCTGGGAGGTTATTAGGAAAATGATCTGTAGACAGATAGGAGTTACATAGTTCTGAATACACAAGGTCAAGCACACACAAAATAACCGTTTTTTATTTTTTAGTCATCTTTCATTGACAAGCTATAAGTGAATTATTGATGCCCAGAGCTGGAAACACATCAGATCGCTTCCACAACATGTGAACAATATCAGAAAGAAAATGGGATTGATAGACCTAACAACTAGAAATGGGATCGATAGACCTAACAACTAGAAATGGGATTGATAGACCTAACAACTAGAAATGGGATTGATAGACCTAACAACTAGAAATGGGATTGATAGACCTAACAACTAGAAATGGTTAGATGTTTTAGTAAGTGGTGTCAGGTGAGGTCACGGGACGAGGTGTCCCTAAACCTCTCCTTAGTAGCTTATGTCTGTAAATGAGATAATCCCAGTGCTATTACATATTTGCAATCCCTAAATGCCATTTATTCAGTAAAAAAACACAATTTCTACCATATCAACATCACTCCCACATTGTGGTGGTGTTATGGTGTCACGCCCTGACCTGAGAGAGCCTTTTTATGTCTCTATTGAGGTTTGGTCAGGGTGTAATTTGGGTGGGCATTCTATGCCCGTGTTTCTATGTTTGGGATTTCTTTGTTTCGGCCGGGTATGGCTCTCAATCAGGAACAGCTGTATTTCGTTGTTGCTGATTGGGAGTCATACTTAGGCAGAATGATTTTCCTTTGGGTTTTGTGGGTAGATATTTTCTGTTTAGTGTTTTGCACCTGACGGGACTGTTCGGTAGTTCTTTTGTTTTGCTTGTCGGATTTAGTGTTCAGTTTTATCATTAAAAATGACGAACACTTACCACGCTGCATTTTGGTCTGATTTCTCTTCCCCTTCATCTGAGGACGACGAAGACCGTTACATATGGGGTATCCAGGGTACATTCAAGTGTCCTTTCAACCTCTCCAAAGTGTCTGAATGTGGTAATTGCACTGTTTTTGCACACTGGATGTGCCTACAAGTTATTGTTCACAAAAAAAAAAATTCTACAACACCAACCTCTCTCAAACATTGTGGTGGTGTAGGGGGACATACAGGGGATATCCAAGTGTTTTTTCAACTTGTCCAAAGTGCCTGCACGTTTGGCCTACGCATATCCAATGGTACAAATTAACTGTTTCATAGTTTTGATGTCTTCACTATTATTCTACAATATAGAAAATAGTAAACAAAGAAAAACCCTTGAATGAGTAGGTGTGTCCAAACTTTTGACTGGTACTGTACATTAAACAATAGTTTGGAATTTGATTTCCCTCATTAAAATGCTAATCAATTTATAATATTTTTGACGTGTTTTTCTGGATTTTTTGTTGTTGTTATTCTGTCTCTCACTGTTCAAATAAAACTACCATTAAAATTATAGACTGATCATTTCTTTGTCAGTGGGCAAACATACAAAACCAGCAGGGGATCAAATACTTTTTTCCCTCACTGTACAAGGATGAAACTTAAAACAGCAAACTGTGAACTAATAATGAACAGATAATAACTACTTTGGAATGATATAACATTGAAATGACTTGTTACATAGGCCTATGTCAACTAAATCCAAAGCACAAAAAGCAGACAACTTATAAAAAACGAAAGAGAGATTTTTATTTCACCTTTATTTAACCAGGTAGGCTAGTTGAGAACAAGTCCTTTATTTAACCAGGTAGGCCAGTTGAGAACAAGTTCTCATTTACAACTGCGACCTGGCCAAGATTAAGCAAAGCAGTGTGACAAAAACAACAACACAGAGTTACACATTGAATAAAGAAACGTACAGTCAATAACACAACAGAAAAAGTGTATATACAGTCTATGCAAATGGCGTAAGGAGGTAAGGCAATAAATAGGCCATAGTAGCGAAGTAATTACAATTTAGCAAATTAACACTGGAGTGATAGATGTGCAGACGATGATGTGCAAGTAGAAATACTGGTGTGCAAAAGAGCAAAAAAAAGTGAATAAAAACAATATGGGGATGAGGTAGGTAGATTGGATGGTCTATTTACAGATGGACTATGTACAGCTGCAGCGATCGGTAGCTGGAGTAATTTTGTTTGCTAGCCGGGATATGTGCCTTGCTCGAGGTTAACTGGTGCTAGATTCGGGACAAGGGCGTTAGCCACTATAGCCACTTGGTAGCAGCTAGCTAGCTGTGATGATCCGATGCAAAGGTCCAGAGCTTACGGCAAGAATCTGGTGGTGTAGTGGATTCCAGTCGTGTTAGTGAAGAGTCCGGGAGACATCATGTGATCATAGGGTCCACTGAGCAGGCTGGGAGATGGACCTGGCTCAAGACTAGCTTCGAGGCTGGGCCACTCGGTAGCAGCTAGCTAGCTGCGATGATCAGGAGTAATGGTCCAGGGCTTACGGCAGGAATCAGGTGTTATAGTGGAGTCCGGTATGCTCAGGGTTGATAACGCGCTGTGCAGACTGGCAAGTATTATCCAGGCTAAAAGCAGCTGGTGTCTGTGCTAAAGGTAAAGGCCAGTAACAGTGGCTAACAATGACTAAGTAGCTAGTAGCTAATTAGCTGGTTAGCCTCTGATTGCTAGCTTCTGATGGAGGTTCTGGCTATAAGGTCTAAAAATAGCAGATCCGTATCACGTTGGGTGAGGCGGGTTGCAGGAAGGTATATTTAATTTAAAAATGGAAAAAGATTGAAAATATATTGAAATATATACAAAAGACAAAAAAAATCTAAATTTACACGGGAGAACGACAAACAACGTCTGCACTGCAACGCCATCTTGGATAACTTAATATAGTAAATTTGCTTTATAAAGTCATGAAAATAATTTACTTTCAGATCTAAAAGTGGATCCAATCCTTCTAGAAAGCAGTCGGCTGAGTCCAAATCCTCATTGTCCAAATCACTCCCTTGATCCGAGTCCGACTCCAGTATTTTATTTAAAGCTTCTTGTTGGTATTCTTATCATAGCTGCCTATTCTTTTAGGTTCCTGTCCGATATTCTTAGTTTTTCCCTTTTTTTCACCTTGAGAATCCATCTTTCATGCTAAAGCCATGAAATTAAAGCAATGAAATCTGTTAACAATTGAATGTAGCGTGCTCAGTGCGTCTCATCTCTGAGCCAGGTAGTTCGCATTAAGCATAGGTTCTAGGCCTTATCCCACCCAGTTCAACTGCGTATCCCTGGAAAGCTTTTCTCATTGGCTACAAGACTGTCAAGATGCCATAGTAGCCAATCCCCTGTGTAATAGATGCTGACAGCGCGACATCATAAGATATAGTCACTCGGTGGACATTCGATGTTATTATTACATCATCAGATAACATCATGTGATCCCCCCCCCCCCATGTAGCTATAGCTTAAACACAGACCAAACCGAAGCTTACCTTGTAAGATGTTTGCTGTTTGGTGAAAACGTTGTGTAAAATAAACATTTTGACTCTCGGGGCTGGTGATCGATAACGGGGCTGGTGATCAATAACGGGGCTGGTGATCAATAATGGTAATGGTCAATAATAAATCGTCATGATCTGTGGAGTCCCGGCTTTCGTATCAACTTATTCCGTCTTTATTTTGTTTATGCTTCACAACGCTAGCCGGAATGGAGGCATCTTGAAATTAGGTCATAAGGCCTCCGTTACATATTCGTAAAATCGTATGCCCATATATGGTAGTAAGTCACACCAAAGCTTTTGAAGCGACCGATCAATAGCCAAAATACTCAGCTTTCCGCAGACACCTTGCTTTTGCAGATAGGGGCCACCATTCTCATACCAGACTGGATTGAATAAAAACAATAATAAATTCCCCAGATATGTGGACTTTACAAGGCCGTTTTAAACACTATTATTGCACACAGAGTGAGTCCATGCAACTTATTAAGGGACTTCTTAATGCACATTTTTACTCCTGAACTTATTTAGGCTTGACATAACAAAGTGGTTGAATACTTATTGACTCAAGACATTTCAGATGTAAATTCTTTATTAATTTCTAGATGTTTCTGCAAACAGAATTCCACTTTGACATCATGGGATAGTGTGTGTAGATCAGTGACACAAATTATCAAATGATCAAAGGAATCCATTTTAATTTCAGTCTGTAACACAACAAAACGTGGAAAAAGTAAAGAAAACTTGTGTGAAAACTTTCTGAAGGCTCTGTAAATTTCTCTAGCACTACCAGCCTATAGTTTGATTTCAACAATGACCTTTTTAGAAATGAAATATTGCCTATATTTAATGCTATATTAACATGTAAGAAACTATATTGATAGCATCAAAAAATAACTTTCAATCACATCAAGCTTTAACCTGGATAGCCGACACCCGCATAGCTGATCATTGGGATGTCCCTACCCTTAACCCTAACCTTACCCTTAACCTTAACCTTAACTTAATGTTAACCTTAACCTTAACCCTAACCCTAACCCTAACCTTACCCTTACCCTTAACCTTAACTTAACGTTAACCCTAAACTTAACCTTAACCGTAACCCTAACCTTAACCCTAAACTTAATTTTACTTCAACCTTAACCCTAACCTTAACTTATGTAACATTAACCCTAGCCCTAACCCTTAAGCCTAACCCTAACCCTAACCTTAACCTTAACCTTAACCATAACCATAACCTTAACTTAACTTAACTTAACTTAACTTAACTTAACTTAACTTAACTTAACCCTAACCTTAACCTTAACCTTAACCTTAACCATAACAATAGCCATAACACTTACCTAACCCTAACGTTAACCCTAATCTTAACGATTAGACATTTCAACTTAAATGGGGTAGGGCTAGATACTGAATAGCGACCTATAATGGATGTTTGTGCGGTGTAGTAGGTGGAATTGCGTTGGAGCAAATTGGTGAGCAGCTGCTCTTGATCGTTGTCACAAAGCCCCACCCACTCCACTTGAGATAGAAGTTCAGAATGACAGTCTGTAAACAAGGTTGCATGGGATTTCTCTCAATGACTCTGTGCAGCCAATAGCAATGTTTGCTTTAAGCATATTGCCAGGAGCCGTTGTGGATTTCACAGCTTTAACGCAGTTACACCTCTAACATGTCAAAACATCAGGTATTCAGATTTTGGCTAAAGAGGATTCTGATTGAATCGGGTCCTGAAGACTTAGAAGAAATTAGAAATTTGTTTTCATAATAGTTTGTAATTTACATATTTTGGATAATGATATTTATTTCCAGTGGTGTAAAGTGCTTAAGTAAAAATACTTTAAAGTAATACTTAAAAAGTTTTGGGGGGTATCTGTACTTTAATTGACTATTTATATTTTTGACAACTTTTACTTTTACTTCACTACATTCCTAAAAAAAATAATGTACTTTTTACACCATACATTTTCGCTGACACCCAAAACACTTATCTAGAGAACATCTCTGGTCATCCCTACTGCCTCTGATCTGGAGGACTCACTAAACAGAGAACATCCCTGGTCATCCCTACTGCCTCTGATCTGGAGGACTCACTAAACAGAGAACATCCCTACTGCCTCTGATCTGGAGGACTCACTAAACAGAGAACATCCCTGTTCATCCCTACTGCCTCTGATCTGGAGGACTCACTAAACAGAGACCATCCCTGGTCATCCCTACTGCCTCTGATCTGGAGGACTCACTAAACAGAGAACATCCCTGGTCATCCCTACTGCCTCTGATCTGGAGGACTCACTAAACAGAAATGCTTCGTTTGTAAATTATGTCTGAGTGTTTGCGTGTGTGCCTGGCTATCTGTCAACAAAAAAACAAGAAAATTGTTCCCTCCGGTTTGCTTAATTTAAGGAATTTGAAATGGTTTATACTTTTACTTTTGATACTTAAGTATATTTATGTCACGCCCTGGCCTTAGAGAGACGTTTTATTTCCTCTAGTTTGGTTAGGTCAGGGTGTGATGTGGGGTGGGCAATCTAGTTTTTCTATTTCTTTGTGTTTGGCCGAGTATGGTTCCTAATCAGAGGCAGCTGTCTATCGTTGTCTCTGATTGGGAATCATACTTAGGCAGCCCTTTTTCCCACCTTCAGTGGTGGGATCTTGTTTTTGTACAGCTCAGTGAAAACCTGCAGAACGTAACGTTCGTTTTCCTTTGTTTGTTATTTTGTTTAGTGTTCTGAGTATAAATAAATATTTAATCATGAGCACTTACCACGCTGCACCTTGGTCTTCTCCTTACGACGGTCGTCATGATTTAATACCAAATACTTTTAGACTTTACTCAAGTAGTATTTTACTGGGTGACTTTCACT
This sequence comes from Salmo salar, assembly GCF_965601325.2. NCBI lineage: Eukaryota > Metazoa > Chordata > Actinopteri > Salmoniformes > Salmonidae > Salmo > Salmo salar. The sequence goes on from NC_138305.1 coordinate 18,101,334, forward strand.
TTTACTTGAGTTACTTTCTATTAAGGTATCTTTACTTTTACTCAAGTATGACAATTGAGTACTTTTTCCACCACTGTTTATTTCTATACTTTGATTAAAATGACCAATAATTATTGAAATTACTGTATTGTACTGTATTACACTGTATTATACTGTATTGCACTGTATTGTACTGTATTATACTTAAGCCCTTTTCTGTATTACAACAATAGCAGTAATTCTAGGCTCATGTCACAGGACTCTCAATTGCTTTTTAATAATTAATGGTACTAAAAATGTATATTTTTATTTTATTTCATCAAAATAAACTTTCATATCCTTTTTATCACAGTGAATCAGGTTACATTAAAATAATTAACTTAAATGTTTTCTATTTTCGTAAATGTAGGAACTATATGTTAGGGTTTATGGTATATATTTCTTGTTTATTTCATTACGCAGTAGATGGGTTTAGAGGGTAACACTCTGACACTTATAGTTTCCGGTTTGAATAAAACACAACCAGAATCCCTCACAGTTAACCGTTGCCGTGTCCTCCATTTGTCAGAGCAGCACTCGCGGCGCCTTGCTCTGTCCCCATGACTACCCGTTACAGCCAGACCGGAAATCCAACTCAAATAATATCCCCTGCGTAGCCACCAGAACCGGCCCATAAAAGATCCAGTACATTTCATAAATGCATCAGATTATATCAGGCGCATCTGTAAAAAAGAGCATCTGAATGGAAGGTTATATGTATGCACGAGGGCAGGGGTGAGGGAGGTGTCACGTGTCATTTCATCTGGAAAACCGGGCCTTCATGAGGAGAGGAGAGGAGAGGAGAGGAGGGGAGGGGAGAGGAGAGGAGAGGAGAGGAGATTCATTCTATTTTCTTCAGACTTCAGGCTTTAGAATGCAGCATGTGCATGGTCACTGGGGAGAGAGCACCTGGCCATTTCTCTCCATTATGCACTTCTCTCTGTCTCTCAATTAAATTAAATTCAAATGGCTTCATTGGCATGCGAAATATATGTTTACATTGCCAAAGCAAGTGAAATAAATAATAAACAAAAGTGAAATAAACAATAAAAATGAACAGTAAACATTACACTTCCAAAAGTTCCAAAATAAAAAAGACAGTCTCTCTCTCTCTCTCTCTCTCTCTCTCTTTCTCTCTCTGAGGACTGTGTAGGCCTAGTGATAAATGTATTATAGAAGTGGTAGAAAAACTTCAAGACTGAAGTGCTGTTGTGTGCCTCTGTCTCTCTCTCTCTACCATTCCCTCCCTTCCGCCCTCTCTCTCACCACCTTCTTCTCCCGCTGGTTCCAGAGGTGTGTGCCCGGGCTTGGAGCTCCTAGGGCGGGCAGTGGGGTATTGGGGGTGTTAGGTGAACCTCTGCTCCTTTACCCAGCTCTCTCTCTCTCTCTCTCTCTCTCTCTCTCTCTCTCTCTCTCCTCCCTCTCTCACTCTCTCTCCTCTCTCTCTCTCTCCCTCTCTCTCTCCCTCTCTCACTCTCTCTCCTCTCTCACCTCGTCAGCTCGCGCTCCGCTCCCCGCGCTGCCACTTCCGCTATAAAAGCCCTGGCGCAGCTCCCCGTGCCCATTAGCAGGCGCTAAATAACTGTTAACAGTATGTTACCCAGACTGCCCTGCTTCAGCTGGGAGACCCAACCAGCCTTCAAAGCTTTGCACGCAATTATGCAACATTGCTGAACATCCTACAGCTGTTTAATAAACAGCCCCGTTTAACACACACACTCTACCTAAAACAAACACACACACTCTACCTAAAACACACACACACACTCTACCTAAAACACACACACACGACCCAACATACTTCCCTCAAACACAGACACACCATTTAACACTTTACACTTGAAGTCCTCCTACAACTTCTATAACCTGGTTAGCACTAAACCTACACTGCCCTCAGCTCTCAGCCCTCAGCCCTCAACTCTCAGCCCACGAGAGAGAGAGAGAGAGAGAGAGAGAGAGAGAGAGAGAGAGAGAGAGAGAGGAGAGAGAGAGAGAGAGAGAGAGAGAGAGAGAGAGAGAGAGAGAGAGAGAGAGAGAGAGAGAGAGAGAGAGAGAGAGAGAGAGAGAGAGAGAGAGAGAGAGAGAGAGAGAGAGAGAGAGAGAGAGAGAGTGAGTGTGTGTGTATTTGGTCACTAGGACGGTATGTGCGGTGCCCCAAAGGCAGTCCTGAACGGGCGGTAGCTCAAGGAGAGAGAGGAGCATCCGCTATTACGGTGGAGGCCCTTGGGGTGAACTTTTCACTTCTGTTTAGAGTGACTTTTTCCTTCTTTCCTTTCCTGCGTCTCTCCCTGGTCGGACGGTTGGTGGAATGGCAGAGAAGCGACGCTCCCCGTGCACTCTGAGCGTCAAGGTGTATTTGGTCTCATAGAAGGACTCCTAACCTGCCTTGGCATCAGTGGAGACACTAACTCTGTGTGTAAAAACCTTATTGATGTTTAGCGAAGTGAACGAAGTATATAAATATACTCAATATTTGCATTAATGCGTTGATTGTTACAATAATCTCTCAATCCCTCTTTCTCTCTCTCTCTCTCTCTCTCTCTCTCCTCTGCTTTCTCTCCTCCTCCCTTCATCTCTCTGGAAGTTTTGTTTGATCATTGACTTGAACAGTAATATCCATAATGTGTCTGCCATGATGGGTAGGCCTTCACACATGTGTGGGAGCAGAGAGCAAGAGAGAGAGACCTTGCTGTGAAGACATTAAAAATCTCAACTCAAATGACCTGATTCCTGACTAACTGTTTCCTTCCTTATCAGAGTCAGTAGAGTCCTACAGGGTCAGGTAGTCAGTATCTGTGTTGAAAACCTGTTCTAACATAATGTTCTAACTACCTTCATCAAACTACAGAGAGAGAAGCTTCCTGCCTGGCGTCTGCCTTCTTCTAAAACAGCAGCAGATAGACACTGTTAGGCCTAGCAACTATTCTCCAGATAGAGAAACAGAATAATTCAACTAAATGTAACCAGTAAAGTATTTTGTTTTAGATTAGGCATCGAGGATAAACTCTTTTATCTACCGGAGAAATAACACCCGCCACAAACCCCTGCCTGCTCGTGTCCGGAGGCTCCGTGTTGGTCTCCCTCGGTTCCGGTGGAGGCTGAGCTCGTAGCTCTGGTCTGTGTCAGAAGTCTCGCCCACGCGGACTCGGAGCTCCCAGTCAGTCCCACCGCGAGGGATAATGACCGATACCGACGGAAGGTGGCACAGTTACCCAGCACGAAGCTATAGAGCCGTAAACCCACAAAGTATCAGTCAAGAACACACACACTGGAATAAAGATAGAGGTAAGTCTGACTCGCAGCGGTGTAAACCAACGAAGCATTAGGCCTATACTTCATTCCAGTCTGACAGAAATGTATATATTATTTAAACATATTTTCTTTCCTGTGAAATTCATTTAGAGCAACGAAAGATAATAGATATGATCAGATAATGCAATATTTCAGATTACTGACAGAGCTTTTTAGAAGATTTAACACACAATAAACAGTTTAGGAAATATAGGAAAACGCACCATGTAGAACGAAGTATAAATATTAAATTAGTAGACCTGCTGACAAACGCTGATATCAAAATCGAAATTAGTTAAAAATAATACAAAAAAAAATGAAATAACAGGTTAACTGACAGGCTAGTTCCTGGTTAACTCATAGGCTAGTTCCTGGTTAACTGATAGGCTAGTTCCTGGTTAACTGACAGGCTAGTTCCTGGTTAACTGACACAGCTAGTTCCTGGTTAACTGACAGGCTAGTTCCTGGTTAACTCATAGGCTAGTTCCTGGTTAACTGACAGGCTAGTTCCTGGTTAACTGATAGGCTAGTTCCTGGTTAACTGACAGGCTAGTTTCTGGTTAACTGACAGGCTAGTTCTTGGTTAACTGATAGGCTAGTTCCTGGTTAACTGATAGGCTAGTTCCTGGTTAACTGATAGGCTAGTTCCTGGTTAACTGACAGGCTAGTTCCTGGTTAACTGATAGGCTAGTTCCTGGTTAACTGATAGGCTAGTTCCTGGTTAACTGATAGGCTAGTTCCTGGTTAACTGACAGGCTAGTTCCTGGTTAACTCATAGGCTAGTTCCTGGTTAACTCATAGGCTAGTTCCTGGTTAACTCATAGGCTAGTTCCTGGTTAACTCATAGGCTAGTTCCTGGTTAACTGACAGGCTAGTTCCTGGTTAACTGATAGGCTAGTTCCTGGTTAACTGATAGGCTAGTTCCTGGTTAACTGACAGGCTAGTTCCTGGCATATATTTTATTGGTTAAATAAATAATGTGCTTATTTTTGTTGTTATAAATATAATGTGTAAATAGCTATAGGTAAAATAAATGTGAGTATAATCACATGTTTAAATGTCCATTCTACAAAAACAAAAATACTTATATGTCTAATATATATTCTGTAAATAATATGGTTGAATGCTCATTAATGCAAATATTCCCATATAGTTACATTAATATTGCCAGATAATTCGGGTTTTCTATACCAGAAATGCAGAAAATTAAACCCAGGAGGTCAACTTGGTTTGCGTTTGAAAAAAAGAAATAGAGGCATATTCTGTCAAATATTAATTTGTTTTTGTAAAATATAGTCCATGTATTTGGTTTTGTAAAATGTAGCCTATGTATTTGTTTTTGTAAAATATAGCCTATGTATTTGGTTTTGTAAAATATTGCCTATGTATTTGGTTTTGTAAAATGTAGCCTATGAATTTGGTTTTGTGAAAATATAGCCTATGAATTTGGTTTTGTGAAAATATATGCATTTGTTTTTGTGAAACTATCTGTCGTATTGTAAAAATATCGCCAAATTATTCGTCAATTAAAGTTCGTTTTAGTGGGAATATCCATTATGGTCGAATAATCTTTCAAAAACAGAGTAACTAAATACTGAAGCAAATACAAATCCGAAAATGCAATTCTGAATAAAATGTCTTTGCAATTAAAAGAAAATATATTTAACCAAGGGAAATAACTAGGCCAGTATAGTGCAATTGGATATAATTACATTCAAATGGTCTGAATGTATATGTTCGCAGCATGTCAATTTAGGCCCAGGTCATGTATGTGTCCAGTCTGAATATGGAATGATGTTGCGCTGAGTGGAGCTGTGGAGTGGAGGCATATTGCCATAATGATAGCCATGACTTAAAAACAAATAGAAAATAAAACAACGTGACCGGTGTTAAAAAACGGACGTGTTTTTGATGTTGAAACATTAACCATTAAAATAAGTTACCCTCCATTTCAAATGGAGATTGGTTTGGTTCTCAACGCTAAATGGCGAGATATCCAGTCTAAACTATAGGAGTTTTTATATAAGACATTTCTCCCCGGGAGCCGCGGACAATACCGTCATTTAATCTGATAACCGGCAGAATATGACAGCGGCATTTCCCGCTACCATCCTACATTTACATTACATTTACACCAATAAACGATGATGACGTGCTGTTTATAATACCCCCCCGGGTTGTGTACATTGTGCCAGGGGTGAAAGAGAAGCCGCGGGACTGTCCTCGCGCTTGTTTATTTATAGGCTTGCTCCATATGTCTTCACATGCACGGGCCCTAACGGACATTCCCCGCATGACCACGCACTAATTTACAAGCCTGAACAGCACGAAGGAACAGACGGTAAACTGGACGCCTCCGGTAGGTTTAATTTACAGTGTTCCAGTCTAAAACACATCAGATCGCGATTCAACACTGAGCACCGTTAAAGAACAGGTATGTGGTAAAATTACATTTATTTATATATATCTATAGGCATATCATTGTTTTCTATAGGCTATATTATTAATATATCATTAATAATATGCATATCAATTACAGTAATCTATCCTAAATAATCCTTTAATTTATTTTTAAACAGTCGTTTTGGTTATAATAGTGCACTATACACTAATGCAAATGTAATGTAAATTAGTGCACTACAGTCTCCATACACTCATATCCAGACGGTTCCTTTCTAGAATAGGGATAGCCAATAGTCCAGACCAGCACCATGCCGGGTTGTTGGGACGGTTCCTCAATAGTCCAGACCAGGACCATGACGGGATGTTGGGACGGTTCCTCAATAGTCCAGACCAGGACCATGCCGGGATGTTGGGACGGTTCCTTTCCAGAATAGGGATAGCCAATAGTCCAGACCAGCACCATGCCGGGTTGTTGGGACAGTTCCATAATAGTCCAGACCAGGACCATGCCGGGATGTTGGGACGGTTCCATAATAGTCCAGACCAGCACCATGCCGGGTTGTTGGGACGGTTCCTCAATAGTCCAGACCAGGACCATGACGGGATGTTGGGACGGTTCCTCAATAGTCCAGACCAGGACCATGCCGGGATGTTGGGACGGTTCAATAATAGTCCAGACCAGCATCATGCCGGGTTGTTGGGACGGTTCCTCAATAGTCCAATAAGTGTGCCGCCCTCAATCACAAGGCAGTACAGGTTGTTGCGGACGGCCCAGTACATCACTGGGGCTGAGCTCCCTGCCATCCAGGATCTCTATACCAGGCGGTGTCAGAGGAAGGCCTGGAAAATGGTCAAAGACCCCCACCACCTAAGCCATAGAATGTTCACTGCTACCGCACGGCAAGCGGTACCGCAGCGCCAAGTCTGGGACCAAAAGGTTCCTGAACAGCTTCTACCCCCAAGTCATAAGACTGATGAACAATTAATCAAATGACTACCTGGACTATTTGTATTGAACGCTCACAACACAATTACACACACACACACACACACACAAACACACACACACTTTCACACTCTTCACAAATGCTGCTGCTGCTCTGTTTATTCTCTATCCTGATTGCCTAGTCTCTTTTACACCTATCTACATGTACATTTTACCAGAGGTGGAAAAAGTACTCAATTTTCACACTCCATTAAAAGTAAAGATACCTTAATAGAAAATGACTCAAGTAAAAGTGAAAGTCACCTAGTAAAATACTACTTGAGTAAAGTCTAAAAGTATCTGGTTTTAAATGTACTTGATGGAAAAAGTAGTACATTGTCATACTTGAGCAAAAGTAAAAAGTAAATGCTCTACATTAAATTCATTATATTAAGCACACTCCAACACTCAGACATAATTTACAAACATAGTATTTGTGTTTAGTGAGTCCACCAGATCAGAGGCAGTAGGGATGACCAGGGATGTTCTCTGTTTAGTGAGTCCACCAGATCAGAGGCAGTAGGGATGACCAGGGATGTTCTCTGTTTAGTGAGTCCTCCAGATCAGAGGCAGTAGGGATGACCAGGGATGTTCTCTGTTTAGTGAGTCCTCCAGATCAGAGGCAGTAGGGATGACCAGGGATGTTCTCTGTTTAGTGAGTCCACCAGATCAGAGGTAGTAGTGATGACCAGGGATGTTCTCTGTTTAGTGAGTCCACCAGATCAGAGGCAGTAGGGATGACCAGGGATGTTCTCTGTTTAGTGAGTCCTCCAGATCAGAGGCAGTAGGGATGACCAGGGATGTTCTCTGTTTAGTGAGTCCTCCAGATCAGAGGCAGTAGGGATGACCAGGGATGTTCTCTGTTTAGTGAGTCCACCAGATCAGAGGTAGTAGTGATGACCAGGGATGTTCTCTGTTTAGTGAGTCCACCAGATCAGAGGCAGTAGGGATGACCAGGGATGTTCTCTGTTTAGTGAGTCGTCCAGATCAGAGGCAGTAGGGATGACCAGAGATGTTCTCTGTTTAGTGAGTCCTCCAGATCAGAGGCAGTAGGGATGACCAGGGATGTTCTCTGTTTAGTGAGTCCTCCAGATCAGAGGCAGTAGGGATGACCAGGGATGTTCTCTGTTTAGTGAATCCTCCAGATCAGAGGCAGTAGGGATGACCAGGGATGTTCTCTGTTTAGTGAGTCCTCCAGATCAGAGGCAGTAGGGATGACCAGGGATGTTCTCTGTTTAGTGAGTCGTCCAGATCAGAGGCAGTAGGGATGACCAGGGATGTTCTCTGTTTAGTGAGTCCTCCAGATCAGAGGCAGTAGGGATGACCAGGGATGTTCTCTGTTTAGTGAGTCCTCCAGATCAGAGGCAGTAGGGATGACCAGGGATGTTCTCTGTTTAGTGAGTCCTCCAGATCAGAGGCAGTAGGGATGACCAGGGATGTTCTCTGTTTAGTGAGTCCTCCAGATCAGAGCCAGTAGGGATGGCAATGCATAATATTGATAGGTGTTTGAATTTGCAACTAGCTCTCACATTCTCACATCAGAATGAGACTTTCAACCAAATTTCCAAGTGGTTAAGGTTAAGTTTAGGCATTAACTCGGAATGGTTAAAGTAACGGTTAAGGTTTAAAACAAAATTATCAAAGACAACTCTCTATCGCTGGATTTGAACTTGCTTACGACCATCCGCCATCCCCGGTCTACGAGGCCTAGGTATGGGAGTAAAAATTACACATTTTCTTAAGAATATGGGGAAGTAAAAGTAAACGTTGTCCAAAATATAAATACCTCAAAAAACGACCCTAAGTCGTTCACAGTTTTTTGACTTCATTACTTTATACTTTATATTTTAGCGACCTTGTACCCAAGCACATTGACTCGGTACCACAGTACATGTACTGTACAGCCTCATTATTGTTATTTTATTGTGTTACAAATGTTTTATTTTGGTAATTGTCTTACTTTTTAAAGGTAGACTCAGCGATATGATGTATACGCAGAAAGTAAACAGTACAGTGGTCCAATTGGCTAACATGCTGTAACACTGTGACGGGAACCTGTGACTGGAACCTGGGACGTTCTGCTAGCGGCGGCAGCATCATTTCGCTGAGTCTAACTCCGCAGTGTTGGGAAAGGGGCTCGTAAGTCAGCATTTCATGGTAAAGTTCTACACCTGTTGTATGTGACAATTTGTCAATTTGATTTGGTTTCTCTCTAGAAAAGGGATATTAAGGTGCAATAATACTGGCCGGTGGTTGTTGTGTCTGTCTGTCTAGCTCAGGGGGGGCTCCCTTGCGGGGGTGTAACGGGCAAACATGCGGAGCATGTTGGGCGGTGGTGTGAGAATAGGCGCTCTGCACCGGGGCCATGATTCATTCACGAGCCCCCTTCACCATTTAACACGGGACAGCTCGAGGAGGTGGGACTTAGGTGAGATCAGGGGCTCAATTGGACGGGAGGCAGAATAATTGACAGCTGACAGCCCAGCCCTTCAGCAGCCCTCAGATTATTTACACTTTCTAAAACTGGGGCCACTGCGGTCCGCATGCGCTCAGCTCACACACATCAGAAGGTCTATTTCACTAGCAGCTAAACGTCTCATAGCTGCGTCCAGTTGGAGAGAGAGAGAGAGAGAGAGAGAGAGAGAGAGAGAGAGAGAGAGAGAGAGAGAGAGAGAGAGAGAGAGAGAGAGAGAGAGAGAGAGAGAGAGAGAGAGAGAGAGAGCGAGAGCGAGCGAGAGAGAGAGAGAGAGTGTGTGTGTGTGTATTTGGTCACTAGGACGGTATGTGCGGTGCCCCAAAGGCAGTCCTGAACGGGCGGTAGCTCAAGGAGAGAGAGGAGCGTCCGCTATTACGGTGGAGGCCCTTGGGGTGAACTTTTCACTTCATTTCACTTCTGTTTAGAGTGACTTTTTCCTTCTTTCCTTTCCTGCGTCTCTCCCTGGTCGGACGGTTGGTGGAATGGCAGAGAAGCGACGCTCCCCGTGCACTCTGAGCGTCAAGGCGCACGCGTTCTCGGTGGAAGCTCTGATCGGGTCGGAGAAGAGACCGAAGCTCGGGGAGGACGACACTAGAGTGTGCTTTCTCGAGGAGGTCACGGAGGTGTTGGAGCTGCCCAGTAACGGAGGGGAGAGAGAGGAGAGGGCGTGCAACCGCGCCAGCGACCGGGGCAGTGAGATAGAGTGCGTTAGTGACGGCTCGCGTAAGTAAAGATTGTTACCCTGGAGTGGTGACACCGAAGACGACTTAAAATACATTCACCACCACTCCCTATAAAAACGCACACCAAACTAAACATTTAATAATGACATATTATGAGGCTACAACTATTGCAACAGCTACTCATACTCAGGCGAAACTGCTGTAGGCCTATCCTGTAACTGAGACGATAAATCTAATCGAGTTTTTCCTCTTTGACCTGTTTTTATTGCTCGTTGTTGTTGTGGGTGGTGGTTGTTTATTACTGCATAGCCTCAACAATAAGACAATGATTGTATGAACCGAATAATTGACATTAAGTAAATTACTACTAGAATGAAATAAAATAAAATCGATGACCTGCAATAACCATGTAGGCTGTAGAAATATCCTCATAATAATAACAACAGTAAATACAAATACTGTTATAAATGTAGTCTAAACTTGAACATAATTACAGACTATTTACAGAACCAAATGCACAGAGTAAGGGCCTAAAATATTTATCTGGGTTCAGAAACACAGACCATTTGAAACATGTATTAAAATGTATCTGATTTAAACATTAATGACGGGCTGATATGTTTTGCCCCTGTAGAGATATTATTTAATATCCGGTTATTGGTCGAGTAAATAGAACGGCTGTGCACGTCGTGACTAATCAGCCGCTTTACGAGTCTTGTTACAATCATAAACACGCCAATTAGCTATTACCGGCAGGAAGATGGCCTCTGATGAGGGCCGTTATATGAACGGGGTTTTAGACTCGCGTTAAAAAACACAGAAACACAACAAACTGTTCTATTGTAAATTAATTTTAAAAAATATGATCAAGACTATTCCGTATCAGCCTAGTTGTATCCGTCAGAAAATAATGTTTTTTTCTTCAGTGCGGTTAAGCCTGGGTGTTGCACTGTGCTGCCTGTGATTCTATTGTCCTTATATATTACTTATTATTATTATTATTATTATTATATATTACTGTATTGTACATGAATATAATATTTATTTCTATTTAACCTTTATTTATCCAGGGAGTCCCATTGTCATATCTCTTTTAACAGGCAGGGAGACCTGTCCATGACTCAGACGTTATAATAGCCTATTCATAGAATTTACTAAAATATAATCTAACTTCATTGTCAATTAAAGGATGGTAATTTGTCTTTGGCCTCACCGTGATAATAGATGGTAACATAACAGGAGAGATAATATGGTCATAAAATAATATATGACCGTAGCGCTATAGTTTATTACATTTACGCCTGTCTGGTTGTGGGCTGACCAATACAGAACATATATTGTTATATTGTCTGCGGCCTGAACACCCATTTTGACAGCAACACAAATGGTCCAGTCTAGTCTAGTCAGGTCTGGTCCAGTCTAGTCTAGTCAGGTCTGGTCCAGTCTAGTCAGGTCTGGTCCAGTCTAGTCTAGTCAGGTCTGGTCCAGTCCAGTCCAGTCCAGTCCAGTCTAGTCAGGTCTGGTCCAGTCTAGTCTAGTCCGGTCTAGTCAGGTCTGGTCCAGTCCAGTCTAGTCAGGTCTGGTCCGGTCCGGTCTGGTCTGGTCCGGTCCAGTCTAGTCAGGTCTGGTCTAGTCTAGTCAGGTCTGGTCCAGTCTAGTCAGGTCTGGTCTGGTCCATTCTAGTCTAGTCAGGTCTGGTCCAGTCCAGTCTAGTCAGGTCTGGTCCAGTCCAGTCTAGTCAGGTCTGGTCCGGTCCGGTCTGGTCTGGTCCAGTCTAGTCAGGTCTGGTCTAGTCTAGTCAGGTCTGGTCCAGTCAAGTCTGGTCCAGTCTAGTCAGGTCTGGTCCAGTCTAGTCAGGTCTGGTCCGGTCTGGTCCTGTCTAGTCAGGAGCGGCCCGTTTGGCGACGAACAGAGAGCCATGATTATAATAACTGATGGGGAAATGAAACACACACACACACACACACACACACACACACACACACACACACACACACACACACACACACACACACACACACACACACACACACACACACACACGACTATACTTTAGGCCTATTGCAGTCACTACTAGCCCGTACTAGGATACTAGCCTGTACCAAACTACTACATTATAACAAGATTTGTGTTGCTGGTGTCTGACCCGGACTGTCTCTCCGTAGTGGAGAGCTGTGACATGCTGTTGGAAAGCCCCGACCCGGAGGCCCAAGCCCAGCGCGCGCCACCGGTAACAGTAACGGTTCCCGGAGATGAGATGCGCGTGGACTTGCAGGGCTCCGACCTGTGGAAACGGTTTCACGAGATCGGTACAGAGATGATAATTACGAAGGCGGGCAGGTGAGAGAAACGACACGGTAACGACACGGTAACACAGAGGCTAAAGAAACAGTCCGTGAAGAAGAGGACAACAAGCCTTTGTCTTGAACTTTAAACAATGTGTAGATATTTTACATGCGCTTTCTGCTGTGACGGAAAAAGGTTATTATTTTTAATTTAAAACATGTTTTAAATTAACTGGTCCTTCAATGTTGCAGTTATGACGCAAGGATTATTAAGTGTCTTAACAGAAATTTAAAGCAGATTTACAGTCTAATCACAATTTGTTTGATTTAACCGGATTGATCAGAAACAAAACGAAATAGTTTAATAAAAAGGGAAATACTGTGAACAGAATTTTAATGAAAAGTTTACGCAAAATTACAGAAAACCACCTTTGACTAAATATAATAATAATAATAATAATAACAATAATAATGTTTTATTGTAATGTTATAAGGTAGTATTGTAGTGTTGTTTAAATAATAATGTAGCTAATTCTGTCGTAGCCTATAGGTCCACCTTTCATCCATGATTTGTATTTTCTCCTAGTCCTAGGGCCTAGGCCAACCATAATCATATATTAGGCTAAAGTGCTGATATTTATATCAATGTGTAAGAAATGTATATTTCATGGCACGAGAAAACAAATAATCTGAACAATTGTAAAAACGACCAACTGACTATTGTTGCATCGCTTTACACAGCCAGTGTAGGGTAGCTAATCCAAATATTTATTAAACTACATATTTTATGTATTAATGTGACTCAATTTAATGTTTTCTGTCCTCCCGGTGCAGGCGGATGTTCCCCGCTATGCGCGTGAAGATCTCGGGTCTGGACCCTCACCAGCAGTACTACATTACCATGGACATCATCCCCGTGGACAACAAACGATACAGGTTAGGAATAAAACACAAAAATTACTTTTATATAGGCCTAAACTATACAACTAATACAGGCATAACAACCCCGTGGACAACAAATAATACGCCGCTACAGGTCAGGAATTATCCGATGGGAAATCCCTTTCTGATAACCGACACTAGTGCAGGTATTTCTGCTAACGTTTATATATATAGATTAACTGTGCTAGGCTAGACAGGCGTCTTGGTTTCTTTGATATTATAGCATAAAAAACCTTGAGAGGTTTATTATTAAAGTTGTAAAAGTTTGTGTCGGTGAACTGGGAACAAAGCGGAACAAATGGCGGTCGGGAACCGTTCAGTCCGCGATGGTTGTGTCCTTGTGCGGTTTGGACAGGAAACCTCCCAGTCCTGACGGTCAAATAACAAATGCTCCAATAACATGAACACAAAACACAGTGTTGATGTTATTTCTCTCTTTCTCTCTTTTTCTGTGTGTGTGTGTGTGTGTGCAGGTACGTGTACCACAGCTCCAAGTGGATGGTCGCGGGAAATGCGGACTCCCCAGTGCCGCCGCGTGTGTACATCCACCCGGACTCTCCGGCTTCTGGTGAAACGTGGATGCGTCAGGTGATCAGCTTCGACAAACTCAAACTGACCAATAACGAACTGGATGACCAGGGACATGTAAGTTACCTATTTATTATACATGTTTATATGTGCAACACGTAACATTATGACGACTGTATTATTACTTGGACTAAATCTACTTCATTTGGTGGATGGATGATGGATATATTGACTGATTGATGGATATATTGACTGATTGATGGATATATTGACTGATTGATGGATATATTGGCTGATTGATGGATATATTGACTGATTGATGGATATATTGACTGATTGATGGATATATTGACTGATTGATGGATTGATGGATATATTGACTGATTGATGGATATATTGACTAATTGATGGATATATTGACTGATTGATGGATATATTGACTAATTGCTGGATATATTGACTGATTGATGGATATATTGACTGATTGATGGATATATTGACTAATTGATGGATATATTGACTGATTGATGGATATATTGACTGATTGATGGATATATTGACTGATTGATGGATATATTGACTGATTGATGGATATATTGACTGATTGATGGATATATTGACTGATATATTGACTGATTGATGGATATATTTACTGATTGATGGATATATTGACTGATTGATTGATGGATATATTGACTGATTGATGGATATATTGACTGACTGATGGATATATTGACTGATTGATCGATATATTGACTGATTGATTGATTTATGAGCTACTGGTAAATCTTGATCAGAATGCTATTTGTATGAAGTGACTTTAAACTGGAAAAACTTGAGGAAAGGGGATTTCAAAAGAATGAATCTGAAATTGTGCTTGAAGTTTAATATTTTATAAAATGTTTACTTTTTGTAATACAGTAGATGTCGTGTTTGATAAAAGGACAGAAATTGTAAATATTCTGAATGAAAAGATCACGTTTATTGAGGTCATATCTTGGTTGTTATCAGAGGAAATAGATGTGTGTGTTTCTGTGTGCTTGTGTGTGTGTTTCTGTGTGTACATGCATGCCTACGTGAGTCTGTATGTGCAAGTATGCGTCTGTGTTTTATGATGTGAGAGAATAGCAGGTAATTCCATTCATGTGTAATTGTGTAGTTCTTTTGTGGTATAATAGTGCCCTAACCATGCTGTGTGTGTGTGTGCTGTGTGTGTGTGCTGTGTGTGTGTGTGTGTGTGTGTGTGTGTGTGTGTGTGTGTGTGTGTGTGTGTGTGTGTGTGTGTGGTGTGTGTGTGTGTGCTGTGTGTGCTGTGTGTGTGTGCTGTGTGTGTGTGTGCTGTGTGTGTGTGTGTGCTGTGTGTGTGCTGTGTGTGTGTGTGTGTGTGTGTGTGCTGTGTGTGTGTGTGTGTGTGTGTGTGTGTGTGTTCAGATCATCCTCCACTCCATGCATAAGTACCAGCCGCGTGTGCACGTGATTCATAAGGAGCGCGGCGAGGATCTGTCTCCTATTAGAGCCGTTCCCCAGGGAGACGGAACCAGAACTCTCAGCTTCCCAGAGACTGTCTTCACAACCGTCACCGCATACCAGAACCAACAGGTAACATTCATATAACGTTTAAACAACATTCACACAGCCATACCAGAACCAACAGGTAACCTTCACCACTGTCACAGCATACCAGAACCAACAGGTAACCTTTACACAACATTCACACAGCCATAACAGAACCAACAGGTAACCTTTACACAACATTCACACAGCCTCTGAAGTCTAAACAACCCTTAGGTCCAATGCAGTCATTTTTACCTCAATATCAAATCATTTCTGGGTAACATGGTACCACACTGTGATTGTTTCAAATTAAAATGCTCAAAATATACAAAATAGCATCCTAGAGAAGAGCAATTTCTCAAGCATGGATTTAGCTAGGACTGTCTGGGAGTGGTTTAAATGGGGAGGGGAAACGTAACATGAGCTGTTATTGGCAGAGAGGTTTGGAACTCTCTTTCTTATTGGTCTAATAACTCATTTACCGCATGGTGATGTCACCACGGAAGGCCAAAACTCCCACCCACCAAAACAGGAGGAGATTTCAGGGGGTCTTTTCGAACAGCTCTTACGCTAAAAGGGATTATCGTAATTTTCACAATTTCACACTATTATTCCAACCTCATAGTGTGAAAATATATATACAGAACACAAATATAAACACAACATGTAAAGTGTTGGTCCCATGATTCATGAGCTGAGAAAAAGATCACAGACATTTTCCATACTCACAAAAAGCTTATTTCTCTCAAATTTTGTGCAGAAATGTTAAATCCCTGTTAGAGATAATTTCTCCTTTGCCAAGATAATCTATCCACCTGACAGGTATGGCACATCAAGACGCTGATTTAAACAGCATGATCATTACACAGGTGCACCTTGTGCTGCGGACAATAAAAGGCCACAGATGTCTCAAGTTTTGGTGGAGCGTGCAATTGGCATGCTGACTGCAGGATTATCCACCAGAGCTGTTGCCAGATAATTGAATGTTAATTTCTCTACCATAAGCCAACTCCAACTGTGTTTGAAGAAATGTGGTAGTACGTCTAGCCAGCCTCACAACCTCGGACCACGTGTAACCATGCCACCCTAGGGCCTCCACGTCCAGCGTCTTCACCTCTGGGATAGTCTGAGACGATCCACCCGGACAGCTGATGAAAATGTGGGATTGTGGGATTGCACAACGGAAGTATTTCTGCAGAAACGGTCAGAAATTGTCTCAGGGAAGCTCATCAGCATGCTCGTCATCCTCACCAGGGTCTTGACCTGATTGCAGTTTTTGACTGCATTGGCGAACATCGTGTTTTTGACTGCACTGGGAAACATCATGTTTTTGACTGCTGGGAAACATCGTGTTTTTGACTGCTGGGAAACAGCATGTTTTTGACTGCTGGGAAACATCCTGTTTTTGACTGCACTTGGAAACATCATGTTTTTGACTGCACTTGGAAACATCATGTTTTTTACTGCACTGGGAAACATCATGTTTTTGACTGCTGGGAAACATCGTGTTTTTGACTGCTGGGAAACAGCATGTTTTTGACTGCTGGGAAACATCATGTTTTTGACTGCTGGGAAACATCATGTTTTTGACTGCACTGGGAAACATCATGTTTTTTACTGCACTGGGAAACATCATGTTTTTGACTGCTGGGAAACATCATGTTTTTGACTGCACTGTGCCTTTAAGACAGCCGTACACTAACTTCTATACCACCGTCACCTCACTGTCTACCAGAACCAACAGTTAACCTCCATATAATGTTTAAACAATATTCACGTAACATTCACACAACATTTAGATAATATTCAGACAACCACTACCCTCTACACTGTCATCACCCACCAGAACCAGCAGGTAACATTCACACAACATTCAGACTACCATAATAGAATGAACAAACAACCATAACCTAACCTTCGGTCATCATACAGCTCAGAAAACACAGCAAAGGGAGTGGCATGGGATCAGGCTTTGACTGTCGAAAGTACAAGAGAAACATTACTGTTAAAAATCCCCCATTGGTGGTCAGAGAGAGGGACAGAGAGAGAGACAGAGGGAGAGGGACAGAGAGAGAGAGAGAGAGAGAGAGGAAAGACAGAAAGAGAGAGAGAGAGAGAGAGATGAAGAGAAAGAGAGAGAGAGAGACAGAGAGAGAAATGTAAAACACAGAAGACTTTGACAATGTAAACATATGTTTCCCATGCCAATAAAGTCCCTTTGAATTGAATTCAGAGAAGGAGAGAGAGGGCAAGAGAGTTGTAAGGTTCTAAGGGGCAGTGTGGAACAAGGCTGATGGAGCTCACACTGTGGACCTTTTGGTCTCTACTGGTCGCTACTGGTCTCTACTGGTCTCTGCTGGTCTCTACTGATCTCCACTGGTCTCTTTGGTCTCTACTGTTCTCTACTGGTCTCTTCTGGTCTTTACTGGTCTCTTTTGGTCTACTGGGCTCTACTGATCTCTACTGGTCTCCAATGGTCTCTACTGATCTCTAATGGTCTCTACCGGCCTCTTTTGTTCTCTACTAGTCTCTGCTGGTCTCTACTGGTCTCTTTTGGTCTCTACAGTTCTCTACTGGTCTCTTCTGGTCTTTACTGGTCTCTTTTGGTCTACTGGGCTCTACTGGATTCTCTGGTCGCTACTGGTCTCTACTGATCTCTACTGGTCTCTACTGTCTCTACTGGTGTCTACTGTCCTCTACTGGTTTCTGCTGGTCTCTACTGCCTCTACTGATCTCTACTGGTCTCTACTGACTCTACTGGTCTCTACTGGTCTCTACTGTCTCTACTGGTCTCTACTGGTCTCTACTGTCTGTACTGGTCTCTACTGATCTCTACTGGTCTCTACTGATCTCTACTGATCTCTACTGGTCTCTACTGGTCTCTACTGTCTCTACTGGTCTCTACTGGTCTCTACTGTCCTCTACTGGCCTCTACTGGCCTCTACTGTCCTCTAATTGTCTCTACTGGTCTCTACTGGTCTCTACTGTCTCTACTGGTCTCTACTGTCCTCTACTGTCCTCTACTGGGCTCTACTGGTCTCTACTGATCTCTACTGTCTCTACTGGCCTCTACTGTCTCTGCTGGTCTCTACTGTCTCTACTGTCTCTACTGGTCTCTACTGATCTCTACTGTCTCTACTGGCCTCTACTGGTCTCTACTGGTCTCTACTGATCTTTACTGGCCTCTACTGGCCTCTACTGTCTCTACTGGCCTCTACTGGTCTCTACTGTCCTCTACTGGTCTCTACTGGTCTCTACTTATCTCTACTTATCTCCACATTTTGCCATGAATGTTGTTCTGGAGGCAGCTCTGCAAAGCGGTCACTAGCTGCCACAGCCACAAAGTCATACAATCTGATTTTAAAACTAACCCTAACCTGTAATGTAATGCATAATCCTTAAATGAAGACTAAAAAGCCTCCATATACAATTTAATAAAATCATCAAGGCTAACACAACAAAGCTCTAAAACGTATTTCCTTATATTCAGGACAATGGCAGTGTGACACACACACACACACACACACACACACACACACACACACACACACACACACACACACACACACACACACACACACACACACACACACACACACACACACACACACACACACACACACACACACACACACCATAACATTATGGCTAATCACTGTTATTGACGCTCTTTTTGATGTGAAACAGTAATAATGTTTGTGTTTACTCTGTATACAAACTGGAGATAGATGTAAAGGTCCTTCCCAGAACCAATCCTCTTTGTAACTGATGTTTGAGGGAATCTGACATTATGCTAATATGGTTGTGTTGCTTGTGTTGTTGTTGATGGTCTGATGTTGTGGTTGTTGTTGTTGTCTTCAGATCACCAGGTTGAAGATTGACAGGAACCCATTTGCTAAAGGCTTCAGAGACTCAGGCAGAAACCGGTAAGTTCATCTACACATTACTGGATAGTTACAGAGACAGAGCCTGGGTTGTGTGTATATACAGTACCAGTCAAAAGTTTGGACACACCTACTCATTCCAGGGTTTTTCTTCTTTCTTTCTTTTTTTTTTTACTGTTTTCTACATTGTAAACAAATCAGAATATATTTTATATTTGAGATTCTCCAAAGTAGCCACCCTTTGCCTTGAGGACAGCTTTGGCATTTTCTCAACCAGCTTCATGAGGTAGTCACCTGGAATGCATTTCAATTAACAGGTGTGCCTTGTTAAAAGTTAATTTGTGGAATTTCTTTCTTTCTTAATGCATTTGAGCCAATCAGTTGTGTTGTGACAAGGTAGGGTTGGTATACAGAAGATAGCCCTATTTGGTAAAAGACCAAGTCCATATTATGGCAAGAACAGCTCAAATAAGCAAAGAGAAACGACAGTCCATCATTACTTTAAGACATGAAGGTCAGTCAATACAGAACATTTCAAGAACTTTGAAAGTTTCTTCAAATGCAGTTGCAAGAAACATCAAGCGCTATGATGAAACTGGCTGTCATGAGGACCTCCACAGGAAAGGAAGACCCAGAGTTACATCTGCTGCAGATGATAAGTTAATTTGAGTTACCAGCCTCAGAAATTGCAGCCCAAATAAATGCTTCACAGAGTTCAACTGTTCACAGGAGACTGCGTGAATCAGGTCTTCATGGTTGAATTGCTGCAAAGAAACCACTACTAAAGGACACCAATAATAAGAAGAGACTTGCTTGGGGCAAGAATTACGAGCAATGGACATTAGACCGGTATAAAACTTTCCTTTGGTCTGGTGAATCCAAATTTGAGATATTTCGTTCCAACCGCCATGAAGCTTGGAGGAGGAGGTGTAATGGTGTGGGGGTGCTTTGCTGGTGACACTGTCAGTGATTTATTTAGAATTCAAGGCACACAACCAGCATGGCTACCACAGCATTCTGCAGCGATATGCCATCCCATCTGCTTTGCGCTTAGTGGGACTATCATTTGTTTTTCAACAGGACAATGACCCAACACACCTCCAGGCTGTGTAAGGGCTATTTTACCAAGAGGGAGAGTGATGGAGTGCTGCATCAGATGACCTGGCCTCCACAATCACCCGACCTCAACCCAATTGAGATGGTTTGGGATGGGTAGGACCGCAGAGTGAAGAAAAAGCAGCCAACAAGTGCTCAGCATATGTGGGAACTCCTTCAAGACTGTTGGAAAAGCATTCTAGGTGAAGCTAGTTGAAAGAATGCCAATAGTGTGCAAAGCTGTCATCAAGGCAAAGGGTGGCTACTTTGAAGAATCTAAAATCTAAAATATATTTAGATTTGTTTAACACTTCTTTGGTTTCTACATCGTTCCATATGTGTTATTTCATAGTTTTGATGTCTTCACTATTATTGTACAATGTAGAAAATAGTAAAAATAAAGAAAAACCCTTGAATGAGTATAGTCCAAACTTTTGACTGGTACTGTATAGTGAGGTCCATAATTATTGACGCCCTTGATAAAGATGAGCAAAATAAGTGTATAAAATAAATAACACAAATACTGAGCTATGTTGTATGACCCCCCAAAAATTGAAATTATATTATTTTATACTAATACAAATGCTCAGAGAAAGAGACAAAGTAAAACATTTTTTTTTAAAAGGTAGGGGTCAAAATTATTGACACCCCTGTTTTCTTTCAATACCTTTCAATACCTCACCTTGAGGATAACGGCACTGAGCCTTTTCATAAAATGTTTTATGAGTTGGAGAACATTGGGAGGGATCTTAGACCATTCCTCCATACAGAACACATTAGGAGGGATCTCAGACCATTCCTCCATACAGAACACCTTGGGAGGGATCTTAGACCATTCCTCCATACAGAACACCTTGGGAGGGATCTCAGACCATTCCTCCATACAGAACACCTTGGAAGGGATCTCAGACATTTCCTCCATACAGAACACATTGGGAGGGATCTCAGACCATTCCTCCATACAGAACACCTTGGGAGGGATCTCAGACCAGTCCTCCATACAGAACACCTTGGGAGGGATCTCAGACCATTCCTCCATACAGAACACCATGGGAGGGATCTCAGACCATTCCTCCATACAGAACACCTTGGGAGGGATCTTAGACCATTCCTCCATACAGAACACCTTGGGAGGGATCTCAGACCATTCCTCCATACAGAACACCTTGGGAGGGATCTCAGACCAGTCCTCCATACAGAACACCTTGGGAGGGATCTCAGACCAGTCCTCCATACAGAACACCTTGGGAGGGATCTCAGACCATTCCTCCATACAGAACACCTTGGAAGGGATCTCAGACATTTCCTCCATACAGAACACATTGGGAGGGATCTCAGACCATTCCTCCATACAGAACACCATGGGAGGGATCTCAGACCATTCCTCCATACAGAACACCTTGGGAGGGATCTTAGACCATTCCTCCATACAGAACACCTTGGGAGGGATCTCAGACCATTCCTCCATACAGAACACCTTGGGAGGGATCTCAGACCATTCCTCCATACAGACTCCTTCCAGATCCTTCATATCCTTTGTCTGTGCTTAAGGACTGACCTTTTCAATTCAAACCACAGGTTTTTAATGGGTTTCAAGTCCGGAGACTAAGATGGCCTCTGCAAAATGTTGATTTTGTGGCCAATTAACAGTTTCCTTATGGATTTTGATGTCTGCTTGGGGTTGCTGTCTTGCAGGAAGATCCACTTGCGTCCAAGTTTCAGCCTCCTGGCAGAGGAAACCAGGTTTTTTGTTAAAATCTAATGTTACTGGGTAAAAATTCTTGAAGCCATTGACCTTAACAAGGGCCCCCGGGAACCAGTGGAAGTAGAAGAATAGCTGCATAACATGACAGGTCCACATTTTACAGTAGGTATTGGGTTATTTTCTGCTCATGCCTTCTCATTTCGATGCCAAACCCACCACTGGTCTGCGTGGCCAAAGAGCTCTATTTTCGTGTCATCTGACCAAAGCACCGGTTCCAATCCAAGTGCCGATGCCGTTTAGAAAACTACAGGCGTTTACATTTGTTGGATGACATTTAAAATAGAGTTATTTTGCCACGCACACCAGTCATGGGTTTGGCATCGCAAAGTGAACGCATGAGCAGAAAAGAACCCCATACCCACTGTGGAATATGGTGGTGGATGTTTCATGTAATGCGGCCATTTTGCTTCCACTGGTCCAGGGGCCTTTCATAATGTCAACGGCACCAATAATTTTACCTAGTAACAGGACATTTTAAACAAAAACCTGGTTTTCTCTAACAGTAGGCTTTCAATGTATTTTCTATCAGGTTTTAGACATTCAGAAACGTTCAGAGAGAGAGATGTTTTTTAAATCCATAATAATAATTGCCCCCCCCCCCCCCCCCAAAAATCTAACATATCCAAATATTTTGGAGTGTTTTTTTAATTTATAGGAATATTTCATTTGAAATGAGTGTCAAAATAATATGAAAACGGCTTAGTTTGTGAAGATACTGTATATATTCCACGGTTAATGGCTGTTCTTATGCACAACGCATCGCGGAGTGCCTGGATACAGCCGTTAGCCGTGGTATATTGGGCATATACCACAAACCCCTAATGTGCCTTATTGCTATTATAAACTGGTTACTTATGTAATTAGATTAGTAAAAATAAATGTTTTGTCAGCCAATCAGCATTCGGGCCTGAAACACCCATTTTATAATACTAGATGTACACTACATAGCCAAAAGTATGTGGATAACCCTTCAAATGAGTGGATTTGTCTATTTCATCCATACCCGTTGCTGACAGGTGTATACAATAGGGCAAACAGCCATGTAATCTCCATGTGTATAATATACAGTATATAACTGTGTGTATAATATACAGTATATAACTGTGTGTATAATATACAGTATATAACTGTGTGTATAATATACAGTCTGTACCTGTGTGTATAATATACAGTCTGTACCTGTGTGTATAATATGCAGTATATAACTGTGTGTATAATATACAGTCTGTACCTGTGTGTATAATATACAGTATATAACTGTGTGTATAATATACAGTATATAACTGTGTGTATAATATACAGTATATAACTGTGTGTATAATATACAGTCTGTACCTGTGTGTATAATATACAGTATATAACTGTGTGTATCATATACAGTCTGTTCCTGTGTGTATAATATACAGTATATAACTGTGTGTATAATATACAGTATAACTGTGTGTTACAGGATGGGTCTGGAGGCTCTCGTAGAATCCTATGCTTTCTGGCGTCCGTCTCTAAGATCCCTGACATTTGAAGACATCTCTGGAATTAAGCAAGGTAAAAAAACATCACTTCTTAAAAGCTCCATTGAAACAAGAATCCTCCAACTTAACTTCAACATAATATTAACAAATTACTGTTGTACTGGTCTATTGTTGTCTTACTGATGTACTGGTCTTACTGTTGTACTGGTCTTACTGTTGTACTGGTCTTACTGTTGTCTTACTTTTGAACTGGTCTTACTGTTGTACTGGTCTTTTTGTTGTCTTACTCTTGTACTGGTCTAACTATTGTACTGGTCTTGCTGTTGTACTGGTCTATTGTTGTACTTGTCTATTGTTGTACTGGTTTATTGTTGTACTGGTCTATTGTTGTACTGGTCTTTTTGTTGTCTTACTGTTGTACTGGTCTGTTGTTGTACTGGTCTTACTGTTGTACTGGTCTATTGTTGTACTGGTCTTACTGTTGTCTTGGTCTTATTGTTGTCTTACTGTTGTACTGGTCTTACTGTTGTCTTACTCTTGTACTGGTCTTACTGTTGTCTTACTGTTGTACTGGTCTTACTGTTGTACTGGTCTTACTGTTGTACTGGTCTATTGTTGTACTGGTCTTACTGTTGTCTTACTGTTGTACTGGTCTTACTGTTGTCTTATTGTTGTACTGGTATTACTATAGTTTTACTGTTGTACTGGTCTTATTGTTGTCTTACTGTTGTACTGGTCATACTGTTGTCTTACTGTTGTACTGGTCTTACTGTTGTACTGGTCTTACTGTTGTACTGGTCTTACTGTTGTACTGGTCTATTGTTGTACTGGTCTATTGTTGTACTGGTCTATTGTTGTACTGGTCTTTTTGTTGTCTTACTGTTGTACTGGTCTGTTGTTGTACTGGTCAATTTGTTGTCTTACTTTTGTGCTGGTCTAACTGTTGTACTGATCTTACTGTTGTACAGGTCTTACTGTTGTACTGGTCTATTGTTGTACTGGTCTTACTGTTGTCTTCGTCTTACTGTTGTCCCTACTGTTGTACTGGTCTTACTGTTGTCTTACTGTTGTACTGGTCTTATTGTTGTCTTACTGTTGT
Source organism: Salmo salar (assembly GCF_965601325.2). NCBI lineage: Eukaryota > Metazoa > Chordata > Actinopteri > Salmoniformes > Salmonidae > Salmo > Salmo salar. The sequence goes on from NC_138305.1 coordinate 18,125,811, forward strand.
ACTGGTCTTACTGTGGTCTTACTGTTGTACTGGTCTTTCTGTTGTTTTACTGTTGCACTGGTCATACTGTTGTATTGGTCTTACTGTTGTACTGGTCTTATTGTTGTACTGGTCTATTGTTGTACTGGTCTTTTTGTTGTTTTACTGTTGTACTGGTCTTTCTGTTGTTTTACTGTTGTACTGGTCTATTGTTGTACTGGTCTATTTGTTGTCTTACTGTTGTACTGGTCATACTGTTGTCTTATTATTGTACTGGTCTTACTGTTGTACTGGTCTTACTGTTGTACTGGTCTATTGTTGTACTGGTCTATTGTTGTACTGGTCTTTTTGTTGTCTTACTGTTGTACTGGTCTGTTGTTGTACTGGTCTTTTTGTTGTCTTACTCTTGTACTGGTCTAACTGTTGTACTGATTTTGCTGTTGTACTGGTCTATTGTTGTACTGGTCTTTTTGTTGTCTTACTGTTGTACTGGTCTGTTGTTGTACTGGTCTTTTTGTTGTCTTACTCTTGTACTGGTCTAACTGTTGTACTGGTCTTACTGTTGTACTGGTCTTACTGTTGTACTGGTTTTACTGTTGTACTGGTCTATTGTTGTACTGGTCTATTGTTGTACTGGTCTTACTGTTGTACTGGTCTGTTGTTATACTGGTCTTTTTGTTGTCTTACTCTTGTACTGGTCTAACTGTTGTACTGGTCATGCGGTTGTACTGGTGTATTGTTGTACTGGTGTATTGTTGTACTGGTCTATTGTTGTACTGGTCTATTGTTGTACTGGTCTTTTTGTTGTCTTACTGTTGTACTGGTCTGTTGTTGTACTGGTATTTTTGTTGTCTTACTCTTGTACTGGTCTAACTGTTCTACTGGTCTTACTGTTGTACTGGTCTATTGTTGTACTGGTCTTACTGTTGTCTTGGTCTTATTGTTGTCTTACTGTTGTACTGGGCTTACTGTTGTCTTACTGTTGTACTGGTCTTACTGTTGTCTTACTGTTGTACTGGTCTTACTGTTGTACTGGTCTTACTGTTGTACTGGTCTATTGTTGTACTGGTCTTACTGTTGTCTTACTGTTGTACTGGTCTTACTGTTGTCTTATTGTTGTACTGGTATTACTGTAGTTTTACTGTTGTACTGGTCATACTGTTGTCTTACTGTTGTACTGGTTTTACTGTTGTACTGGTCTTACTGTTGTACTGGTCTTACTGTTGTCTTATTATTGTACTGGTCTTACTGTTGTACTGGTCTTACTGTTGTACTGGTCTGTTTTTGTACTGGTCCATTGTTGTACTTGTCTTTTTGTTGTCTTACTGTTGTACTGGTCTGTTGTTGTACTGGTCTTACTGTTGTACTGGTCTTTTTGTTGTCTTACTCTTGTACTGGTCTAACTGTTGTACTGGTCTATTGTTGTACTGGTCTATTGTTGTACTGGTCTATTGTTGTACTGGTCTTTTTGTTGTCTTATTGTTGTACTGGTCTGTTGTTGTACTGGTCTTTTTGTTGTCTTACTCTTGTGCTGGTCTAACTGTTGTACTGGTCTGACTGTTTAACTGGTCTCACTGTTGTACTGGTCTTACTGACTATAACTGTGATATGTGGTCCTTGTTTCTTCCTTAGTTGAGTAGAAGTTGCTCTGGATTAGAGTGTCTGTTAAATGAATAAAAGGTCGATGTAAAATGTAACTGTTTAGTTTTTTGATGTTACTGTGTGTCTGTCACTCTGCAGGAGCCCCGGGGCCCCATGGAGGTGTTGGATCGCCTCACCTGCTCTCCTCCTCTCCTTGCTCCTCCCCCTTCCAGGTGTGGCCTCTCTCTCCCCCGGACTACACCTGCAGCCGGCCGACACACACACCCCTACATCGCTACAGTAACCTCCCCGAGCCCTTCCCCTCTCCTACGTCGCGAGGACCGTCAGCCTATGACAGCGAAGGATTCTGCTCTATGTCCCTCCCTCCCTCTCAGATTGGCTATCTACAAAACCCCGCCCACCAGGGTTACGGAAGTCTCCGCCTCCATTCCCCCCCTTACGGTCTCTACGGTTACGCCTTCCCCCCCTCCCCCCGCCTCGTTGCCAGCCCAGACAAGATGGCGGCTGCTTCTGCCGCTGCAGCCAATCAGAACCCTTTTCTCGGCTCCTCACCCAGCGGAACCCTGGCGGACAGTCTGGGCATGCTCAGTGGAGGGCAGCAGGCCAACTTCCTGTTTGACTCTCGGACGCTGGGAATGACTGGCAGCCAGTCGGGGGGAGGGGCTTCACAGGTCGCTACCCACATGGGCTGAGAAATACTCCGACCCTGACCCCCAGGGTTGCTATCGCACATAGCTGCTGCTCCGGGTAGGGGATGGGTTTGGAACTCTGGAATAAATCACCAGCCAATGAGGATTGATGAGACATCTCACAGACCTATGGGGAGACAGAGAGAGATGGAGAGATGGAGAGAGAGAGAGGAAACAGAGCAAGACAGCTTTAGTGACGTTTGTGTGAGCGCTAAGAAAGATAAAGAGAGAGAACAACTCTGCTGACTAACGGGATATTGTTGTTGTTGTTGTTATTATTAAAGGACTAAATAAACAGAAGCTTCTGAGAGACTGAAACAGCTGCGTTGGAGAGGATCTGGGGGTCTGGTTCAAGTCTGGAGTCCCGAGAGAATAAACACACCCGACCGACCAACAAGCCGCGGGGGCTGGAGATTCAACATCTAGAAGAATCTGGATATAAACACTACAAGCACTTCAGCACCTGTGGTCTCCTATACAGCCTCTCTGAACAGTTACAACCTCACACAGCTCCTAGGAACAGAGTTTACACAGTGAGAGGCATACTGAGATATATGAAAGGTGTTATAAAGGATGTATGACTGTATTCCCATGCCAAAGATACAGTTTCAGTCAATCTGCAATGTCTCCCTATTCCTTATGTAGTGCACTTCTCCTGGCTGGAAACCTATAAAACTGCCTTATGAAGCTCTGGCCTAAAGTAGTGCACTATATAGGGAATAGGGCTTACGTCACACGTTGTGTTTGTGTGGCATGTTTTAACTATTTGACTTAAATGTGTTATAACTGCTTATAACCTTTATACATAACGAACTGTGTTAATGGTGGGTCACGTGACCTAACGCACTTACTGCCGCACACACACACACACACACACACACACACACACCACACACACACACACACACACACACACACACACACACACACACACACACACACACACACACACACACACACACACACACACACACACACATACTGCCAACACACAGCGTTCTTCCTGGCCTCTGGCACTGTGACGGACAATCAGCTTCATGAGCCAAAAAAAACAATAAAAAGTATAATACTGTTACACAGAGAAGCTGTTTCACACAGATCCTTTAATATATATCAAGCATCAAGTGTGTGTGTGTGTGTGTGTGTGTGTGTGTGTGTGTGTGTGTGTGTGTGTGTGTGTGTGTGTGCGTGTGTGTGTGTGTGTGTGTGTGTGTGTGTGTGTGTGTGTGTGTGTGTGTGTGAGAGAGAAAGATGTGTGTGTGTGTGTGTGTGTTTGGATCAATGATCAAGCTCTTACAGGACCTCAGAATCAGAAGTCCAAACCCTTGTAAAAAGAACATTTCAAAGGTTAAAGGTTAAGGTTTAAGACAGCTTAAAACAAAAAAAGCCAACAAATGAAAAACAAGTGTCTGTCTGCTGAACAAACCGGCCCCAAACCCAAGCAGCCTGAACTATACTGAACTAAAATATAAACACTGAACAAACCGACCCCAAATCCAAGCAGCCTGAATTATACTGAACTAAAATATAAACACTGAAAATGCCAAACCCAAACCCAAGCAGCCTGAACTATACTGAACTAAAATATAAACACTGAAAATGCCAAACCCACACCCAAGCAGCCTGAACTATACTGAACTAAAATATAAACACTGAAAATGCCAAACCCAAACCCAAGCAGCCTGAACTATACTGAACTAAAATATAAACACTGAAAATGCCAAACCCACACCCAAGCAGCCTGAACTATACTGAACTAAAATATAAACACTGAAAATGCCAAACCCAAACCCAAGCAGCCTGAACTATACTGGACTAAAATATAAACACAACATGCAACAATTAAAAAATGTTATTCAGTTAATTTATGGAAATCAGTCAATTGAAATAAATTCATTAGGCCCTTATCTATGGATTTTACGACTGGGCAGGAGCGTAGCCATGGATGGACCTGGGAGGGCATAGGAGCCGGGCCCACCCACTGGGGAGCCAGGCTCAGCCAATCAGATGTAGTTTTTCCCACAAAAGGGCTTCATTAAATAGAGAAATACTCCTCAGTTTCATCAGCTGTCTGGGTGTTTTGTCTCAGAAGAACCCGCAGGTGAAGAAGCCAGATGTGGAGATCCGGGGCTGGTGTGGTTACACGTGGTTTGTGGTTGTGAGGCCGGTTGGATGTACTGCCAAATTCTCTAAAAAGACATTGGAGGCGGCTTATGGCAGAGAAATGAATATTAATTTCTCTGGCAACAGCTCTGGTGAACAATCCTGCAGTCAGCGTTCCAATTACACACTACCTAAAAACTTGAGACATCTGTGGCATTGTGTTGTGTGACAAAATTGAACATTTTAGTGTGGCCTTTTATTGTCCCAGCACAAGGTGCACCTGTGTAATGATCATGCTGTTTAATCAGCTTCTTGATTTAAGTTACACCTGTCAGGTGGATGAATCATCTTGGCAAAGATAGGGATGTAAACAGGGATGTACACACATTTTTGCACAACTTTTAAGAGAAATTAGCTTTCTGTGCGTATGGAAACATTCTGGGATCTTTTATTTCAGCTCATGAAACATGGGACCGACACTTACCATGTTGCATTTATATTGTTGTTCAGTAGACATATGAGGACAGTGAGGTCCGGACCTTCGTAATTTTTACAAATTTGAAAAAATACAGAAATAATACAAATATAGATTTTGTACACAATAAAGAAAATCAATTACGGTCATCTAAATATTGATCCCAGCATTTTATTAAAACGCTTATCTTCTTGATCTGACTGAGTTCTAACCCCGTCGCTTTGTGAAAACTTGTAGTCGGCTCACTAGAGAAATTAAAAACTAGAGAAGCTGCTGACAGTGTGTTTGCGAGATGCCGGACAAAAGCCATGTTTTAAACCATACAGTGACTCCTGCCATGTCTACAGATATCCCCCAAACAACTAAAAACCCACTCTCGGAGAATGGTAGTATTACTTAGCCAGCTAGAAGGATTACGTAAGAAGCCAACATTACACAAAGCCAACCTCAGCAAGAGAAAACAAAATAGGCATAATAATGCATTCAGGAGGAAGCAGAGAAGACAGAGAGTGAGAGAGGAAGCAAGCAAAGAGAGAGGCTAGTACAGTGGTTCCCAAACTTGGGGTCGGGGTCCGATGTGCGGTCCCATGAGAAAATATGTACTAATCTTATCAAACAGGTTAGGAACTTAAAAAGAGAAGATATGTTTCAATATGAACATATCCATAGAGCCTATCTTCCCTATAGGTCTACATTAAAATACAATCTCCACAGGACCTATCTTCCCTATAGACCAACATTAAAATACAATCTCCACAGGACCTATCTTCCCTATAGGTCTACATTAAAATACAATCTCCACAGGACCTATCTTCCCTATAGGTCTACATTAAAATACAATCTCCACAGGACCTATTTTCCCTATAGGTCTACATTAAAATACAATCTCCACAGGACCTATCTTCCCTATAGGTCTACATTAAAATACAATCTCCACAGGACCTATCTTCCCTATAGTCCAACATTAAAATACAACCACTGTATGTTTAAAAATGAACATCTCCACAGGACCTATCTTCCCTATAGACCGACATTAAAATACAATCAACATCCAAACAATACAGCTTATAGTTTACCCATTTCCCACCTTTTTTTTACCACTAGATTGCTGATATTAAAACAGAATCGGAAGTAGTACTCTAATAATTCATGTGAATGTGATGATATGATGATATGTGTGCTACGTTGATGTCTGATTGTGCAGAGCTTAATTAGTAATGCCTAGGAATACAAACGTGAAGGTTTTGAGAAAAGCGATATCTGTAGAGTTGATGAACAGTCCTGATGCTGTGTCAGCGTGAATCATGTCTCATATTTCCCCTCTTTATAACATCACAGCTGTATAGCTAATAGGCTAGGTGTTTGTAGATGGACTGAGGTGAATGAACCTACAGCAGCCAAGGTGATAATGGCTGGAGTCATTTTAGCTTGTTTTTGCTCTTCTCCAAATAGCATTTGAAAGTGTTTTAATTCTATAGAAATGCAGTATATGACCTTCAACAAAAAAAAAAGTGTCCTGCCTGGTTTAAAAAACCCTGATAACAGATCCGGGCCTACTTGATGGTAATAACGCTCACCGTTTATAGCATTGGCCGGTTTTGACGGCTTTGCCTGACTCACTGCTTACCTGGATGGACGTCTAATTTCACAGTGGATCTTGAGCGACTTGGCTGTGATGTCAGAGGGACGAAGACTTGGTCGTGTGGTGTGTGCGGTCAGTACACGTGGACGGACGTGATACTACGCTGTGTGTGTGTGTCATGGCTTATGACTGATCTTACAAACTTGGGATCCCTGAGAACACTAACAGACATGACTGACCAAGTGTGTTGTCATGCTGCTGTACTCTCAACCCAGACTGGTCACTACAGCCGAACTGTGTGTGTTGTTGCCAGTTTGTGTGTGTGTGTGTGTGTGTTGAAGGGGAGGTCCTGACTAGAGCAGAGCACATGGAGGAGGGAGAAAAAGGAGGAGAGGGAGAGTAGGGGAGGAGAGGAGAGGGGGAGGAGAGTAGAGGGAGGAGATTGAGAGTAGGGGGAGGAGAGGGAAAGTAGGGGGAGGAGAGGAGAGGAGAGGAGAGGGGGAGGAGAGGGAGAGGAAGAAGCAGGAAAGTAGGGGGAGAGGGGGAGGGAGAGGAGAGGAGAGGAGAGGGGGGAGAGTAGGGGAGGAGAGGGAGAGTCAGGGGGAGATGAGGTAGAGGAGAGTAGGGGAAGGAGAGGGAGAGGAGAGATGGAGGAGAGGGAGAGGAGAGGGGGAGGAGAGTAGAGGGAGGAGAGGGAGACTAGGGAGAGGAGAGGGAGAGTAGGGGGAGGAGAGGGAGAGGAGAGGGAGAGAGTAGGGGAGGAGAGGGAGAGAGGGGGAGGTGAGGGAGAGGAGAGATGGAGGAGAGGGAGAGTAGGGGAGGAGAGGGAAAGTAGGGAGAGGAGAGGGAGAGGCATCAAAAGGAACATAACATTCAACATACCAATTAGGATCTGGCAAAAAATTCTTGAATCAGTTACAGAACCCATTGCCCTTCATGGTTGTGAGGTCTGGGGTCCGCTCACCAACCAAGAATTCACAAAATGGGACAAACACCAAATTGAGACTCCGCATTCAGAATTCAGCAAAAATATCCTCCATGTACAATGTAAAACACCAATTAATGTTTGCATGCAGAACAGAATTTGGCCGATACCCGCTAATTATCAAAATTCTACAACAACATAAAAGGAAGCGATTTCCAAATCTTCCATAACAAAGCCATCACATACAGAGAGATTAACGTGGAGAAGAGCCCCCTAAGCAAGCTGATCCAACCAATCATGAGAAAACAAAAATATAATTACTTAAGACATTGGAAAGAATTAACAAAAAAAACGGAGCAAACTAGAATGCTATTTGTCCCTAAACAGAGAGTACACAGTGGCAGAATACCTGACCACTGTGACTGACCCAAATTTAAGGAAAGCTTTGACTATGCACAGACTCAGTGAGCATAGCCTTGATATTGAGAAAGGCCGCCATAGGCACACCTGGCTCTCAAGAGAAGACAGGCTATGTGCACACTGCCCACAAAATGAGGTGGAAACTGAGCTGCACTTCCTAACCTCCTGCCAAATGTATTACCATATTAGAGACACATATTTCCCTCAGATTACACAGACTCACAAAGAATTAGAAAACAAACCTAATCTTGATAAACTCCCATATCTACTGGGTGAAATACCAGTGTGCCATCACAGCAGCAAGATTTGTGACCTGTTGCCACAAGAAAAGGTCAACCAGTGAAGAACAAACACCATTGTCAACACAACCCATATTTATGTTTATTTATTTTCCCTTTTGTACTTTACCTATTTGCACATAATATGACATTTGAAATGTCTTTATTCTTTTGGAATGTTTACTGTTAATTTTTATTGTTTATTTCACTTTTGTTTATTATCTACATTTTTCCAATGCCAATAAAGCCCTTAAATTGAATTTAAATTTAATTGAGAGGAGAGAAGAAGCAGAGTAGGTGGAGGAGAGGGTGAGGAGAGGGGAGGCGAGGGAGAGGGGGTTATTTTAGAATGCAGGTGTAACAACCGTCGTTAGGAATGGACCAAGGTGCAGCGGGAATGTGGATACTCATGTTTATTGATGAAAAAACAAGTAAAGTATCCACTGGAAAACCAAACAAAACAATACTCACGACGGCAACAGTGTGACAGGCTAAACAAGCAGTGATCACAAACAACTACCCACAATCCCAAAGAAAAACACACCCTTCTATATAGGACTCCCAATCAAAGGCAACTCAACACACCTGCCTTCAATTGGGAGTCCCATCCCCAACACAAACCCTTAACATACAAACAACCTGCCACATCCTGACCACAACTGATACAATACCTCCCTCTGCTGGTCAGGACGTGACAGTACCCCCCCTCAAGGTGCAGACCCCTGAATGCACCTAAAAAAAAGAAAACACAAACAAAATCCCCAATCAACAAAAAAAATATCCCCCTAAACAATAAGGGAGGGAAGGGTGGCTGCCGTCAATGACGGCACTGTGCTACACCCTCCCTCCCCAACCCACCTCTACAGGAGGTGGCTCAGGTGCAGGACGTGGACCTCGCTCCACCTTCGGCGTCGCCCACTTCGGTGGCGCCGATAGCTGCGCCGGGCAGACGGGCCACTAGGGCTGACCCTGGCAGACGGACCACTCTGGCTAGACCGGAGGACAGGCGGGCCACTCGGGCTGGCCCGGAGGACAGGCGGGCCACTCGGGCTGGCCCGGAGGACAGGCGGGCCACTCGGGCTGGGCCGGAGGACAGGCGGGCCACTTGGGCTGGGCCGGAGGACAGGCGGGCCACTCGGGCTGGGCCGGAGGACAGGAGGGCCACTCGGGCTGGGCCGGAGGACAGGCGGGGCACCCTGGCAGATCCGGGAAGGCGGGCCACTCTGGCAGATCCGGGCAGGCGGGCCACTCGGGCTGGACCGGAGGACAGGCGGGGCACCCTGGCAGATCCGGGCAGGCGGGCCACTCTGGCAGCTCCGGGCAGTCGGGCCACTGTAACTGATCCGGGCAGTCGGGCCACTCTGGCAGCTCCGGGCCGTCGGGCCACTCTGGCAGCTCCGGGCAGTCGGCCACTCTGGCAGCTCCGGGCAGTCGGGCCACTCTGGCAGCTCCGGGCAGTCGGGCCAATCTGGCAGCTCCGGGCAGTCGGACCACTCTGGCAGCTCCGGTCAGTCGGGCCACTCTGGCAGCTCCGGGCAGTCGGGCCACTCTGGCAGCTCCGGGCAGTCTGGCCACTCTGGCAGCTCCGGGCAGCCGGGCCACTCTGGCAGCTCCGGGCAGCCGGGCCACTCTGGCAGATCCGGGCAGGCGGGCCACTCTGGCAGATCCGGGCAGGCGGGCCACTCGGGCTGGACCGGAGGACAGGCGGGGCACCCTGGCAGATCCGGGCAGGCGGGCCACTCTGGCAGCTCCGGGCAGTCGGGCCACTGTAACTGATCCGGGCAGTCGGGCCACTCTGGCAACTCTGGGCAGTCGGGCCACTCTGGCAGCTCCGGGCAGTCGGCCACTCTGGCAGCTCCGGGCAGTCGGGCCACTCTGGCAGCTCCGGGCAGTCGGGCCACTCTGGCAGCTCCGGGCAGTCGGACCACTCTGGCAGCTCCGGGCAGTCTGGCCACTCTGGCAGCTCCGGGCAGCCGGGCCACTCTGGCAGCTCCGGGCAGCCGGGCCACTCTGGCAGCTCCGGGCAGCCGGGCCACTCTGGCAGCTCCTGACTAGCGGGCGGCTCTGGCAGCTCCTGACTAGCGGGCGGTTCTGGCGGCTCCTGACTGGCGGGCGGCTCTGGCGACTCATGACTGGCGGGCAGCTCTGGCGACTCATGACTGGCGGGCCGCTCTGGCGACTCATGACTGGCGGGCAGCTCTGGCGACTCTTGACTGGCGGGCAGCTCTGGTGACTCTTGACTGGCGGACAGCTCTGGTGACTCTTGACTGGCGGACAGCTCTGGTGACTCTTGACTGGCAAGGCTAGGCTGACGCACTAGACGCCTGATGCGTGGGGCTGGTACTGGATGTGCCAGCCTGGAGACACGCACCTCCATGCTAGTGCGTATAGCGGGAAACACCAGACCTTCGAGGCGCACTGGCGGTCTTGAGCGCAGGGTTGGCATCACCCCTTCCGGCTCGATGCTCACCTCACCCTGGCACATGCGGGGCGCTGGTACAGGGCGGACTGGCCTGTGCGTCCGTATAGGCGAGATGGTGCGTACCTCAGCGTAACATGGCGCCCTCCACCTCATACGCACCTCCCTGTAATCACGGGTAGCTGGCTTACGGCTCTTCCTTGGCCTGGCCAAACTACCAGTGTGCCCCCCCAAAACAATTATTGGGGCTGCCTCTCGGGTTCCCTTAGCTCCCTTAGTTTGTCCTCCCAGAATCCTCGCTCATCCTGCCAAGTCCATCCATCCCCGCTTTTCTCCTGTGGCTTCCTCCTCTTCCGCTGCTTGGTCCTTTGGTGGTGGGTAGTTCTGTAACAACCGTCGTTAGGAATGGACCAAGGAACAGCGGGAATGTGGATACTCATGTTTATTGATGAAAAAACAAGTAAAGTATCCACTGGAAAACCAAACAAAACAATACTCACGACGGCAACAGTGTGACAGGCTAAACAAGCAGTGATCACAAACAACTACCCACAATCTCAAAGAAAAACACACCCTTCTATATAGGACTCCCAATCAAAGGCAACTCAACACACCTGCCTTCAATTGGGAGTCCCATCCCCAACACAAACCCTTAACATACAAACAACCTGCCACATCCTGACCACAACTGATACAATACCTCCCTCTGCTGGTCAGGACGTGACAGCAGGAATGATTGCTGTGCTTTTTCTTAGTGACACACACACACACACACACACACACACACACACACACACACACACACACACACACACACACACACACACACACACACACACACACAAACACACATTCGGGTCAGTAGATCAGCTGATGTGGGGACATTAACACTTGCATGCGACCAGGTGCCGAGGTGACAGAACTGTCACGCTATCCACTTCAGGAGGGGTGTGAAATGGAAGCCTCTCCAACATAATGTACAATCAGGAATTCCGCAGGGCAGCTGTCTAGGGCCCTTACTTTTTTTTGGAGTAAAGCCAGTGTGTCTATGTATGCGGATGACTCAACACAATACACGTCAGCTACTACAGCAACTGTAACGACAGCGACTGTAATGACAGTTTAACCTCTCTAGGCTAGGCGGGACGAATTCGTCCCACCTACGTAACAGCCACTGCTATCCTGTGGCGCGATTTTAAAAACCTTAAAAATCCTATTACTTCAATTTCTCAAACATGTGACTATTTTACAGCCATTTAAAGACAAGACTCTCGTTAATCTAACCACACTGTCCGATTTCAAAAAGGCTTTACAACGAAAGCAAAACATTAGATTATGTCAGCAGAGTACCAAGCCAGAAATAATCAGACACCCATTTTTCAAGCCAGCATATAATGTCACCAAAACCCAGAAGACAGCTAAATGCAGCACTCACCTTTGATGATCTTCATCAGATGACAACCCTAGGACATTATGTTATACAATACATGCATGTTTTGTTCAATCAAGTTCATATTTATATCAAAAACCAGCTTTTTACATTAGCATGTGACGTTCAGAACTAGCATACCCCCCGCAAACTTCCGGGGAATTCGCTAACATTTTACTAAATTACTCACGATAAACGTTCACAAAAAGCATAACAATTATTTTAAGAATTATAGATACAGACCTCCTCTATGCACTCGATATGTCCGATTTTAAAATAGCTTTTTGGTGAAAGCACATTTTGCAATATTCTAAGTACATAGCCCAGGCATCACGGGCTCGCTATTTAGACACCCGGCAAGTTTAGCACTCACCATAATCATATTTACTATTATAAAAGTTTCATTACCTTTTGTTGTCTTCGTCAGAATACACACCCAGGACTGCTACTTCAATAACAAATGTTGGTTTGGTCCAAAATAATCCATCGTTATATCCGAATAGCGGCGTTTTGTTCGTGCGTTCCAGACACTATCCGAAATAGTAAAGAAGTGTCACGCGCATGGCGCAATTCGTGACAATAAAATTCTAAGTATTCCATTACCGTACTTCGAAGCATGTCAACCGCTGTTTAAAATCAATTTTTACGACATTTTTCTCGTAGAAAAGCGATAATATTCCGACAGGGAATCTCCTTTTCGGCAAACAGAGGAAAAAATCCCAAAGGCGGGGGCGGTCGGGGTCACGCGCATAAGCTAGTGTCTCTTGATCGGCCACTTGAGAAAGGCGATAATGTGTTTCAGCCTGGGGCTGGAATGACGACATTCTGTTTTTTCCCGGGCTCTGAGCGCCTATGGACGACGTGGGAAGTGTCACGTTAGAGCAGAGATCCTTAGTAAATGATAGAGATGGAAAAGAAGTTCAACAAATGGTCAGACAGGCCACTTCCTGTAAAGGAATCTCTCAGGTTTTGACCTGCCATTTGAGTTCTGTTATACTCACAGACACCATTCAAACAGTTTTAGAAAATTTAGGGTGTTTTCTATCCATATGTAATAAGTATATGCATATTCTAGTTACTGGGTAGGAGTGGTAACCAGATTAAATCGGGTATGTTTTTTATCCAGCCGTGTCAATGCTGCCCCCTAGCCCTAACAGGTTAACAAAGAGCTGCAGTTAGTTTCAGAATGGAATAAGTTAGTAAATTAATATTTAATGTAACACATCATTGATCAAATCATCAAAACCTAAAAGCATTGGGACAAATCATTCACTAAACCCTAAACCTCAACTAAATATTGTAATGAATAATGTGGAAATTGAGCAAGTTGAGGTGACTAAACTGCTTGGAGTAAACCTGGATTGTAAACTGTCATGGTCAAAACATGTTGATACCACAGTAGCTAAGATGGGGAGATGTCTGTCCATAGTAAAGCGCTGCTCTGCTCGAGGTGACTAAACTGCTTGGAGTAACCATGGAAAGGAAAGGCAAAGGATGGATGCCTTTGCAAAGGATGTTGTTGAACTTCTGGTCAAAACTTCCGGACTTGTCTCCGTGCTGCTGTGCGGTTTGTTGGTACTTTGTTGCTACTTTTCAACCTGCCATCTTTACGATCAAAATCTTTATTTTGACCAAAGTCCTAACTTTTAAAAAAACTTTTTTCATTCAACTTTTTCACTCCGGACTCTTTATCTGGACATGGTTCATCAGGACCTTCACCAGCCGAAGCTAAGTAGTAAAATTAACATTATGCCTTCTAATTGCAGTCGATGTACTCATAATATACAGGAGAACGATCGCCTTACGGCGAGGATAGCTGATGAAACAGCGTCTGTGCCACCAGAAAGTACAGATAGTAATGTTAGTATAAATCCCCTCGCACAGTCCACGCAGCCGGACAAATTTCTCATGGCTTCTGGAAGGAAATGCTGTTGGAATGCTCAACCGGTGTCGCTCATTCAGCCGACAGAAATTTTAAACCGGTTCTCCCCATTAAGCAACGAGTCGGAGTCAGAGGCCGAGACTTCTCTGGTCTTTCCTCCACATGTTATGGGGTCTGAGATGCCGAAGCCTCCCACCATTAGCTCTGACAAATTGAAAACCTTAGTCATTGGCGAATCATCCAACAATCATACACTGTTTACCAGGGGGCAGGGCTACCGACGTAAGGCTAATATGAAGATGGTGCTGGCTAAGGCTAAAACTGGCGAGTGTAGAGAGTATAGGGATATTGTTATCCATGTCGGCTTCAACTGTAATGATGTGTGCTGAGAGTCGGGAAGCAAGTTCAGGGAGTGAGTGTTTTAACCTCTTATGGCTAGGGGGCAGTATTTTCACGGCTGGATAAAAACGTACCCGAATTAATCTGGTTACTAATCCTACCCAGTAACTAGAATATGCATATACTTATTATATATGGATAGAAAACACCCTAAAGTTTCTAAAACTGTTTGAATGGTGTCTGTGAGTATAACAGAACTCAAATGGCAGGTCAAAACCTGAGAGATTCCTTTACAGGAAGTGGCCTGTCTGACCATTTCTGGAACTTCTTTGCCATCTCTATCTTTTACAAAGGATCTCTGCTCTAACGTGACACTTCCTACGTCGTCCATAGGCGCTCAGAGCCCGGGAAAAACCTGAATGTCGTCATCCCAGCCCCAGGCTGAAACACATTATCGCCTTTCTCAAGTGGCCGATCAAGGGACTGTGGGCTTAGGCGCGTGACCTGGCCGCCCCCGTCTTTGTGATTTTTTCCTCTGTTTGCCGAAAAGGAGATTCCCGGTCGGAATATTATCGCTTTTCTACGAGAAAAATGGCATAAAAATTGATTTTAAACAGCGATTGACATGCTTCGAAGTACGGTAATGGAATATTTAGAATTTTTTTGTCACGACCCTTCTTTACCATTCGGATAGTGTCTGGGACGCACGAACAAAACGCCGCTATTCGGATATAACGATGGATTATTTTGGACCAAACCAACATTTGTTATTGAAGTAGCAGTCCTGGGAGTGCATTCTGACGAAGACAACAAAAGGTAATCAAACTTTTATAATAGTAAATCTGATATTGGTGAGTGCTAAACTTGCCGGGTGTCTAAATAGCTAGCCCGTGATGGCTGGGCTATCTACTGAGAATATTGCAAAATGTGCTTTCACCGAAAAGCTATTTTAAAATCGGACATATCGAGTGCATAGAGGAGTTCTGTATCTATAATTCTTAAAATAATTGTTATGTTTTTTGTGAACGTTTATCGTGAGTAATTTAGTAAATTCACCGGATGTTTGCGGGGGGTATGCTAGTTCTGAACGTCACATGCTAATGTAAAAAGCTGTTTTTTGATATAAATATGAACTTGATTGAACAAAACATGCATGTATTGTATAACATAATGTCCTAGGTGTGTCATCTGATGCAGATCATCAAAGGTTAGTGCTGCATTTAGCTGTCTTCTGTGTTTTTGTGACATTATATGCTAGCTTGAAAAATGGGTGTCTGATTATTTCTGGCTTGGTACTCTGCTGACATAATCTAATGTTTTGCTTTCGCTGTAAAGCCTTTTTGAAATCGGACAGTGTGGTTAGATAAAGGAGAGTCTTGTCTTTAAAATGCTGTGAAATAGTCATATGTTTGAAAAATTGAAGTTTTTGTATTTTTGAGGAATTTGTAATTCGCGCCACGCCTATCATTGGATATTGGAGCAGGTGTTCCGCTAGCGGAACGTCTAGATGTAAGAGGTTAATAAATGAAACATAATACAAAACAAGAAACACGGACAACGCACAGACAGGATACAGACACAATGACGCCTCGGGAGGGAACCAAAGGGAGTGACACATATAAGGCAGGTAATCAAGGCGGTGATGGAGTCCAGGTGTGTGTCTTAATGCGCGTAACGATGGTGACAGGTGTGCACCATAATGAGCAGCATGGTGACCTAGAGACCGGAGAGGGAGCACATGTGACAGTACCCCTCCCCGACACATGGCTCCAGCCGCAGGACGCTGACCAACATGGTGATCCTGGGGATCAGGAGCATACCGGTCACCTCTACTGAGGCATGGTAACCTGTTGATCCAGCTGAGGTGCGGGAGCATGGTGACCTAGAGCGCCGGAGAGAGAGCATACGTAACAGTACCCCTTCCCCGGTGCGTTCGGCTCCAGGACGCCAATCATACGGACGATCCCGGGGACCAGGAGCAGACTGTTCGCCTGACGAAGCGTTTGAGGCGTGAGAGCCTGATGAGCTGGCTGAGACCACCCCGGTTGCCTCGGTTGAGGCACAGGAACCTGTTCATCCAGCTGAGGCATGGGAGCCTGTTCATCCAGCTGAGGCATGGGAACCTGTTAATCGAGCTGAGGCATGGGAACCTGTTCACCCAGCTGAGGCATGGGAGCCTGTTCACCCAGCTGAGGCATGGGAACCTGTTCACCCACCTGAGGCATGGGAGCCTGTTCACCCAGCTGAGGCATGGGAACCTGTTCACCCAGCTGAGGCATGGGAACCTATCGAACCCGCTGAGGCATGGGAACCTGTTCATCCAGCTGAGGCATGGAAACCTGTTCATCCAGCTGAGGCATGGGAACCTGTCACCCAGCTGAGGCATGGGAACCTGTTCACCCAGCTGAGGCATGGGAACCTGTTCACCCAGGTGAGGCACGGGAACCTGTTCACCCAGCTGAGGCACGAGAACCTATCAAACATGCTGAGGCATGGGAACCTGTTCACCCAGCTGAGGCATGGGAACCTGTTCACCCAGCTGAGGCATGGGAACCTGTTCACCCAGCTGAGGCACGGGAACCTGTTCATCCAGCTGAGGCATGGGAGCCTGTTCACCCAGCTGAGGCATGGGAACCTATCGAACCTGCTGAAGCATGGGAACCTGTTCACCCAGCTGAGGCATGGGAACCTGTTCACCCAGCTGAGGCATGGGAACCTGTTCACCCAGCTGAGGCATGGGAACCTGTTCACCCAGCTGAGGCATGGGAACCTGTTCACCCAGCTGAGGCATGGGAACCTGTTCACCCAGCTGAGGCACGGAAACCTGTTCATCCAGCTGAGGCATGGGAGCCTGTTCACCCAGCTGAGGCATGGGAGACTATCGAACCCGCTGAGGCATGGGAGCCTATCGAACCTGCTGAGGCATGGGAACCTGTTCACCCAGCTGAGGCATGGGAACATGTTCACCCAGCTGAGGCATGGGAACCTGTTCACCCAGCTGAGGCATGGGAACCTGTTCATCCAGCTGAGGCATGGGAACCTGTTCACCCAGCTGAGGCATGGGAACCTGTTCACCCAGCTGAGGCATGGGAGCCTATCGAGCCCGCTGAGGCATGGGAGCCTATCGAACCCGCTGAGGCATGGGAGCCTGTTCACCCAGCTGAGGCATGGGAGCCTATCGAGCCCGCTGAGGCACGGAACCTGTTCACCCAGCTGAGGAATGGGAACCTGTTCACCCAGCTGAGGCATGGGAGCCTATCGAGCCCGCTGAGGCATGGGAGCCTATCGAACCTGCTGAGGCATGGGAACCTGTTCACCCAGCTGAGGCATGGGAGCCTATCGAACCCGCTGAGGCATGGGAACCTGTTCACCCAGCTGAGGCATGGGAGCCTATCGAACCTGCTGAGGCATGGGAACCTGTTCACCCAGCTGAGGCATGGGAGCCTATCGAACCCGCTGAGGCACGGGAACCTGTTCACCCAGCTGAGGCATGGGAGCCTATCGAGCCCGCTGAGGCATGGGAGCCTATCGAACCCGCTGAGGCATGGGAACCTGTTCACCCAGCTGAGGCATGGGAGCCTATCGAACCCACTGAGGCATGGGAACCTGTTCACCCAGCTGAGGCATGGGAGCCTATCGAACCCGCTGAGGCACGGGAACCTGTTCACCCAGCTGAGGCATGGGAGCCTATCGAGCCCGCTGAGGCATGGGAGCCTATCGAACCCGCTGAGGCATGGGAACCTGTTCACCCAGCTGAGGCATGGGAGCCTATCGAACCCACTGAGGCATGGGAACCTGTTCACCCAGCTGAGGCATGGGAGCCTATCGAGCCCACTGAGCCATGGGAGCCTATCGAGCCCGCTGAGGCATGGGAGCCTATCGAGCCCGCTGAGCCATGGGAGCCTATTGAGCCCGCTGAGCCATGGGAGCCTATCGAGCCCACTGAGCCATGGGAGCCTATCGAGCCCACTGAGCCATGGGAGCCTATCGAGCCAGCTGAGGCAGGGGAACCCGTCGAACCCGACAGGTAATCAAGGAGTCCAGGTGAGTGTCATAATGTGCGTAACAATGGTGACAGGTATGCGCCATAATGAACAGCCTGGTGACCTAGAGGCCGGAGAGGGAGCACACGTGACACCAACGATGTTAGGATGAAACAGTCAGAGGTCACCAAGCGCAACATAGCTTCAGCATGTAAATCAGCTAGAAAGATGTGTCGGCATCGAGTAATTGTCTCTGGTCCCCTCCCAGTTATGGGGAGTGATGAGCTCTACAGCAGTCTCACAACTCAATCACTGGTTGAAAACTGTTTTCTGCCCCTCCCAAAATAATTTGTAGATAATTGGCCCACTTTCTGGGACTCATCCAAAAACAGGATCAAGCCTAGCCTGCTGAGGAGTGACAGACTCCATCCTAGCTGTAGGGGTGCTCTCATCTTATTTATCAATATAGACAGAGCTCTAACTCCTCTAGCTCCGCAATGAGATAGGGTGCAGGCCAGGCAGCAGGCTGTTAGCCAGCCTGCCAGCTTAGTGGAGTCTGCCACTAGCACAGTCAGTGTAGTCAGCTCAGCTATCCCCATTGAGACCGTGTCTGTGCCTCGACCTAGGTTGGGCAAACCTAAACATGGCGGTGTTCGCCTTAGCTATCTCACTGGAATAAAGACCTCCTTCAATCCTGTCATTATTGAAAGAGATTGTGATACCGCACATCTCAAAATAGGGCTACTTAATGTTAAATCCCTCACTTCAAAGGCAGTTATAGTCAATGAACTAATCACTGATCATAATCTTGATGTGATTGGCCTGACTGAAACATGGCTTAAGCTTGATGAATTTACTGTCTTACTTGAGGCCTCCCCTCCTGATTACACTAGTGATCATATCCCCTGCGCATACCGCAAAAGCGGAGGTGTTGCTAACATTTACGATACCAAATTTCAATATACCCCAAAAAATGACTGCGTTTGTCTTCTGAGCTTCTAGTCATGAAATCTATGCAGCCTACTCAATCCCTTTTTATAGCTACTGTTTGCAGGCCACCTGGGCTGCATACAGTGTTCCTCACTGAGTTCCCTGAATTCCTATCAGACCTTGTAGTCATGGCAGAAAATATTTACATTTTTGGTGACTTTAATATTCACATGGAGAAATCCACAGACTTACTCCAAAAGGCTTTCGGAGCCATCATTGACTCAGTGGGTTTTGTCCAACATGTCTCCGGACCTACACACTGCCACAGTCATACTCTGGACCTAGTTTTGTCCAGTGGAATAAATATTGTGGATCTTAATGTTTTTCCTCATAATCCTGGACTATCGGACCACCATTTTATTACGTTTGCAATCACAACAAATAATCTGCTCAGACCCCAACCAAGAATCATCAAAAGCTGTGCTATAAATTCTCGGACAACCCAAAGATTCCTAGATGCCCTTCCAGACTCCCTCCACCTACCCAAGGACGTCAGAGTACAAAAATCGGTTAACTCCTTAACTGAGGAACTAAATTTAACCTTGCGTAATACCCTAGATGGAGTCGCACCCCTAAAAACAAAAAACATTTGTCACAAGAAACTAGCTCCCTGGTATACAGGAAATTCCCGAGCCCTGAAACAAGCTTCCATAAAATACCTGAGCACTGAAGCAAGCTTCCAGAAAATACCCGAGCCCTGAAGCTTCCAGGAAATACCCGAGCCCTGAAGCAAGCTTCCAGAAAAATGGAACGGAAATGGCGCTCCACCAAACTGGAAGTCTTCCGACTAGCTTGGAAAGACAGTACCGTGCAATATCGAAGAGCCCCCACTGCTGCTCGATCATCCTATCTTTCCAACTTAAGTAAGGAGAATAAGAACAATCCCAAATGTATTTTTGATACTGTCACAAAGCTAACTAAAAAGCAGCATTCCCCAAGAGAGGGTGGCTTTCACTTCAGCAGTGACAAATTCATGAACTTCTTTGACGAAAAGAGCATGATCATTAGAAAGCAAATTACGGACTCTTATTTGAATCTGCGTATTTCTCCAAAGCTCAGTTGTCCTGAGTGCACAACAGTAACAGGACCTAGGATCAATGGAGACACTCACGTTTTTAAA
This sequence comes from Salmo salar, assembly GCF_965601325.2. Lineage (NCBI taxonomy): Eukaryota > Metazoa > Chordata > Actinopteri > Salmoniformes > Salmonidae > Salmo > Salmo salar. Next base: position 18,146,026 of record NC_138305.1, read on the forward strand.
TCTAATATCTCTTGACACATTGATGAAAATATGTCAAAACCCTCAAGCTGCATACTGGACCCTATTCCAACTAAACTACTGAAAGAGCTACTTCCTGTGCTTGGCCCTCCTATGTTGAACATAATAAATGTCTCTCTATCCACCGGATGTGTACCAAACTCACTAAAAGTGGCAATAATAAACCCTCTCTTGAAAAAGGCAAACCCGACGCAGAAAATGTAAAAATCTATCGGCCCATTCCTCTCAATGGTTTTTGAAAAACCTGTTGCGCAGCAACTCACTGCCTTCCTGAAGACAAACAATGTATACGAAACGCTTCAGTCTGGTTTTAGACCCCATCATAGTACTGAGACTGCACTCGTGAAGGTGGTAAATGAGCTTTTAATGACGTCAGACCGAGGCTCTGCATCTGTCCTCGTGTTCCTAGACCTTAGTGTTGCTTTTGATACCATCGATCACCACATTCTTTTGGAGAGATTGGAAACCCAAATTGGTCTACACGGACAAGTTCTGGCCTGGTTTAGATCTTATCTGTCGGAAAGATATCAGTTTGTCTCTGTGGATGGTTTGTCCTCTGACAAATCAATTGTAAATTTCAGTGTTGCTCATCGTTCCGTTTTAGAACCACTATTGTTTTCACTATATATTTTACCTCTTGGTGATGTCATTCGGAAACATAATGTTACTTTGACTGCTATGCGGACGACACACAGCTGTACATTTCAATGAACCATGGTTGAAGCCCCAAAATTGCCCTCGCTAGAAGCCTGTGTTTCAGACATAAGGAAGTGGATGGCGGCACATCTTTTACTTCTAAACTTGGACAAAACAGAGATGCTTGTTCTATGTCCAAAGAAACAAGGACATCTGCTGTTGGATCTGACAATTCATCTTGATGGTTGTACAGTCGTCTCAAATAATACTGTGAAGGACCTGGGCATTAGTCTGGACCCTGATCTCTCTTTTTCACAAACATATCAAGACTGTTTCAAGGATAGGTTTTTTACATCTTCATAACATTGAAAAATCTGAAACTTTTTTCCAAAAATTATGCAGAAAAGCTCATCCGTGCTTTTGTTACTTCTAGATTAGACTACTGCAGTGCTCTACTTTCAATCTCTCTGCACTGGCTTCCTGTTAAGGCTAGGGCGATTTCAAGGTTTTACTGATAACCTACAAAGCATTACATGGGCTTACTCCTACCTATCGCTCTGATTTGGTCCTGGCGTACATACCGACACGTATACTACGGTCACAAGACGCAGGTCCCGGAGTACCTGAGCCCTTGGACCATGCCTCAGGACTACCTGGCCTGATGACTCCTTGCTGTCCCCAGTCAACCTGGCCGTGCTGCTGCTCCAGTTTCAACTGTTCTGCCTGCGGCTATGGAACCCTGACCTGTTCACCAGGCATGCTAACTTGTCCCGGACCTGCTGTTTTCGACTCTCTCTCTCTAGCTCACCTGCTGTCTCGAACTCTGAATGCTTGGCTATTAAAAGCCAACTGACATTTACTCTTGATGTGCTGACCTGTTGCACCCTCTACAACCACTGTGATTATTATTATTTGACCCTGCTGGTCATCTATGAACGTTTGAACATCTTGGCCATGTACTGTTAGAATCTCCACCCGGCACAACCAGAAGAGGACTGGTCACCCCTCAGAGCCTGGTTCCTCTCTAGGTTTCTTCTAAGATTCCAGCCTTTCTAGGGAGTTTTTCCAAGCCACCGTGCTTCTACATCTGCATTGCTTGCTGTTTGGATTTTTAGGCTGGGTTTCTGTATAGCACTTTGTGTCATCGGCTGATGTAAAAAGAGATTTATAAATATATTTGATTGATTGATTGATTGATTGATTGTTTTGAAGGAAGTATTGACAAGCTGAATGTAACGATCTGTCTGTTTAAACTACTAGCATACAGCTCAGACACCCATGCATACCCCACATGCCACAAGAGGTCTCTTCACAATCCCCAAGTCCAGAACAGATTATGGAAGGCGCACAGAACTACATAGAGGCATGACTACATGGAACTCTATTCCACATCAGGTAACTGAGGCAGCAGTAGAATCAGATTTAAAAAACAGATAAAAATACACCTGATGGAACAGCAGGGACTGTGAAGAGACACACACACAGTTTCAGACACACACACACACACACACACACACACACACACACACACACACACACACACACACACACACACACACACACACACACACACACACACACACACACACACACACACACACATTTGATGCTTGATATATATTAAAGGATCTGTGTGAAACAGCTTCTAGTTGTTGCCTTGGCAGGAACTAATGGGGATCCATAATAAACCCCAGGAAGAGTAGCTGCTGCCTTGGCAGGAACTAATGGGGATCCAAAATAAACCCCAGGAAGAGTAGCTGCTGCCTTGTCAGGAACTAATGGAGACCGATAATAAACCCCAGGAAGAGTAGCTGCTGCCTTGGCAGGAACTAATGGGGATCCATAATAAACCCCAGGAAAAGTAGCTGCTGCCTTGGCAGGAACTAATGGGGATCGATAATAAACCCCAGGAAGAGTAGCTGCTGCCTTGGCAGGAACTAATGGGGATCCATAATAAACCCCAGGAAGAGTAGCTGCTGCCTTGTCAGGAACTAATGGAGATCCATAATAAACCCCAGGAAGAGTAGCTGCTGCCTTGGCAGGAACTAATGGGGATCCATAATAAACCCCAGGAAGAGTAGCTGCTGCCTTGGCAGGAACTAATGGGGATCCATAATAAACCCCAGGAAGAGTAGCTGCTGCCTTGTCAGGAACAAATGGAGATCCATAATAAACCCCAGGAAGAGTAGCTGCTGCTTTGGCAGGAACTAATGGGGATCCATAATAAACCCCAGGAAGAGTAGCTGCTGCCTTGTCAGGAACAAATGGAGATCCATAATAAACCCCAGGAAGAGTAGCTGCTGCCTTGGCAGGAACTAATGGGGATCCATAATAAACCCCAGGAAGAGTAGCTGCTGCCTTGGCAGGAACTAATGGGGATCCATAATAAACCCCAGGAAGAGTAGCTGCTGCCTTGGCAGGAACTAATGGGGATCCATAATAAACCCCAGGAAGAGTAGCTGCTGCCTTGGCAGGAACTAATGGGGATCCATAATAAACCCCAGGAAGAGTAGCTGCTGCCTTGTCAGGAACAAATGGAGATCCATAATAAACCCCAGGACGAGTAGCTGCTGCCTTGGCAGGAACTAATGGGGATCCATAATAAACCCCAGGAAGAGTAGCTGCTGCCTTGGCAGGAACTAATGGGGATCCATAATAAACCCCAGGAAGAGTAGCTGCTGCCTTGACAGGAACTAATGGGGATCCATAATAAACCCCAGGAAAAGTAGCTGCTGCCTTGACAGGAACTAATGGGGATCCATAATAAACCCCAGGAAGAGTAGCTGCTGCCTTGGCAGGAACTAATGGGGATCCATAATAAACCCCAGGAAGAGTAGCTGCTGCCTTGGCAGGAACTAATGGGGATCCATAATAAATACAAATAGAAACACAGACAGATGTTGTACACATCACTGTATCCCTCTGATAGACACACATAGGTTGTACACATCTACCTGTCTCTCCAGTCAGTCCTCTATAGCCACTAGGTTACCTGTCTTTCCAGTCAGTGTCTCTCCAGTCAGTCCTCTATAACCACTAGGTTACCTGTCTCTCCAGTCAGTGTCTCTCCAGTCAATCCTCTATCGCCACTAGGTTACCTGTCTCTCCAGTCAGTCCTCTATAGCCACTAGGTTACCTGCCTCTCCAGTCAGTGTCTCTCCAGTCAGTCCTCTATAGCCACTAGGTTACCTGTCTCTCCAGTCAGTCCTCTATAGCCACTAGGTTACCTGTCTCTGCAGTCAGTGTCTCTCCAGTCAGTCCTCTATAGCCACTAGGTTACCTGTCTCTCCAGTCAGTCCTCTATAGCCACTAGGTTACCTGTCTCTCCAGTCAGTGTCTCTCCAGTCAGGCCTCTATAGCCACTAGGTTACCTGTCTCTCCAGTCAGTCCTCCATTACCACTAGGTTACCTGTCTCTCCAGTCAGTGTCTCCCCAGTCAGTCCTCTATAGCCACTAGGTTACCTGTCTCTCCAGTCAGTCCTTTATAACTACTAGGTTTTCCTGTCTCTCCAGTCAGTGTCTCTCCAGTCAGTCCTCTATAGCCACTAGGTTACCTGTCTCTCCAGTCAGTCCTCTATAGCCACTAGGTTACCTGTCTCTGCAGTCAGTGTCTCTCCAGTCAGTCCTCTATAGCCACTAGGTTACCTGTCTCCCCAGTCAGTCCTCTATAGCCACTAGGTTACCTGTCTCTCCAGTCAGTGTCTCTCCAGTCAGTCCTCTATAGCCACTAGGTTACCTGTCTCCCCAGTCAGTCCTCTATAGCCACTAGGTTACCTGTCTCTCCAGTCAGTGTCTTTCCAGTCAGTCCTCTATAGCCACTAGGTTACCTGTCTCTCCAGTCAGTCCTCTATAGCCACTAGGTTACCTGTCTCTCCAGTCAGTGTCTCTCCAGTCAGTCCTCTATAGCCACTAGGTTACCTGTCTCCCCAGTCAGTCCTCTATAGCAACTAGGTTACCTGTCTCTCCTGTCAGTGTCTCTCCAGTCAGTCCTCTATAGCCACTAGGTTACCTGTCTCCCCAGTCAGTCCTCTATAGCCACTAGGTTACCTGTCTCTCCAGTCAGTCCTTTATAACCACTAGGTTACCTGTCTCTCCAGTCAGTGTCTCCCCAGTCAGTCCTCTATAGCCACTAGGTTACCTGTCTCCCCAGTCAGTCCTCTAAAGCCACTAGGTTACCTGTCTCTCCAGTCAGTGTCTCTCCAGTCAGTCCTCTATAGCCACTAGGTTACCTGTCTCTGCAGTCAGTGTCTCTCCAGTCAGTCCTCTATAGCCACTAGGTTACCTGTCTCCCCAGTCAGTCCTCTATAGCCACTAGGTTACCTGTCTCTCCAGTCAGTGTCTCTCCAGTCAGTCCTCTATAGCCACTAGGTTACCTGTCTCTCCAGTCAGTCCTCTATAGCCACTAGGTTACCTGTCTCTCCAGTCAGTGTCTCTCCAGTCAGTCCTCTATAGCCACTAGGTTACCTGTCTCCCCAGTCAGTCCTCTATAGCCACTAGGTTACCTGTCTCTCCAGTCAGTGTCTCTCCAGTCAATCCTCTATAGCCACTAGGTTACCTGTCTCTCCAGTCAGTCCTCTATAGCCACTAGGTTACCTGCCTCTCCAGTCAGTGTCTCTCCAGTCAGTCCTCTATAGCCACTAGGTTACCTGTCTCTCCAGTCAGTCCTCTATAGCCACTAGGTTACCTGTCTCTGCAGTCAGTGTCTCTCCAGTCAGTCCTCTATAGCCACTAGGTTACCTGTCTCTCCAGTCAGTCCTCTATAGCCACTAGGTTACCTGTCTCTCCAGTCAGTCCTTTATAACTACTAGGTTTTCCTGTCTCTCCAGTCAGTGTCTCTCCAGTCAGTCCTCTATAGCCACTAGGTTACTTGTCTCTCCAGTCAGTCCTCTATAGCCACTAGGTTACCTGTCTCTGCAGTCAGTGTCTCTCCAGTCAGTCCTCTGTAGCCACTAGGTTACCTGTCTCCCCAGTCAGTCCTCTATAGCCACTAGGTTACCTGTCTCTCCAGTCAGTGTCTCTCCAGTCAGTCCTCTATAGCCACTAGGTTACCTGTCTCTCCAGTCAGTCCCCTATAGCCACTAGGTTACCTGTCTCTCCAGTCAGTGTCTCTCCAGTCATTCCTCTATAGCCACTAGGTAACCTGTCTCCCCAGTCAGTCCTCTATAGCCACTAGGTTACCTGTCTCTCCAGTCAGTGTCTCTCCAGTCAGTCCTCTATAGCCACTAGGTTACCTGTCTCTCCAGTCAGTCCTCTATAGCCACTAGGTTACCTGTCTCTCCAGTCAGTGTCTCTCCAGTCAGTCCTCTATAGCCACTAGGTTACCTGTCTCCCCAGTCAGGCCTCTATAGCAACTAGGTTACCTGTCTCTCCTGTCAGTGTCTCTCCAGTCAGTCCTCTATAGCCACTAGGTTACCTGTCTCCCCAGTCAGTCCTCTATAGCCACTAGGTTACCTGTCTCTCCAGTCAGTCCTTTATAACCACTAGGTTACCTGTCTCTCCAGTCAGTGTCTCCCCAGTCAGTCCTCTATAGCCACTAGGTTACCTGTCTCCCCAGTCAGTCCTCTAAAGCCACTAGGTTACCTGTCTCTCCAGTCAGTCCTCTATAGCCACTAGGTTACCTGTCTCTGCAGTCAGTGTCTCTCCAGTCAGTCCTCTATAGCCACTAGGTTACCTGTCTCCCCAGTCAGTCCTCTATAGCCACTAGGTTACATGTCTCTCCAGTCAGTGTCTCTCCAGTCAGTCCTCTATAGCCACTAGGTTACCTGTCTCTCCAGTCAGTCCTCTATAGCCACTAGGTTACCTGTCTCTCCAGTCAGTCCTCTATAGCCACTAGGTTACTTGTCTCTCCAGTCAGTGTCTCTCCAGTCAGTCCTCTATAGCCACTAGGTTACCTGTCTCCCCAGTCAGTCCTCTATAGCCACTAGGTTACCTGTCTCTCCAGTCAGTGTCTCTCCAGTCAGTCCTCTATAGACACTAGGTTACCTGTCTCTCCAGTCAGTCCTCTATAGCCACTAGGTTACCTGTCTCTCCAGTCAGTGTCTCTCCAGTCAGTCCTCTATAGCCACTAGGTTACCTGTCTCCCCAGTCAGTCCTCTATAGCCACTAGGTTACCTGTCTCTCCAGTCAGTGTCTCTCCAGTCAGTCCTCTATAGCCACTAGGTTACCTGTCTCCCCAGTCAGTCCTCTATAGCCACTAGGTTACCTGTCTCTCCAGTCAGTCCTTTATAACTACTAGGTTACCTGTCTCTCCAGTCAGTTTCTCCCCAGTCAGTCCTCTATAGCCACTAGGTTACCTGTCTCTGCAGTCAGTGTCTCTCCAGTCAGTCCTCTATAGCCACTAGGCTACCTGTCTCCCCAGTCAGTCCTCTATAGCCACTAGGTTACCTGTCTCTCCAGTCAGTGTCTCTCCAGTCAGTCCTCTATAGCCACTAGGTTACCTGTCTCTCCAGTCAGTCCTCTATAGCCACTAGGTTACCTGTCTCTCCAGTCAGTGTCTCTCCAGTCAGTCCTCTATAGCCACTAGGTTACCTGTCTCCCCAGTCAGTCCTCTATAGCCACTAGGTTACCTGTCTCTCCAGTCAGTGTCTCTCCAGTCAGTCCTCTATAGCCACTAGGTTACCTGTCTCTCCAGTCAGTCCTCTATAGCCACTAGGTTACCTGTCTCTCCAGTCAGTGTCTCTCCAGTCAGTCCTCTATAGCCACTAGGTTACCTGTCTCCCCAGTCAGTCCTCTAAAGCCACTAGGTTACCTGTCTCTCCAGTCAGTGTCTCCCCAGTCAATCCTCTATAGCCACTAGGTTACCTGTCTCCCCAGTCAGTCCTCTAAAGCCACTAGGTTACCTGTCTCTCCAGTCAGTGTCTCCCCAGTCAGTCCTCTATAGCCACTAGGCTACCTGTCTCTCCAGTCAGTCCTCTATAGGCACTAGGTTACCTGTCTCTGCAGTCAGTGTCTCTCCAGTCAGTCCTCTATAGCCACTAGGTTACCTGTCTCCCCAGTCAGTCCTCTATAGCCACTAGGTTACCTGTCTCTCCAGTCAGTGTCTCTCCAGTCAGTCATCTATAGCCACTAGGTTACCTGTCTCTCCAGTCAGTCCTCCATTACCACTAGGTTACCTGTCTCTCCAGTCAGTCCTCTAAAGCCACTAGGTTACCTGTCTCTCCAGTCAGTGTCTCCCCAGTCAGTCCTCTATAGTCACTAGGTTACCTGTCTCCCCAGTCAGTCCTCTAAAGCCACTAGGTTACCTGTCTCTCCAGTCAGTGTCTCCCCAGTCAGTCCTCTATAGCCACTAGGTTACCTGTCTCTCCAGTCAGTGTCTCTCCAGTCAGTCCTCTATAGCCACTAGGTTACCTGTCTCCACAGTCAGTTCTCTATAGCTACTAGGTTACCTGTCTCTCCAGTCAGTCCTCCATAACCACTAGGTTACCTGTCTCTCCAGTCAGTCCTCTAAAGCCACTAGGTTACCTGTCTCTCCAGTCAGTGTCTCCCCGGTCAGTCCTCTATAGCCACTAGGTTACCTGTCTCTCCAGTCAGTGTCTCTCCAGTCAGTCCTCTATAGCCACTAGGTTACCTGTCTCCCCAGTCAGTGTCTCCCCAGTCAGTCCTCCATAACCACTAGGTTACCTGCCTCCCCTGTCAGTGTTCAATACTGTGAGTCAGTTCCCTGGCTCTGTGTCCTATTGAATAATACATGGATGCTGTAATCTTATTATATATAATTATATTGTGATATTATTGTGTGTTGTAATGCCAGAGACAAACACAGAGCTCCAGTTCTGGGGAATAACAGCTAATTATGGAGAATAGTGGTGAAATGTTTTACATTTACGTCATTTCAGCAGAGCCACCCAGTAGCAATTAGAGTTTAAGGGCCTTTCTCAAGGGCACATAGGCCGGGGATTTGAACCAACAACCTTTCATTTACTGGTCCATCTCTCTTAACCGCTAGGCTTCCTGGTTACTAACATTAGCTTTAAGCACACATATAAACCACAACAAACATCACACAGCCTGTCTCTCTGGGCCTGTCTGCAGGGCACACAGCCTGTCTCTCTGGGCCTGTCTGCAGGACACACAGCCTGTCTCTCTGGGCCTGTCTGCAGGACACACAGCCTGTCTCTCTGGGCCTGTCTGCAGTACACACAGTCTGTGGGGTGAATCCACTTATGTCTCCTGTTGCTCTGTAGAGACATAGACACGTAGAAACGTAGAGGCGTTGCTGCGACAAGAGAAACGTTACCACGTCAACATCATGCTGAACCACATCAGCTAGCTGGTAGGTATAATAGTGTTCCATACTGTGAGTCAGTCCATATTGCTAGATGGTTGGTATAACAGTGTTCCATACTGTGAGTCAGTCCATATTGCTAGATGGTAGGTATAACAGTGTTCCATACTGTGAGTCAGTCCATATTGCTAGATGGTTGGTATAATAGTGTTCCATACTGTGAGTCAGTCCATATTGCTAGATGGTTGGTATAACAGTGTTGATTTGTGGACCTAAAATATTTAGACCCATGACATCACAAATGGCCCCCATCTCTTTGTCAAAATATTTCCAGTGCAGTGCTGATGTGGTCCAGACGGTCCCAGAGCTAAGGCTCGACAAGCGTGACTGGGCATGAAAGAGCAGGGTGATTGAAACAGAAAGGTTCCCCAGGGTTGGAGTTTGGTTTGGCAGCTAACTAAAGTTTAGAGTGCCAGGTTTGATGATGATGGGGTTGAGCACTACATTCACCACTACGCACACTACAGACGAACTTTCTAACTATGGCTGGCCTTTATTACGGCTGGCCTTTATTACGGCTGGCCTTTATTACGGCTGGCCTTAACCAGGGCTGGCCTTAACCAGGGCTGGCCTTTATTACGGCTGGCCTTAACCAGGGCTGGCCTTAACCAGGGCTGGCCTTAACCAGGGCTGGTCTTAACCAGGGCTGGTCTTTATTACGGCTGGCCTTTATTACGGCTGGGCTTTATTACGGCTGGCCTTAACCAGGACTGGGCTTTATTACGGCTGGCCTTAGCCAGGGCTGGCCTTTATTATGTCTGGTCCTTATTACGGCTGGCCTTTATTACGGCTGGCCTTTATTACGGCTGGACTTAACAAGGGCTGGCCTTTATTACGGCTGGCCTTAACCTGGGCTGGCCTTTATTACGGCTGGCCTTAACCAGGGCTGGCCTTTATTACGGCTGTCCTTAACCAGGGCTGGCCTTTATTATGGCTGGCCTTAACCAGGGCTGGCTTTTATTACGGCTGGGCTTAACCAGGGCTGGCCTTTATTACAGCTGGTCTTAACCAGGGATGCCATTCAATCCGATCGCACTTTGTCGATCTTGAAGCTTTTTAAGGCAATGTTTTGCAAAAATCACATTCACGGTAAACACTGTATTTGTCAGCTCAGTCTCAAATTACCATGAAATGTAGCATTGTCGAAAATTGGATGAGATTGAATCCCAGCCTTGTCCTGATGACAGAGAGGGTCAAATAAAGGGAGAGAGAGAAAGTTCTGCTCTGGTGAGGTTCCTGTGGCTAGGGGAAGGGTGGAGAGGAGACGGGGGGAGAGGAGGAGAGAGGAGGAGAGAGGAGGAGACGGGGGGAGAGGAGGAGAGAGGAGGAGAGAGGAGGAGACGGGGGGAGAGGAGGAGAGAGTAGGAGAGAGGAGGAGACGGGGGGAGAGGAGGAGAGAGGAGGAGAGAGGAGAGAGGAAGGGAGAGGAGGAGAGAGGAGGAGAGAGGAGGAGAGAGGTCGAGAGAGGAGGAGAGAGGTAGAGAGAGGAAGAGAGAGGAGGAGACGGGGGGAGAGGAGGAGAGAGGAGGTGAGAGGTCGAGACGGGGAAGAATGAAAAACCTTTATTTCACAATATTATCATGGAATCTTTCCATGTAAACACACATACAGATACACTCGTGTCCTTTTGTCTTCAGAACATTAAGAACACCTTCCTAATATTGAGTTGCACCCCCTTTTGCCCTCAGAACAGCCCTCAGAACAGGGTAACTGTTGAGCATGAAAAACCCAGCAGCATTGCAGTTCTTGACACAAATAGGTGCGCTTGGCGCCTAGTACTGTCACGTCTCCCCCCCCCCCCCGGCGCTTGAGGGCGCCAGGCGGCCCTGCATCACACACTCCTATCATCCATTACGCACACCTGCCTTCCCTCGTCACGCGCATCAGCGATACTGGACTCACCTGGACTCACTAATCACCTGTTATTACCTCCCCTATATTTGTCAGTTCCCCAGTTCTGTTCTCCGCTGCTGCATTAATTGTTTTTTGTTTGTATTACTAGTTTGCTGATGCTGTTCCTGTCTTGTTTCATGTCCGTTATTCATTAAATGTTTTACTCCCTGTACCTGCTTCGTCTCTCCAGCGTCATTCCATGTAACAGAATGCAAAAGCCAACACACGAAGCATCGGGGAGTACTGGCGTTCCGGTTGGTATGGTGGCATCGGCTCTGGGTCTCCACCAACCGAACCGGCGGTGCCTAGCCAGCTCGTCCGGCTTCCACACCCTGACTGGCTCGAGATGTTTCCTTGCCTCGGTTGGCTCGGCGGCTTCCCATCCCACGTCACACTCCACCGGATCTTCAGGCTTCCTCTCTGTAGTGGGATCGACAGACGTCTTGCCTCAGCTGGATCGTCGGGCTCCTCCCGGTTCGTTGGGCTTCCATGCCCCAACCGGCTTGCCCAGAGCCCATGTCTCGGCCGGTTCGCCCAGGTGGGATGCCGGGTGGCGCCCCTAGAGGGGGGGGTACTGTCATGTCTGCTACCGCTCTTCCCCCCCCTCCGGCGCTTGAGGGTGCCAGGCGGCCCTGCATCACGCACTCCTATCATCCATTAAGCACACCTGCCTTCCCTCGTCACGCGCATCAGCGATACTGGACTCACCTGGACTCACTCATCACCTGTTATTACCTCCCCTATAATTGTCAGTTCCCCAGCTCTGTTCCCCGCTGCTGCATTAATTGTTTTTTGTCTGTGTAATTAGTTTGCTGATGCTGTTCCTGTCTTGTTTCATGTCCGTTATTTATTAAATGTTTTACTCTCCGTACCTGCTTCGTCTCTCCAGCGTCATTCCATGTGACAAGTACCACACCCCGTTCAAAGCCACTTCAATATTTGTTCTTGCCCATTCACCCTCCGAATGGCACATATACACAATCCATGTCTCAATTGTCTCAAGGTTTAAAAATCCTTCTTTAACCTGGCTCCTCCCCTTCATCTACATTGAAGTTCAATTAACAAGTGACATCAATAGGGGATCATAGCTTTCACCTGGTCAGTCTATGTCATGGAAAGAGCAGGAGTTCCTAATGTTTTGTACACTCAGTGTATACTGTATATAATAACATATTTGATGATAGTTGCAGGAATCCTTCTAATTGTGTCCTTCACACTTGTTAAATCTGTTTTCATCAAATACCCCCACGACTGTGACTTACGGACCAGCCCAGATGAAGGGCCAACAGTTATTCTATTAGTCGGACCGCTGAACTTTGATCCGTGGGGGACATGAAAAACCATTATGGCACAACATTATTGGTACAGAGTCTAGTTGATAGGTAATCGACTAGCCGGACTGTTCCCTGGACTCCGCGTGTAGGGATTTGTACAATGCATGAACAAGGCTATTGAACTTGACATTGGTGTCTGTCTTTATCCAACATATCACTGACATGAGAATGAGAGCAATGGAAATCAAAACCCCACGCTCCGACATTGATACTGTTCACGCTGTTGCTAGGCAGACATTCAGACATAACCAATCGAGGCAGAGTAATTCACCACGAATGGTGAACACAGAGAGCCCAGTAGCATGTAAATACTGTGGGAATACACACACACGCGTGGCAAAGAGCACTGCCCTGCCTACGGAAAACCATGCAGAGCTTGTGGAACTAATAATCACTTTGGAAAAGTGTGTCTCAAAAACAAAGAAGGGTGAGTCAGGGCAAGATTCACTGTGTTGATGATGTCACTCAATGTTCAGAGCTGAACAGTGAAAGTGACATTTACATGCATGAATCCATTGGGGCTGTACACTCAAGAGGGAAGAAATGGTTTGTGACACTACGATTACACAACAAGCAACAACAATGTCAACTGGATTCCGGTGCTACATGCAACATAATGAGCTACAAAGACAAAATCAATCTGGCACCTGACACACATCTATTGCCCAGCGATACTAGACTAAAGCTGTACTCAGGAGAGCTAATGAGCTCTATGGGCACCTTTGAGACCGAATGTGTTATTCGGGGACGCAAACATAAGCTGGAGTTTGAGATTGTGAAAACCAGTCAACATCCTCTCCTTTCAGGCTCTACATGCGAACGCCTGGGACTGATGCAGTTCACTGTACCAAATGACCTGCACATTGTGGATCATGTCCAGCATGGACCCCTGTCCAAAGAACAACTACTCAGCAGATATGACGATGTATTCAACATGCTCGTTGAATCAGTGCCTGGGGAGGTACACTTTGAAGTGGATGAGAGCATCACTCCAGTCCAGTGTGCTGCTCGCAATGTGCCCATTGCAATGAAAGTGGCTGTGAAAGCCCAGCTGGACAAGTATGAGGCCGATGGCCACATGACATCTGTGACCGAACCAACTGACTGGATCAGCAATATGGTCGTAGTGAAAAAACCAGAGAAGCTGAGGGTCTGCATCGACCCAAAGCATCTGAACCAAGCACAGAAACGATCCCACTACATCATGCCGACACTAGAGGATGTCCTCTACAAGCTTCCCAAGGCCAGGATTTTCACCTTGGTGGATGCCCGAGATGCATTTCTTCAATGCAAGCTGGACGAAGAAAGCAGCTTCGTGACTACCTTCTGAACCCCCTGGGGTCGGAAACGCTGGCTCAAGCTCCCATTTGGTGTCTCAGTGGCGCCTGAGGTATACCAAAGCAAGCAGCACGAGTTACTGGCTGGGCTCAAGGGCATTGAACCCATCGCCGATGATGTCCTGATCGTAGGCTGTGGTGACACAGACGAAGAAGCAGAACGCGACCACGATGTGAAGCTCCTGGCACTGATGGAGCGCTGTCGATCAGTTAAGCTTCGTCTTGGCCTGAAGAAGCGGCAGTTCAAGGTGAAAGACGTCCACTTCCATGGCCACATTCTCTCGGCAAAAGGCCTGAAGCCGGACCCAGACAAGGTCCGAGCGATCCTCGACATGCCAAAACCGTCTGATGGAAAAGGAGTACAGCGTCTCATCGGTTTTGCTAACTATTTTGCAAAGTTCATGCCACACCTATCAGCAGTCTGTGAGCCTCTGCGCCGGTTGCTGGACAAAGACACACCATGGCACTGGCTACCCAAGCACGAGGCCGCAGTGCAGGAGACGAAATCTCTGGCTTCATCCATGCCAGTGTTGCGCTACTACGATGTCATGAAGCCTGTCACAATCCAGAGCGACTCCAGCTAAAGGGGACTTGGATGCTGCCTTATGCAGGAAGGCCAGCCCGTTGCGTTTGCCTCGAGAGCGCTCACACCCACCGAACAAAACTATGCACAAATTGAGAAAGAGTGCCTCAGCATCGTCTTCTCCTGCCAGCGATTCCATCACTACTTATATGGTCGAGAGCTGGTCACCGCTGAAACTGACCAGAAACCACTCATTGCCATACTCAGTAAACCTCTCCTCAACGCACCCAAGAGGCTTCAAAGCATGCTCCTGACTCTGCTTAACAACAGCCTGAAGGTCATTTACAAGCCAGAACCAGAGATGTACATCAGCGACACACTGAGCAGGGCAACAGCACAATGTACAGGCAGACGCACTGCCTATCAGCGACACACTGAGCAGGGCAACGGCACAATGTACAGGCAGAGGCACTGCCTATCAGCGACACACTGAGCAGGGCAACGGCACAATGTACAGGCAGAGGCACTGCCTATCAGCGGCAGGCCTTCTGTTCGCTACAGCAGGAACAACAAGATGTTCAACAGATCAATCAGGCAGACTACTTAACCTGTTTGGGCTAGGGGGCAGTATTGAGAATTTTGGAAAAAATATGTGCCCATTTTTAACTGCCTCCTACACCAACTCAGAAGCTAGAATATGCATATTATTGTTCAGGTTTGGATAGAAAACACCCTAAAGTTTCTAAAACTGTTTGAATGGTGTCTGTGAGTGTAACAGAACTCCTATGGCAGGCAAAAACCTGACAAGGTTTCATGCAGGAAGTGGCCTGTCTGACAAGGAGTCGTGCGTCTTGCATCTGTTTATTGAAGAGTAAGGATCTTAGCTGTAACGTGACAATTCCCAGGGCTCCAATAGGCTCTCAGAACCCGGGAAAAACCTGAACGATGACGAGGCAGCCTCTGGCTGAAACAGATTATCGCCTTATCCAAGTGGCCGATCAGAGGACCATTGAATGAGGCGCGTGCACGATTCGCCCCCGTGGAGAAATTTCATTCGGCTGTTTTGCTTATTGCAGATTCCCGGTCGGAATATTATCGCTTTTCTACGAGATAAATGGCATAAAAATTGGTTTTAAACAGCGGTTGACATGCTTCGAAGTACGGTAATGGAATATTTAGACATTTTTTGTCACGCCATGCGCCATGCGCCATGCGCAAGACCGTTATTTACCATTCGTATAGTGTCTAGAACGCACGAACAAAACAGAGGATATTTGGATATAACGATGGATTATTTGGGACCAAACCTACATTTGTTATTGAAGTAGAAGTCCTGGGAGTGCATTCTGACGAAGAACAGGAAAGGTAAGAACATTTTTCTTATAGGAAATAGGATTTTGGTGAAGGCTAATCTTGCCGGGTGTCTAAATAGCTAGCCGTGATGGCTGGGCTATGTACTTAGAATATTGCAAAATGTGCTTCATCCGAAAAGCTATTTTAAAATCGGACATATCGAGTGCATAGAGGAGTAATGTATCTATAATTCTTAAAATAATTGTTATGCTTTTTGTGAACGTTTATCGTGAGTAATTTAGCAAACTGTTAGTAAATTCCCCGGAAGTGCTTTTTCTGAACATCACATGCTAATGTAAAAAGCTGTTTTTTGATATAAATATGAACTTGATTGAACAGACATGCATGTATTGTATAACATAATGTCCTAGGTGTGTCATCTGATGAAGATCATAAAAGGTTAGTGCTGCATTTAGCTGTGGTTTGGGTTTTTGTGACATTATATGCTAGCTTGAAAAATGGGTGTCTGATTATTTCTGGCTGGGCACTCTCCTGACATAATCTAATGTTTTGCTTTCGTTGTAAAGCCTTTTTGAAATCGGACAGTGTGGTTAGATTAAGGAGAGTCTTGTCTTTAAATAGCTGTAAAATAGTCATATGTTTGAGAAATTGAAGTAATAGTATTTCAAACGATTCAAAAATCGCGCCACTGAATTCAGGTGGCTGTTACGTAGGTGGGACGAATTCGTCCCGCCTTGCCCATAGAGGTTAATGTGCTACGGATCTGCTATTTTTATTCCTTATAACTGGAACCTCTATCAGGAGCTAGCCAGCTAACTAGCTACTAGCTAGTTGTCACTGTTAGCCACTGCTAGTGGTCTTCACCTTTAGCTCGGACACCAGCCAGCTTTAGCTTGGTCAATACCTGCCAGTCTGCACAGCGCGATATCAAACCAGAGCATATCGGACTGCTTTTCTCCAGCACGTCACCAGATTCCTGCCGCTCTGGATCATTACACCGTATCATCACAGCTAGCTAGCTGCAACTGAGTGGCTATTGTTGGCTAAAGCCTCTGTCCCGAAGCAAGCACCAGTTAGCCTTGAGCTAGCCTTGAGCAAAGCCCATCTCCTGGGAAGCCGATGAAGTATACCAGCTAATTCTTTGGCTACAATACCTTTTTTTCCAATTGGCCTGGACCCTTTTTTGTCGACACGGAGCCCCACCGAGCCATCACGACTGGTCTGCTGACGTAATCGTCCGATGTGGTTTCAACAGGCTTTTCTGTTGCTTTGGCGCCGAATACCCATCTGCTATCCCCGGCCCGCTAGCTTTCTGAACGCCGTGTCTCCAGCTCGCCTAGCGTAGTAGCGACTACCGAACGGCTCCCTGACTCACCTATTGCTGCTCATTGGACCCTATGATCATTCGGCTACATAGCTGATGCCCCCTGGACTGTTTCAATAACACGGTACCTCATTTTGTTTATCTGTCGGCCCCAGCCTCGAACTCAGGTCCTGTGTGTACCTAACTGACCCTCTCTGCCCATTCATCGCCATTTACCCATTGTTGTCTTAGCTCTCCCGATCAACACCTGTGATTGCTTTATGCCCCTCTCTAATGTCAATATGCCTTGTCTAGTGCTGTTTCGGTGAGTTATTATAGTTTTATTTCACTGTAGAGCCCTCCGTCCCGCTCAACATGACTTAGATAGCTCTTTTGTCCCACCCCCACACATGCGGATTAACTCGTGCCTCCAGAGATGCAACCTCTCTCATCGTCACTCAATGCCTAGGTTAACCTCCACTGCACTCACACCCTACCATACCCTTGTCTGTACATTTTGCCCTGAATCTATTCTACCACGGCCAGAAATCTGCTCCTTTTATTCTCTGTTCCCAATGCACTAGAAGACCAGTTCTTATAGCCTTTAGCCGTACCCTTATCCTACTCCTCCTCTGTTCCTCTGGTGATGTAGAGGTTAATCCAGGCCCTGTAGCCGACAGTACTACACCTATTCCCCAGGCGCTCTCATTTGATGACTTCTGTAACCGTGAAAGTCTTGGTTTCATGCATGCTAACATCAGAAGCCTCCTCCCTAAGTTTGTTTTATTCACTGCTTTAGCACACTCTGCCAACCCTGATGTCCTAGCTGTGTCTGAATCCTGGTTTAGGAAGGCCACCAACATTTCTGAAATGTCCATCCCTAACTATAACATTTTCCCTCAAGATAGAACTGCCAAAGGGGGCGGAGTTGCAATCTACTGCAGAGATAGCCTGCAGAGTTCTGTTATACTATCCATGTCTGTGCCCAAACAGTTCGAGCTTCTACTTTTAAAAATCTACCTTTCCAGAAATAAGTCTCTCACTGTTGCCGCTTGTTATAGACCCCCCTCACCCCCCAGTTGTGCCCTGGACATCATATGTGAATTGATTGTCCCCCATCTAGAGTTTGTACTGTTAGGTGACCTAAACTGGGATATGCTTAACACCCCAGACATCCTACAATCTAAGCTAGATGCCCTCAATCTCACACAAATTATCAAGGAACCCACCAGGTACAACCCTAAATCCATAAACACGGGAACCCTCATAGATATCATCCTAATCAACTTGCCCTCTAAATAAACCTCTGCAGTCTTCAACCAGGATCTCAGCGATCACTGCCTCATTGCCTGCGTCCGTAATGGGTCCGTAGTCAAACAACCAACCCTCATCACTGTCAAAAAACACTTCAGCGAGCAGGCCTTTCTAATCAACCTGGCCCAGGTATCCTGGAAGGATATTGACCTCACACCGTCAGTAGAGGATGCCTGGTTGCTTTTTAAAAGTGCTTTAATCACCATCTTAAATAAGCAAAAAAATGTAGAACAAAGAACAGATATAGCCCTTGGTTCACTCCAGACTTGACTGCCCTGGACCACAAAAACATCCTGTGGCGTACTGCATTAGCATCGAATAGCCCCTGCGATATGCAACTTTTCAGGGAAGTTAGGAACCAATATACACAGTCAGTTAGGATAGCAAAGGCTAGCTTTTTCAAACAGAAATATGCATCCTGTAGCACTAATTCCAAAAAGTTTTGGGACACTAAAGTGCATGGAGAACAAGAGCACCTCCTCCCAGCTGCCCACTGCACTGAGGCTAGGAAACACTGTCACCAACAATAAATCTACGATAATCGAGAATTTCAATAAGCATTTTTCTACGGCTGGCCATGCTTTCCACCTGGCTACCCCTACCCCGGTCAACAGCTCTGCACCCCCCGCAGCAACTTGCCCAAGCCTCCCCCATTTCTCCTTCACCCAAATCCAGATAGCTGATGTTCTGAAAGAACTGCAAAATCTGGACCCCTACAAATCAGCTGGGCTAAACTATCTGGACCCTCTTTTTCTAAAATTATCGACAAAATTGTTGAAACCCTATTACAAGCCAGTTCAACCTCTCTTTCGTATCGTCTGAGATCCCCAAAGATTGGAACGCTGCCGCGGTCATCCCCCTCTTCAAAGGGGGTGACACTCTAGACCCAAACTGCTACAGACCTATATCCATCCTGCCCTGTCTTTCTAAAGTCTTTGAAAGCCAAGTTAACAAACAGATCACCGACCATTTCGAATCCCACTGTTGCGTCAAAAGACAGGTATTCATATTCAAGGCGTTCAGATTTTCAACTGATTTCAAAGATAAAACACCAACAGGGGGCGAAAGAGTGTATGCATTGTGGAACCCATCATTAGCTTGTGTTTCCCTGGGGAACATATATACTGGTGCACCTTTGTGATAGCAGGTGGTGAAATGTTTGGTGGAAAAGCATTTCACTGGAAGTCCTTCACGGAAGAGGAGACTCTCATCCATACACATTCAGCTCATTTAGGATTCTGGAGACTCAACCGGTAGGCACATGGACATTGTTGTGTAAAATTGTTGCCAGTTAGGTGTTTATTTGTGTTGAGAATTGAGACCAATTGTCTAATTTAGTATATAGTATAATTTAGATAATATGACTACATTAAGATTATATATTTAATTTGAAATGACCTTACTTGAAGTAATGTATATTTCTTTTTGTGTTTTGCCTTTAAAGGCTATCAACCTACCTAACTAACTAACTAATTAACTGACTAAAGAAATAAAAGTCAGAAGAAAATTGAGTTGTCCCTTGCGTCCTTCAGTCCTTAAAGGCCTTTTTCAAGTTTGGGCAAAGAGCTGCAGTGTGAACCATACACAACTTGACACCCACCGTACCTTCTCCACTATGAAATCTGGTTCCCGAGCTGGTCATGGGTGCACCTCAGCCACGCTCAAGGTCCTAAACGATATCATAACCGCCATCGATAAAAGACAATACTGTGCAGCCGTCTTCATGGATCTGGCCAAGACTTTAGACTCAATCACCACATTCTTATCGGCAGACTCAACAGCCTTGGTTTCTCAAATGACTGCCTCACCTGGTTCATCAACTACTTCTCAGATAGAGTTCAGTGTGTTAAATCAGAGTGCCTGTTGTCCGGACCTCTGGCAGTCGCTATGGGGGTGCCACAGGGTTCAATTCTCAGGCCGACTCTTTTCTCTGTATATATCAATGATGTCGCTCTTGCTGCTGGTGATTCTCTGATCCACCTCTATGCAGATGACACCATTCTGTATACATCTGGCCCTTCTTTGGACACTGTGTTAACAAACGTCCAAACGTGCTTCAATGACATACAACACTCCTTCCGTGGCCTCCAACTGCTCTTAAATGCTAGTAAAACTAAGTGCATGCTCTTCAACAGATGTCTAAAGCCTCCCTCACTCATGCTGCCAAACATACCCTCGTAAAACTGACCATCCTACCGATCCTTGACTTCGGTGATGTAATTTACAAAATAGCCTCCAACACTCTACTCAGCAAATTGGATGTAGCCAATCACAGTGCCATCCGTTTTGTCACCAAAGCCCCATATACTGCCCACCACTGCGACTTGTATGCTCTAGTTGGCTGGCCATCGCTACATATTCATCGCCAAACCCACTGGCTCCAGGTCATCTGTAAGCCTTTGCTAGGTAAAGCCCCGCCTTATCTCAGCTCACTGGTCAGCATAGCAGCACCCACCCGTGGCAGGCGCTCCTGCAGGTACACCTCCTTTGGCTGCCTTTCCTTCCAGTTCTCTGCTGCCAATAACAGGAACGCATTGAAAAAATCACTGAAGCTGGAGACATATCTCCTTACTAACTTTAAGCATCAGCTGTCAGAGCAGCTTACCGATCACTGCACCTGTACACAGCCCATCTGTGAATAGCCCATCCAACTACCTCGTCCCCATATTGTTATTTTTTTATTGCTCTTTTGCACCCTAGTATCTCTACTTGCACATCATCATCTGCACATATATCACTCCAGTGTTAATGCTACATTGCAATTATTTCGCCACTATGGCCTATTTATTGCCTTACCTCCCTAATCTTACTACATTTGCACACATTGTACATTGATTTTTCTTTTGTGTTATTGACTCTACGTTTGTTTATCCCATGTGTAACTCTGTGTTGTTTTTGTCACACTGCTTTGCATTATCTTGGCCAGGTGTTAGTTGTAAATGAGAACTTGTTCTCAACTGGCCTACCTGGTTAAATAAAGGTGAAATAAAATGTAATAAATAAAAATCATTACACCCACACTGCTCGCACGCACCAACGGCGTCTGAGTTGCCAAGTGCAAAAATAGAAGTCAGTTCTATTTGTGACTTTGAACGCGGTGCAAGCCCTGCCTCTCCCATCTCGTCATTGGTTATACCCACGTGGGTGATTGAAAGATGAACTGAGGTCAGTTGGTCAGCTGTGGTAATACACCTTATTATGCGAATCACCATCTAAACTCCAAAGAAGAAAAATCCTAGAAGGAGGAGAGGACTAGAAATTATTCGGTTGACCGTTTTATGTGTGGATTAATTGTTGGAGTAGAGGACCTTGTGCATTTCAGTTAAAATAACAACTCAACGTTTATATCCCAGGACAAATTAGTTAGCAACAGCAAGCTAGCTAAATAGGACAAATTAGCTAGCAAGTGCAAGCTAGCTAGCTAAATTGCCATAAATGTTTAATGGTTTTCGACCTGTCCCCAAATTAATATAATTGGTTCAGATTTGGTTTTGATATTTCAACCTGCGTGTCATGATCGCGGTTGGTGTGGGGGGACAAAATACATTTCTGCACGATCGCGCATGCGGACACTGTCTGTCTGATCCAGTCTGTCTGTTCCTGTCTGTATGCCTGTCTGTCTGATCCTGTCTGTCTGTCTTGACTGATCCTGTCTGTCTGTCTGATCATGTCTGTCTATCTCATCCTTTCGGTCTGTCTGATCCTGTCTGATCCTGTCTGTCTGTCTGTCTGATCTTGTCAGTCCTGATCCTGTTTGTCTGTCTGATCCTGTCTGTCTGTCTGATCCTGTCTGTCTTTTTGTCTGGTCCTGTCTGTCTGATCCTGTCTGTATGATCCTGTCTGTCTATCTAATCCTGTCTGTCTGATCCTGCCTGCCTGTCTGTCTGTCTGTCTGTCTGTCTGTCTGTCGGATCCAGTCTGTCTGATCCTGTCTGTCTGTCTGCCTGTCTGTCTGATCCTGTCTGCCTGTTTGTCTGATTCTGTCTGTCTGTCTGTCTATCTGATCCTGTCTGTTTGATCCTGTCTATCTTGTCTGTCTGTCTGACCTGGTATCTGTTATACTGACTGACAGACAACACAGTGTGAGTGTGTGTGCGTGTGTGTGTGTGTGAGTGTGTGTGAGTGTGCGTGTGTGCATACATGTAAATGTCATGTACGCAGGGCTCTAAATTAAAACATTTAATTGGTAGCACCACATGAAATTTAGGAGCACCAACAACAACAAAAAATTACATTTTTTTAAATTGATATAGATACAATCTATATTGGCCCTATATGAATTATAGCTACTTTTGAAGCACATGTTGAGTCCTAGAAACTAATACTGAACACTGAAAAGACACTAGTTTATTATAAAATATAGATGTTGATATGAGTACCTGACATGGAAATTAGTCAAGTGTGGAACAGTAGGTTTCTACATTGTGTAAAAGCGCTATTTAATTTATTTTCCTATTGAGACGCATTACATTTAAAAATACACTATCTCTTTAAAAACGTCAGGTTGGTGATGATGAGATCTGTCCGTTAATTTCTATGATTAAAGACAGTACAGTATGTCTGGTTTAGAAACTCTGTGATCAAAGACAGTACAGTGTGTCTGGTTTAGAAACTCTTTGATCAAAGACAGTACAGTATGTCTGATTTAGAAACTCTGTGATCAAAGACAGTACAGTATGTCTGGTTTAGAAACTCTGTGATCAAAGACAGTACAGTATGTCTGGTTTAGAAACACTGTGATCAAAGACAGTACGGTATATCTGGTTTAGAAACTCTGTCCTGTGATCATTGATCTGCTGAAGAAACTATCAATTTCCCCTTTCTTTCTGTGCCCCCAAGTGATTAGATATACTGGTAAAGTAAACAAATGGTTAACAATGTCAACACAGGAGACATTTTGTAGAACTTATCAATACTTATTTTCCACCATAATTTGCAAATAAATTCATTAAAAATCCTACAATGTGATTTTCTGGATTTTTTTTCCCCTCATTTTGTCCGTCATAGTTGACCTGTACCTATGATGAAAATTACAGGCCTCTCTCATCTTTTTAAGTGGGAGAACTTGCACAATTGGTGGCTGACTAAATACTTTTTTGCCCCACTGTATGTGTCAGATCGAGCAGTTTTCGCTGTAGTAGCAGTGCCACCATGATACTAACAAGTCTGCACATGTTGTTTCTCTAGGGCACTCTGAAACATGCTACGGTAAAGCCTTGTCATTATAACAATTATTATCTGGGGAAATCAATGGCGTAGTTGCACAGTGCTCCCAAAAAATAAAACTCATTGGCCGCACAGCAAAAATATTTTGGTGCACTTTATAAACTGGTTGCACTTTACAGCCATGTGTGAGCAGTCACATGATTGGTCACATGGTCTGGTTGCATTCTGGAGGCCTGGGCTGCAAACCCTTAACAGATGCACCCTCTCCCGTCAACACTCAAATTAAGTGGACACTTCTGATGACGTCTGACGAGTGTACACTTGCAGGGCAACGGGCGAGGGAGGAAGGAAGTATTTGTAAATGGACCACCCTTGCCCCGGAAATTCGTAATTCGTTCATCCTGCGATGGTTGTGTTTTCAGCCACCGATAGCTTGTGGTTGCTTTATATGCGCTACAGTCAATTATGAGTGCATGTCTACTTATATTAAATATTTAATTATACGCCTACTGTATGATAGCTAGCAAATTAATTTGCTAACTAACGTTAGACTGCCTAGCTGGAACTTACGAATATGGAAAACATTTTCGAAACCAAAACATGCCGTCACGTGCATTATGAGCACAATTTATAACTTATTTGCAATCGTTTTTACTTCCACTTGTATGTTGACTTCTCCGTTAATGTTTTAAAGTTTTCCCTGACTTTTCTTAGTGGATGTACAATCATCGCAAATTGAATTATGGGGAGTTTCAGGCCCCGGAGTGAACATAATTGTACACTCACAAAGCCGACTAAAAACGAGGGCTAGGGGCTTACTTTGCAAACATCCTTTGCTTGCCTAATTATTTGGACTTATGTCCTTGGAGATTCCCCCAAGGACATAAGGCGAGGGTAAGTGGACGAGGGTGTGTCTTTTAAGTGTTTGGACCGCAGCCCTGGTCTGAAATAAAGGGAGGAGAGGAGGGGAGGAGGGGAGGAGGGGAGGAGGGGAGGAGGGGAGGAGAGGAGAGGAGGGGAGGGGAGGAGAGAGGAGAGGAGAGTGTGAAGGGGGGAGATAGAAGGACCTATAAATCCATGATAGTTTAAAACAATAATAGGTTTCTCTATTTCTGTCAGACTCATTAAACAGTCACCTCTAACCCCAGATTCCCTCTGCTGCACAAGGACACACACACACACACACACGGATACAAGGTCGTGGCCGCTACATAGCGTGCCCGGTCTGACGCATGGCGAGAGACAGCTGAACCAATAGCAGCTCAGCGTTTATTTAAAGTTACATCTCAACATCCAAGAGAAAACACACCAGACTACATACATACAGTTGAAGTCGGAAGTTTACATACACTTACATTTACATTTAAGTCATTTAGCAGACGCTCTTATCCAGAGCGACTTACAAATTGGTGCATTCACCTTATAATATCCAGTGGAACAACCACTTTACAATAGTGCATCTAAATCTTTTAAGGGGGGGGGGTTAGAAGGATTACTTTATCCTATCCCAGGTATTCCTTGAAGAGGTGGGGTTTCAGGTGTCTCCGGAAGGTGGTGATTGACTCCGCTGTCCTGGCGTCGTGAGGGAGCTTGTTCCACCATTGGGGTGCCAGAGCAGCGAACAGTTTTGACTGGGCTGAGCGGGAACTGTGCTTCCTCAGAGGTAGGGAGGCGAGCAGGCCAGAGGTGGATGAACGGAGTGCCCTTGTTTGGGTGTAGGGCCTGATCAGAGCCTGAAGGTACGGAGGTGCCGTTCCCCTCACAGCTCCGTAGGCAAGCACCATGGTCTTGTAGCGGATGCGAGCTTCGACTGGAAGCCAGTGGAGAGAGCGGAGGAGCGGGGTGACGTGAGAGAACTTGGGAAGGTTGAACACCAGACGGGCTGCGGCGTTCTGGATGAGTTGTAGGGGTTTAATGGCACAGGCAGGGAGCCCAGCCAACAGCGAGTTGCAATAATCCAGACGGGAGATGACAAGTGCCTGGATTAGGACCTGCGCCGCTTCCTGTGTGAGGCAGGGTCGTACTCTGCTAATGTTGTAGAGCATGAACCTACAGGATCGGGTCACCGCCTTGATGTTGGTGGAGAACGACAGGGTGTTGTCCAGGGTCACGCCAAGGCTCTTAGCACTCTGGGAGGAGGACACAAGGGAGTTGTCAACCGTGATGGCGAGATCATGGAACGGGCACTCCTTCCCCGGGAGGAAGAGCAGCTCCGTCTTGCCGAGGTTCAGCTTGAGGTGGTGATCCGTCATCCACACTGATATGTCTGCCAGACATGCAGAGATGCGATTCGCCACCTGGTTGTCAGAAGGGGGAAAGGAGAAGATTAATTGTGTGTCATCTGCATAGCAATGATATGAGAGACCATGTGAGGATATGACAGAGCCAAGTGACTTGGTGTATAGCGAGAATAGGAGTGGGCCAAGAACAGAGCCCTGGGGGACACCAGTGGTGAGAGCACGTGGTGCGGAGACAGATTCTCGCCACGCCACCTGGTAGGAGCGACCTGTCAGGTAGGACGCAATCCAAGCGTGGGCGGCGCCGGAGATGCCCAGCTCGGAGAGGGTGGAGAGGAGGATCTGATGGTTCACGGTATCAAAGGCAGCAGATAGGTCTAGAAGGATGAGAGCAGAGGAGAGAGAGTTAGCTTTAGCAGTGCGGAGAGCCTCCGTGACACAGAGAAGAGCAGTCTCAGTTGAATGCCCAGTCTTGAAACCTGACTGATTAGGATCAAGAAGGTCATTCTGAGAGAGATAGCAAGAGAGCTGGCCAAGGACGGCGCGTTCAAGAGTTTTGGAGAGAAATGAAAGAAGGGATACTGGTCTGTAGTTGTTGACATCGGAGGGATCGAGTGTAGGTTTTTTCAGAAGGGGTGCAACTCTCGCTCTCTTGAAGACGGAAGGGACGTAGCCAGCGGTCAAGGATGCGTTGATGAGCGAGGTGAGGTAGGGGAGAAGGTCTCCGGAAATGGTCTGGAGAAGAGAGGAGGGGATAGGGTCAAGTGGGCAGGTTGTTGGGCGGCCGGCCGTCACAAGACGCGAGATTTCATCTGGAGAGAGAGGGGAGAAAGAGGTCAAAGCACAGGGTAGGGCAGTGTGAGCAGGACCAGCAGTGTCGTTTGACTTAGCAAACGAGGATCGGATGTCGTCAACCTTCTTTTCAAAATGGTTGACGAAGTCATCCGCAGAGAGGGAGGGGGGGGGGGGGGGAGGAGGATTCAGGAGGGAGGAGAAGGTAGCAAAGAGCTTCCTAGGGTTAGAGGCAGATGCTTGGAGTTTAGAGTGGTAGAAAGTGGCTTTAGCAGCAGAGACAGAAGAGGAAAATGTAGAGAGGAGGGAGTGAAAGGATGCCAGGTCCGCAGGGAGGCGAGTTTTCCTCCATTTCCGCTCGGCTGCCCGGAGCCCTGTTCTGTGAGCTCGCAGTGAGTCGTCGAGCCACGGAGCAGGAGGGGAGGACCGAGCCGGCCTGGAGGATAGGGGACAGAGGAAATCAAAGGATGCAGAGAGGGAGGAGAGGAGGGTTGAGGAGGCAGAATCAGGAGATAGGTTGGAGAAGGTTTGAGCAGAGGGAAGAGATGATAGGATGGAAGAGGAGAGAGTAGCGGGAGAGAGAGAGCGAAGGTTGGGACGGCGCAATACCATCCGAGTAGGGGGAGAGTGAGAAGTGTTGCATGAGAGCGAGAGGGAAAAGGATACAAGGTAGTGGTCGGAGACTTGGAGGGGAGTTGCAATGAGATTAGTGGAAGAACAGCATCTAGTAAAGATGAGGTCAAGCGTATTGCCTGCCTTGTGAGTAGGGGGGGAGGGTGAGAGGGTGAGGTCGAAAGAGGAGAGGAGTGGAAAGAAGGAGGCAGAGAGGAATGAGTCGAAGGTAGACGTGGGGAGGTTAAAGTCACCCAGAACTGTGAGAGGTGAGCCATCCTCAGGAAAGGAACTTATCAAGGCGTCAAGCTCATTGATGAACTCTCCAAGGGAACCTGGAGGGCGATAAATGATAAGGATGTTAAGCTTGAAAGGGCTGGTAACTGTGACAGCATGGAATTCAAATGAGGAGATAGACAGATGGGTCAGGGGAGAAAGAGAGAATGTCCACTTGGGAGAGATGAGGATTCCAGTGCCACCACCCCGCTGGCTCGATGCTCTAGGGGTATGCGAGAACACGTAGTCAGACGAGGAGAGAGCAGTAGGAGTAGCAGTGTTATCTGTGGTGATCCATGTTTCCGTCAGCGCCAGGAAGTCTAGGGACTGGAGGGTAGCATAGGCTGAGATGAACTCAGCCTTGTTGGCCGCAGACCGGCAGTTCCAGAGGCTGCCGGAGACCTGGAACTCCACGTGGGTCGTGCGCGCTGGGACCACCAGGTTAGAGTGGCAGCGGTCACGCGGTGTGGAGCGTTTGTATGGCCTGTGCAGAGGAGAGAGAACAGGGATAGGCAGACACATAGTAGACAAGCTACAGAAGAGGCTACGCTAATGCAAATGAGATTGGAGTGACAAGTGGACTACACGTCTCGAATGTTCAGGAAGTTAAGCTTACGTTGCAAAAATGTTATTGACTAAAATGATACAGTACTGCTGGCTGGTGGAGTAGGCTAGCTAGCGGTGGCTGCGTTGTTGACTTTGAACGTGTAGCTGGCTAGGTAACCTCGGTAGTTTCAGTACTACACCTTGTCATGATACAAAGCAACTTTGTAGCTAGCTAACATAACACTAATCAAGACGTTCCTTGTAGTGTATTTAGTTTCAACAATGCTGCTCGTCGGTAATAGTTGGCTAGGTTAGGAAAAATGGCGTCGCGGGGGACGGAAATAGCTGGCTAGCTAACCTCGATGGCTGGCTAGCTAACAATTATCAATTATCAAGCTATGACAAAGACAACTAGGTAGCTAGCTAGGTAACACTGCACTAGTCAAATCGTTCCGTTGTAAAGTATTAGTAACTACAGCGCTGCTAGTCGGTAACGGTTGGCTAGCTGGCAGTGGGTTAATGATGACTAGGTGTGTTGAGTAAGTCTGGCGCCGCGTCGCGGCTGGCTAGCACACCTCGATAATACTCAAACTCAAACTACACAATTATCTTAGATACAGAGACAGCAAAGACAACTATGTAGCTGGCTAACTAACACTAACACCACACTAATCAAGTCGTTGCGTTGTAATGTAATAGTTTCTGCGGTGCTGCTAGTCGGTAGAAGTTGGCTAGCTAACAGTGATGACTAGCTAGCTAGCAGCTAGCAGTGTTGACTACGTTAGGAGGACGAAGATAGCTAGCCTCGATAATTACTCAGTTACTCTAAACTACACAATTATCTTTGATACAAAGACGGCTATGTAGCTGGCTAAGAAGAATTGCTCAGATCAAACAAATCAAGCCGTTGTAATGTAGCGAAGTGTAATATTACCTGTGGAGCGAAGCGTGGTGCGACTGCTCGCTCCAAACCGGAAACTTAGGTTGGAGTCATTAAAACTCGTTTTTCAACCACTCCACAAATTCCTTGTTAACAAACTATAGTTTTGGCAAGTCGGTTAGGACATCTACTTTGTGCATGACAAGTCATTTTTACAACAATTGTTTACAGACACATTATTTCACTTATAATTCACTGTATCACAATTCCAGTGGGTCAGAAGTTTACATACACTAAGTTGACTGTGCCTTTAAACAGCTTGGGAAATTCCAGAAAATGATGTCATGGCTTTAGAAGCTTCTGATAGGCTAATCGACATAATTTGAGTCAATTGGAGGTGTACCTGTGGATGTATTTCAAGGCCTACCTTCAAACTCAGTGCCTCTTTGCTTGACATCATGGGAAAATCAAAAGAAATCAGCCAAGACCTCAGAAAAATATTGTAGACCTCCACAAGTCTGGTTCATCCTTGGGAGCAATTTCCAAATGCCTGAAGGTACCACGTTCATCTGTACAAACAATAGTATGCAAGTATAAACACCATGGGACAACGCAGCCGTCATACCGCTCAGGAAAGAGACGCGTTCTGTCTCTTAGAGATGAACGTACTTTGGTGCGAAAAGTGCAAATCAATCCCAGAACTACATCAAAGGACCTTGTGAAGATGCTGGAGGAAACAGGTACAAAAGTATTTATATCCACAGTAAAATGAGTCCTATATCGACATAACCTGAAAGGACGCTCAGCAAGGAAGAAGCCACTGCTCCAAAACCGCCATAAAAAAAGCCAGACTACGGTTTGCAACTGCACATGGGGACGGAGATCGCACTTTATGGAGAAATGTTCTCTGGTCTGATGAAACAAAAATTGAACTGTTTGGCCATAATGACCATCGTTATGTTTGGAGGAAAAAGAGGGATGCTTGCAAGCCGAAGAACACCATCCCAACCGTGAAGCACGGGGGTGGCAGCATCAAGTTGTGGGGGTGCTTTGCTGCAGGAGGGACTGGTGCACTTCACAAAATAGATGGCATCATGAGGTGGGAAAATGATGTGGATATATTGAAGCAACATCTCAAGACATCAGTTAGGAAGTTAATTAACCTCTTACATCTAGACGTTCCGCTAGCGGAACACCTGCTCCAATATCCAATGATGGTCGTGGCGCGAAATACAAATTCCTCTAAAATGCATGTATTGTATAACATAATGTCCTAGGGTTGTCATCTGATGAAGATCATCAAAGGTTAGTGCTACATTTAGCTGTGGTTTGGGTTTATGTGACATTATATGCTAGCTTGAAAAATGGGTGTCTGATTATTTCTGGCTGGGTACTCTGCTGACATAATCTAATGTTTTGCTTTCGTTGTAAAGCCTTTTTGAAATCGGACAGTGTGGTTAGATTAACGAGAGTCTTATCTTTAAAATGGTGTAAAATAGTCATATTTTTGAAAAATTGAAGTAATAGCATTTCTAAGGCATTTGAATAATGCGCCACAGGATTCAACTGGCTGTTTTGTAGGTGGGACGCAAGCGTCCCACCTAGCCCATAGAGGTTAAGAATTGACTGAATGACAGATGGTTGAGTTGCGTGATTTTCACTATGTGCAGGTTATATGACAATAGCTCTAGGCTGTTTTTAACAACTTCCGGTTGTCACAGCAAGCGTCCCACCTAGCCCATAGAGGTTAAGGACAACAAAGTCAAGGTATTTGAGTGGCCATCACAAAGCCCTGACCTCAGTCCTATAGAAAATGTGTGGTTAGAACTGAAAAAGCATGTGCGAGCAAAGAGGCCTACAAACCTGACTCAGTTACACCAGCTCTGTCAGGAGGAATGGGCCAAAATTCACCCAACTTATTGTGGGAAGCTTGTGGAAGGCTACCCAAAACGTTTGACCCAAGTTAAACAATTTAAAGGCAGTGCCACCAAATACTAATTGAGTGTATGTAAACTTCTGACCCACTGGGAATGTGAGGAAAGAAATAAAAGCTGAAAAAAACATTCTCTCCACCTCTATTCTGACATTTCAAATTGTTATAATAAAGTGGTGATCCTAACTGACCTAAGACAGGATGTTGTTACTAGGATTAAATGTCAGGAATTGTGAAACACCTTAGCTAAATACATTTAAACTCAGTTTATGTAAACTTCCGACTTCAACCGTATGGGCTACATACAAGCTTCATTAAGGCTACATTCAGCCTATATACACAGGTTTCATTGGCCTCAATTACTTTTACTGTTCCTAATCACTGTGACTGGATGGGTATCGAACACGGGTTTTCTGCCGTAAGACTGTTTGGTCATTGAGCTAAGGCCCTTTATCTGTGGGGACTAACTGAAGTCTCCTTTTCTCAGGCATGTTGGTTCACTATGAGATCAAATCAAATCAAATGTTATTGGTCACATCAATCTATACACATTACCCCATAATGACAAAGTAAAACAGGTTTTTAGAAATATTTGCAAATGTATTCAAAATAAAAAACAGAAATAGATTATCCTTGAGATGTTATGATCATCCTTGAGATGTTTCTCCGACTGGATTGGAGTCCACCTGTGGTAAATTTAATTGATTGGACATGATTCTGGTCACCATAGCAGCACCAACCTGTAGCACGAGCTCCAGCAGGTATATCTCTCTGGTCACCCCCAAAGCCAATTCCTCCTTTGGCCGTCTCTCCTTCCAGTTCTCTGCTGCCAATGACTGGAATGAACTACAAAAATCTCTGAAACTGGAAACACTTATCTCCCTCACTAGCTTTAAGCACCAGCTGTCAGAGCAGCTCACAGATTACTGCACCTGTACATAGCCCATCTATAATTTAGCCCAAACAACTACCACTTCCCCTACTGTATTTATTTATTTATTTATTTTGCTCCTTTGCACCCCATTATTTCTATTTTGCACTATCTTCCACTGCAAATCTACCATTCCAGTGTTTTACTTGCTATATTGTATTTACTTTGCCACCATGGCCTTTTTTTGCCTTTACCTCCTTTATCTCACCTCATTTGCTCACTTTGTATATAGACTTATTTTTCTACTGTATTATTGACTGTATGTTTGTTTTACTCCATGTGTAACTCTGTGTTGTTGTATGTGTCGAACTGCTTTGCTTTATCTTGGCCAGGTCGCAGTTGTAAATGAGAACTTGTTCTCAACTTGCCTACCTGGTTAAATAAAGGTGAACAAAAAATAAATAAAAAAATGTGGAAAGGCACACAGCTGTCTATATAAGGTCCCACAGTTAACAGTTTATTTCAGAGCAATAACCAAGGCATGAGGTCGAAGGAATTGTCCGTACAGCTCCGAGACAGGACTGTGTCGAGGCACAGATCTGGGGAAGGGTACCAAAACTTCTGCAGCATTGAAGGTCCCCAAGAACACAGTGTCTTCCATCATTGTTAAAGGGAAGAAGTTGGCCTCCCAGCCACACTGAGCAATCGGGGGAGAAGGGCCTTGGTCAGGGAGGTGACCAAGACCCCGATGGTCACTCTGAGCTTAATGGTCTAGGGTGACAGGTAGGGTGGAGGTGATATGATCCTTGACTAGTCTCTCAAAGCACTTCATGATGACAGAAGTGAGTGCTTTGGGGCGATAGTCATTTAGTTTAGTTACCTTTGCTTTCTTGGGAACAGGAACAATGGTGGACATCTTGAAGCAAGTGGGGACAGCAGACTGGGATAGGGAGAGATTATATACTGTATGTCCATAAACACTCCAGCTAGCTGGTATGCGCATGGTCTGAGGACGTGGCTAGGGATGCCGTCTGAGCCGGCAGCCTTGCTAGGGTTAACACGCTGAAATGTCTTACTCACATCGGCCACGGAAAACGAGAGTCCACAGTCCTTGGGAGCTGGCCGTGTCGGTGGCACTGTGTTATCCTCAAAGCGGGTGAAGAAGGTGTTCAGCTTGTCCGGGAGCAAGACGTTGGTGGCTGGTTTTTTCTTTTGAAATCGGTGATTGTCTGTAGACCCTGCCATATACGTCTCGTGTCTGAGCCGTGTCTGAGCCGTGCAAATCCACTTTGTCTCTATACTCACAATTTCCCTGTTTGATTGCCTTATGGAGGGAATAACTACACTGTTTGTATTCCACCACATTCCCAGTCACCTTGCCATGGTTAAATGCAGTGGTTCGTGCTTTTCAGTTTTTGTGCGAATGCTTGAAGCATGGATTCCGATTTGTCAGACCAGCGTTGAATGGACCTTTGCACAGATACTTCTTGTTTGAGTTTCTGCCTATAGGAAGGAAGGAGGAAAATGGAGTCATGATCTGATTTGCTAAAGGGATGGCAGGGTTTTGAAGGCATCCTGGAAGAGAGGATTGTAGTGGTCGAGTGTTTTCCCAGTGCGATTACTACGGTCAATGTGTTGTTAGAACTTTGGTAGCATTTTCCTCAAATTTGCTTTGTTAAAATCACCAGCTGCAATAAATGCGGCCTCAGGATATGTGGTTTCCAGTTTGCATAAAGTTCAGTGTAGCTCTTTGAGGATTGTTGTGGTATCGGCTTGAGGGGGAATATACACGGCTGTGACTATAACCGCAGAGAATTCTCTTGGGAGGTAATGTGTTCAGCATTTGCTTGTGAGGTATTCTAGGTCGGGTGAAGAAAAGGACTTGAGTTCCTGTACGTTCTCACAATCACACAATGGGCAGTTAATCCTGAAACATGAAATATACACCTCCACCTTTCTTCTTCCTGGAGAGTTCTTTATTTCTGTCCGCACAATGTACTGAGAACCCAGCTGGCTGTATGGATGAGGACAGTATATCAGGAGAGAACCATGATTCTGTGAAACAGAGTATGTTACAGGCCCTGATGTCTATCTGGAAGGAGATCCTTGCCCTGAGCTCGTCTATTTTATTGTCCTGAGACTGAACATTAGCAAGTAATATATTCAGAAGTGGTGAATGGTATGCACGCCTCCTGAGTCGGACTAGAAGACCACTCCAAATACCTCTTCACCGCCGGCGGCATCTTGCAGTAGCCTCTCGGATAAGTTGAATTGCCCTGGTGGGTACGAACAAAGGATCCAATGCTGGAAAGTCGTATTCCTGGACGTAATACTGGTGAGTTACCGCCTCTCTGATATCCAAAAGCTGTACATGGTAACATAAAAACGTTCTGGGCTAATAATCCCTCTCTGTCCCTCTCCCTCTCCCTCTCTCTATCCCTCCCTCTATCCCTTTCCCTCTCTCTATCCCTCCCTCTATCCCTCTTCATCTCTCTATCCCTCTCTCTATACCTCTATCCCTCTTCCTCTCTCTATCCCTCCATCTATCCCTTTCCCTCTCTCTATCCCTCTCTCTATCATTATCTCTCTATCCCTCTCTCTATACCTCAATCCCTCTCCCTCTCTCTATACCTCAATCCCTCTCCCTCTATCCCTCTCCCTCTCTCTATCCCTTTCCCTCTCTCTCTATCATTATCTCTCTATCCCTCTTTATACCTCAATCCCTCTTCCTCTCTCTATCCCTCTTCCTCTCTCTATCCCTCTTCCTCTCTCTATCCCTCTTCCTCTCCTACTCTCTATATCCCTCTCTCTATCTCTCCCTGTCTATCCCTCTCTCTGTACCTCAATCCCTCTCCCTCTCTCTATCCCTCAATCCCTCTCCCTCTCTCTATCCCTCCCTCTATCCCTTTCTCTATCCCTCAATCCCTCTCCCTCTCTCTATCCCTCTTCCTCTCTCTATCCCTCTTCCTCTCTCTATCCCTCTCTCTATCTCTCCCTGTCTATCCCTCTCTCTGTACCTCAATCCCTCTCCCTCTCTCTATCCCTCAATCCCTTTCCCTCTCTCTATCCCTCCCTCTATCCCTCTTCCTCTCTCTATCCCTCTCTCTATCATTATCTCTCTATCCCTCTCTATACCTCAATCCCTCTCCCTCTCTCTATACCTCAATCCCTCTCCCTCTATCCCTCTCTCTATCCATTTCCCTCTCTCTATCCCTCTCTCTATCCCTCAGTCCCTCTCCCTCTCTCTATCCCTCTCTCTATCCCTCAATCCCTCTCCCTCTCTCTATCCCTCAATCCCTCTCCCTCTCTCTATACCTCAATCCCTCTCCCTCTCTCTACCCCTCTCCCTCTATCCCTCTCCCTCTCTCTATCCCTCTCCCTCTCTCTATCCCTCAATCCCTTTCCCTCTCTCTATCCCTCCCTCTATCCCTCTTCCTCTCTCTATCCCTCTCTCTATCATTATCTCTCTATCCCTCTCTATACCTCAATCCCTCTCCCTCTCTCTATACCTCAATCCCTCTCCCTCTATCCCTCTCTCTATCCATT
The DNA here is from genome assembly GCF_965601325.2 of Salmo salar. Classification (NCBI taxonomy): domain Eukaryota; kingdom Metazoa; phylum Chordata; class Actinopteri; order Salmoniformes; family Salmonidae; genus Salmo; species Salmo salar. The sequence continues at coordinate 18,180,841 of NC_138305.1, forward strand.
TCCCTCTCTCTATCCCTCTCTCTATCCCTCAGTCCCTCTCCCTCTCTCTATCCCTCTCTCTATCCCTCAATCCCTCTCCCTCTCTCTATACCTCAATCCCTCTCCCTCTCTCTACCCCTCTCCCTCTATCCCTCTCCCTCTCTCTATCCCTTTCCCTCTCTCTATCCCTCCCCGTCTATCCCTCTCTCTATCCCTCTCTCTATCATTATTATCTCTCTATCCCTCTCTCTATACCTCAATCCCTCTCCCTCTATCCCTCTTCCTCTCTCTATCCCTCTCCTACTCTCTCTATCCCTCCCCCTCTCTCTTTTCTCCCTGTCCTGTCTGTAGTGGGCTGCTGCTGGTGGTGAGGAAAGTTTATTTGGACTTTTAATACATGCTGACCCCGTCCCCCGGTGTGTGTATCCAGAGAGCACTCTCCCATGACAGCTACGTCAACGACCCACAGCCAGCGCCGACCAGACCATACCACACAAACACACGTGTTAACACACACAAGCTAACATACACACATTAACACACACACGTTACCACAATCACGTTAACACACACAGTAGCACACACACGTTAGCACACACGTTAATACACACATATTTGGACACAGTGATGAATCTGTACTTTCTCATTATATGTGTGTGTGTGTCTTTCTGTGCTGAGGAAATAGTGGAAATGTGTTAGACCGGATCGCCGGGATTTTATTTGTTTCTTTGGCGACAGAGCTGTCACCACCTCCTACCGCCCAGGTAGAGCTGTCAATCACTCTCTGCAACCAATCACAGCGCAAAACTCCTGGATTGGAACTACGAGTGACGACACGGGACTGACTACGTTAGCCTGCTGAGCTAAAGGACAGAGGTGCTAATGCTAGTCGTCAGAACAGGCAATGTAACTCACCGAAACACCTCTATTACATGAGTGTCACGAACTCACACACACACACACACACACACACACACACACACACACACACACACACACACACACAGTGTAGGGTCCATCACGTGTTCATCACTGTCCTATTGGAACATGATGGCAGTGTTGTGTGTATGTGACGGCCACACAGCGGACCGCAGTAAAAACCCTGCCTAACAAATATCCTTATCAGTCACTTTTCACTATACACATCAGAAAATGTAGAAATAACCATGCAACACTTTTGTTTCTTATTTCCATCCATAACTTTATTGCAGAAATGCTCATTTCCAGTCTTCACATTTGTTATGATTGTTTCTCTGTGTTGAGTCGACACGTCATAGTTTAAGCTGTAATAGTCACTGGTATTATCTAACGCTATAATTTAACCATTATTATTATCTACAAACAGTCAAAGTTTTAGGTAATGTATTCGATGTCTCAGCACAGGTATCAAGCCCATGTCTGCGGCAATAGAAGCCGGCGGTGTTCTGGTAAATAAGGTTCGTCCAGATTTCCTTCCAATGGTTCCAGAGGTGCGTTGGAAAGGGCCAGCCTTCTGTTCACCATGGGGAAGCTATTTTCCCTTCACATCTTGAAATAGCTAAACATCTTTCATACATTGATACTGTGTACTGTTAATGCTAAAATAACTTGATGTATTTACACGGAACAACAATATGAACACAACATGTAAAGTTCCCATGTTTCATGAGCTGAAATAAAAATTCCCAGAAATGTTCCATACACACAAAGCTTATGTCTCTCAAATATTTACATCCCTGTCAGTGAACATTTATCCTTTGCCAAGATAATCCATTCACCTGACAGATGTGGCATATCAAGAAGCTGATTAAACAGCATGATCATCACACAGGTGCACCTTGTACTGGGGACAATAAAAAGTCACTCTAAAATGTGTATTTTTGTCACACAACACAATGCCACAGATCTCTCAAGTTTTGAGGGAGCATGCAGTTGGCATGTTGACTGCAGGAATGTCCACCAGAGCCGTTGCCAGAGAATTGAATGTTAATTTCTCTACCATAAGCCTCCTCCAACGTAGTTTTAGAGAATTTGGCAGTAAGTCCAACCGTCCTCACAACCACAGACCACGTATAACCAAGCCAGCCCAGGACCTCCACATCCGGCTTCTTCACCTGTGGGATCATCTGAGACCAGCCAACCAGACAGCTGATGAAACTGAGGAGTATTTCTGTCTGAAAAACTCATTCTAATTGTCTGGGCCTGGCTCACCAGTGGATAGGCCTGGTTCCCAATTTGTTGGGCCTATGCCCTCCCAGCCCCATCCATGGCTGCACCCCTGCCCAGTCATGTGAAATCCATAGATTAGGGCCTAATTTATTTATTTCAATTGACTGATTTCTTTATCTGAACTGTAACTCAATAAAATTGTTGAAATTGTTGCATGTTGCGTTGATATTTTTGTTGAGTAAAAAATCTGATAAGTACCCAGGAACGTTATCAGGTATTGCCAATTAATGTTCTGCAAAACTCCACTTCTTCCTGAGAATGGAACTGGCCACACCCCTGAGAATGGAACTGGCAACACCCCTGAGAATGGAACTGGCCACACCCCTGAGAATGGAATTGGCCACACCCCATATATTCTCTACGCTTCGTCTTGTCAATTGATTTATTGATTATGATGTAAGTTCTGTTCTGCACTTTTTGACCTCAGTTATTTTTTTCAGGCCTTAGGACAGGCAGTTTCTATTAACCTGATATGGATAGGGGGCAGTATTTTCACGGCCGGATGAAAAAACGTACCCGATTTAAAAGGGTTACTACTCTGGCACAGAAATGAGAATATGCATATTATTAGTAGATTTGGATAGAAAACACTCTGAAGTTTATAAAACTGTTTGAATGGTGTCTGTGAGTTTAACCTCTTACGTTTAGACGTTCCGCTAGCGGAACACCTGCTCCAATATCCAATGATAGGCGAATTACAAATTCCTCAAAAATACAAAAACTTCAATTTTTCAAACATATGACTATTTCACAGCATTTTAAAGACAAGACTCTCCTTTATCTAACCACACTGTCCGATTTCAAAAAGGCTTTACAGCGAAAGCAAAACATTAGATTATGTCAGCAGAGTACCCAGCCAGAAATAATCAGACACCCATTTTTCAAGCTAGCATATAATGTCACAAAAACCCAGAAGACAGCTAAATGCAGCACTAACCTTTGATGATCTTCATCAGATGACACACCTAGGACATTATGTTATACAATACAGGCATGTTTTGTTCAATCAAGTTCATATTTATATCAAAAAACAGCTTTTTACATTAGCATGTGACGTTCAGAACTAGCATACCCCCGCAAACTTCTGGTGAATTTACTAACAATTTACTAAATTACTGACGATAAACGTTCACAAAAAGCATAACAATTATTTTAAGATTTATAGATACAGAACTTCTCTATGCACTCAATATGTCCGATTTTAAAATAGCTTTTTGGTGAAAGCACATTTTGCAATATTCTAAGTACATAGCCCAGCCATCATGGGCTAGCTATTTAGACACCCGGAAAGTTTAGCCTTCACCAAAATCAGATTTACTATTATAAAAGTTTGATTACCTTTTGTTGTCTTCGTCAGAATGCAGTCCCAGGACTGCTACTTCAATAACAAATGTTGGTTTGGTCCAAAATAATCCATCGTTATATCCGAATAGTGGCGTTTTGTTCGTGCGTCCCAGACACTATCCGAAATGGTAAATCAGGGTCGTGCGCATGGCGCAATTCGTGACAAAAAAATTCTAAATATTCCATTACCGTACTTCGAAGCATGTCAACCGCTGTTTAAAATCAATTTTTATGCAATTTATCTCGTAAAAAAGCGATAATATTCCGACCGGGAATCTCCTTTTCGGCAAACAGAGGAAAAATCACAAAGACGGGGGCGGCCAGGGCACGCGCCTAAGCCCACAGTCCCTTGATCGGCCACTTGAGAAAGGCGATAATGTGTTTCAGCCTGGGGCTGGGATGACGACATTCAGGTTTTTCCCGGGCTCTGAGCGCCTATGGAAGACGTAGGAAGTGTCACGTTAGAGCAGAGATCCTTTGTAAAAGATAGAGATGGCAAAGAAGTTCAAGAAATGGTCAGACAGGCCACTTCCTGTAAAGGAATCTCTCAGGTTTTGACCTGCCATTTGAGTTCTGTTATACTCACAGACACCATTCAAACAGTTTTAGAAACATTGGAGTGTTTTCTATCCAAAGCCAATAATTATATGCATATTCTAGTTACTGGGCAGGAGTAGTAACCAGATTAAATCGGGTACGTTTTTTATCCAGCCATGAAAATACTGCCCCCTAGCCATAACAGGATAACGGAACTCATATGGCAGGCAAAAACCTGAGAAAAATTCAACCAGGAAGTGTAGGATCTGAGAAATGTAGTTCTTCTTTCTAGTCCCTTTCGAAACTACAGTATCTGTGCTGTTATGTTGCACTTTCTAAGGCTTTCATTGGCTCTCTAAACCCTTCAGAAAGCGGATTGAGTCTTCTCCTGTCTCTGGGCAGAGTATAGGAGCTCAGTTACTGAGTGGTCTGCCTGAGGACAAAGAGATTGGATATGCGTGCTCCTGCGAGCACGCTGTTTTTTATTTCCCTCCTTTAATGAATACACTATTGTCCGGTTGGAATATTTTCGCAATTTTACGTTAAAAATACCATAAAAATTGATTTTAAACAGCGTTTGACATGCTTCTAAGTACGGTAATGGAACATTTTGACTTTTGTGTCTCGAAATGCGCTCGCGCATTACCCTTTGGATAGTGACCTGAACGCATGAACAAAACGGAGGTATTTGGGCATAAATATGGATTATTTTGAACAAAAACAACATTTCTTGTGGAAGTAGCAGTCCTGGGAGTGCATTCTGACGAAGATCAGCAAAGGTAATACAATATTTCTAATACTAATTCTGAGTTTAGTGAGCCCCGAACTTGGCGGGTGTCTGAATAGCTCGCCGTGATGGCGAGCTATGTACTCAGAATATTGAAAAATATGCTTTCGCCGAAAAGCTATTTTAAAATCTGACACAGCGATTGCATGAAGAAGTTCTGTATCTATAATTCTTAAAATTCTATAATTCTTGTTATGTATTTTGTCAACGTTTATGATGAGTATTTTTGTAAATTCACCGGAAGTTTTAGGTGGGAATACATTTTCTGAACATCACGCGCCAATGTAAAAAGCTGTTTTGGATATAAATATGAACTTGATTGAACAAAACATACATGTATTGTATAACATAATGTCCTAGGAGTGTCATCTAATGAAGATCATCAAAGGTTAGTGCTTCATTTAGCTATGATTTGGGTTTTATTGACATATATGCTTGCTTGGAAAATGGCTGTGTGGTTATTTTGGTCTTTGTACTCTCCTAACATAATCTAATGTTTTGCTTTCGCTGTAAAGCCTTTTTGAAATCGGACAACGTGGTTGGATTCAGGAGAGTTTTATCTTTCAAATGTTTGTAAAATAGTCGTATGTTTGAAAAATTTAAATAATTGGATTTTTTAGTTTTTTTTGTATTTCGCACCATGCGATCCCATTGGCTGTTGGCTAGGGGTTCCGCTGGCAGAACGCCTAGATGTAAGAGGTTTTAACACAATTAGTGTTTTTGCAAATTGAAGGAACGTTTTATTACAAATTATGACTGGAGAAAATAAACCAAATATTTTCCCCATGTCTCAGCGTGTCTCATTGTCTCCTTGCTCATTCCCTAGCCATGTGACTGTGTATCTGTGTGTGTCTGTTTGTGTGTGTATCTGTGTGTCTGTGTGTGTGCGTGCATGAAGAGAGAGACTGTTTATTATTCCAGCCCTCTGCTGGGATGTCCGGATACGGGAAAATATTCCAAAGAGACTGAGCCTTCTCTCTGATTCAGAGGGGTTGGTAAATGTGGAAGACACATTTCAGTTGAATGCATTCAGTTGTACAACTGACTAGGTATCCCCCCCCTTTCCTTTCTCCTGGTATGAGACATACTCCCATCTTTATGTGACAAATGACATTTAATCAGACTTATAGAATGTACCAATGAGCAGCTCAGGACAGAGTGGGAGGAGTCAAGCACCAATAACTAACGATGGTAATCTGTGGAGCTGAACACCGGTCACACACACCTCCCCCTGGACTACAGTAGCCGCGCGCGTGTGTGGGTGTGTGTGTTGAATACAGTAGATCTACCCCACTGTATCTACAGATCAATACTATTGATCAGAATCCATCAGGTCATCAATATTGACCCATCTGGTGCTGAGCATACTGTACACACACACACACACCTCTACAGTAGAGACATTAATGCATGCAGCCAGATCTTTGTGTATCCTTTAGGCTTTAGGCTTTAGGCTTTAGGCTTGACCCCTAGAAGTCACAGAGGTCAACCTGGAGAGGGATTAACTCCTAATTACCTTCCCTCTCTCCTCCCCTCCTCTCCTCCTCCCTCCTCCCCTCTACCCTTTCTTCCCCCTCTCCCCTTTCTTCCCCCTCTCCCCTTTCTACCTCTCCCCTCCCCTCCCTCCAGCTGCTTAGCTTCCTGGTTATATCACTCTGATAACTGGCTCCTCCCTCCAGCTGCTTAACTTCCTGGTTATATCACTCTGATAACTGGCTCCTCCCTCCAGCTGCTCAACTTCCTGGTTATATCACTCTGATATCTGGCTCCTTCGTCCAGCTGCTTAACTTCCTGGTTATATCACTCTGATAACTGGCTCCTCCCTCCAGCTGCTTAACTTCCTGGTTATATCACTCTGATATCTGGCTCCTCCCTCCAGCTGCTTAACTTCCTGGTTATATCACTCTGATATCTGGCTCCTCCCTCCAGCCGCTTAGCTTCCTAGTTATATCTGATAATGGACTCACAATGTCAATGTATATCTTTATATGTGTGTGTCTGTTGCAGGGTGTGTGCGTGTATCTGTAGTGTGTGTGTTTGTGTGTAAAACAAGTCTATAGGATCAGTGTTATCATAGTTGTGTTTTTACGTTAGTTTACATTTTTTATTAGTTTGAAGATTTAAAAAAAAAATCTGTTTCAGATCTGATTTACTCGTTTTTATTTAGTTTAAATTTAACTTAAAAAATACATCTATTCTGTTTTATATAATTTAGTTTCAGTTTTCGTGTTAGGGACAGAAATACATGGGAGTCTAGGAGCCTTGTGTGTTTTTTAACATTTTATTTATTTTTTATTTAACCTTTATTTAACCTTCACCACCTCCCACCTCAGAAACAGAAAACTGAGCAATCAATTACCCCCCCCCCCCCACACACCTCCCCTCATAAAAACAGCATCAACAAACGTATCGGTCCAGCGCTCCTGTCAGCAGCCCCCCCCCCATCCACCCGTATCCGGTTGACACAACGCCCCCGGCAACCACAGACAGGTGCCAGAAACACCTCTAATCAACACACACATCTCTCTCACTGTCTGGGCGGCGCACAATTGGCCCAGCGTCATCCGGGTTAGGGGAGGGTTTGGCTGGGGTAGGCCGTCATTGTAAAATAAGACTTTGTTCTTAACTGACTTGCCTATTTAAATAAAGGTGAAATAAACACACAACGACAGACAGACAGACAGACAGACAGACAGACAGACAGACAGACAGACAGATGCCTGTGTCTACAGTAGCTGATGGCAGCATGGAGGTGAGCCTGATGATGATCTGGTCTGCTGGCTTGGAGAGAAGGAGAAAGAAATTAGAGAAAGGAGGGGTTTACCGGAGTGTTTCTCCTTAAAAACGTGTTGAAGGTGTGTGTGTGTGTGTGTGTGTGTGTGTGTGTGTGTGTGTGTGTGTGTGTGTGTGTGTGTGTGTGTGTGTGTGTGATGCAGGCGTGCATTAGCAGCAGGGTGTATCAGTAGAGGTAGAACAGGAAGGAGGCTGGCCAGGTGTGTATCAGTAGTCAGTAATGGCTAGGTGTGTATCAGTAGTCAGTATTGGCCAGGTGTGTATCAGTAGTCAGTAATGGCCAGGTGTATATCAGTAGTCAGTAATGGCCAGGTGTATATCAGTAATGGCCAGGTGTGTATCAGTAGTCAGTAATGGCCAGGTGTGTATCAGTAGTCAGTAATGGCCAGGTGTGTATCAGTAGTCAGTAATGGCCAGGTGTAAATCAGTAGTCAGACCAGAACACCCCCCCCCCCCTACAGTACCCAGAGGGAGACCAGAACACCCTCCCCCCTACAGTACCCAGAGGGAGACCAGAACACCCCCCCCTACAGTACCCAGAGGGAGACCAGAACACCCCGCCCTACAGTACCCAGAGGGAGACCAGAACACCCCCCCCCCTACAGTACCCAGAGGGAGACCAGAACACCCCCCCCTTACAGTACCCAGAGGGAGACCAGAACACCCCCCCCTACAGTACCCAGAGGGAGACCAGAACACCCCCCCCCCACAGTACCCAGAGGGAGACCAGAACACCCCCCCCTACAGTACCCAGAGGGAGACCAGAACACCCCCCCCATACAGTACCCAGAGGGAGACCAGAACACCCCCCCCCCCCCCTACAGTACCCAGAGGCAGACCAGAACACCCCCCCCCCCACAGTACGCAGAGGGAGACCAGAACACCCACCCCCTCCCCCCTACAGTACCCAGAGGGAGACCAGAACACCCCCCCCATACAGTACCACGAGGGAGACCAGAACACCCCCCCCCCCCCCCCATAGTACCCTTAGGGAGACTAGAATCAAATCAAATCAAATCAAATCAAATGTATTTATATAGCCCTTCGTACATCAGCTGATATCTCAAAGTGCTGTACAGAAACCCAGCCTAAAACCCCAAACAGCAAGCAAAGCATGTGAAAGAAGCACGGTGGCTAGGAAAAACTCCCTAGGAAAAACTCCCTAGAAAGGCCAAAAACCTAGGAAGAAACCTAGAGAGGAACCAGGCTATGAGGGGTGGCCAGTCCTCTTCTGGCTGTGCAGGGTGGATATTATAACAGAACATGGTCAAGATGTTAAAATGTTCATAAATGACCAGCATGGTCAAATAATAATAATCATAGTAGTTGTCGAGGGTGCAACAAGCAAGTCCGGTGAACAGGTCAGGGTTCCATAGCCGCAGGCAGAACAGTTGAAACTGGAGCAGCAGCTCGGCCAGGTGGACTGGGGACAGCAAGGAGTCATCATACCAGGTAGTCCTGAGGCATGGTCCTAGGGCTCAGGTCCTCCGAGAGAAAGACAGAAAGAGAGAAAGAGAGAATTAGAGAGAGCATATTTAAATTCACACAGGACACCGGATAAGACAAGAGAAATACTCCAGATGTAACAGACTGACCCTAGCCCCCCGACACATAAACTACTGCAGCATAAATACTGGAGGCTGAGACAGGAGGGATCAGAAGACACTGTGGCCCCATCCGATGATACCCCCGGACAGGGCCAAACAGGCAGGATATAACCCCACCCACTTTGCCAAAGCACAGCCCCCACACCACTAGAGGGATGTCTCCAACCACCAACTTACCGTCCTAAGACAAGGCCGAGTATAGCCCACAACGATCTCCGCCATGGCACAACCCAAGGGGGGGCGCCAACCCAGACAGGAAGACCACGTCAGTGACTCAACCCACTCAAGTGATGCACCCCTCCCATGGACGGCATGGAAGAACACCAGTAAGCCAGTGACTCAGCCCCTGTAAAAGAGTTAGAGGCAGAGAATCCCAGTGGAAAGAGGGGAACCGGCAAGGCAGAGACAGCAAGGGCGGTTCGTTGCTCCAGCCTTTCCGTTCACCTTCACACTCCTGGGCCAGACTATACTTAATCATAGGACCTACTGAAGAGATAAGTCTTCAGTAAAGACTTAAAGGTTTAGACTGAGTCTGCGTCTCTCACATTGGTAGGCAGACCATTCCATAAAAATGGAGCTCTATAGGAGAAAGCCCTACCTCCAGCCGTTTGCTTAGAAATTCTAGGGACAATTAGGAGGCCTGCGTCTTGTGACCGTAGCGTACGTGTAGATATGTACGGCAGGACCAAATCGGAAAGATAGGTAGGAGCAAGCCCATGTAATGCTTTGTAGGTTAGCAGTAAAACCTTGAAATCAGCCCTTGCCTTAACAGGAAGCCAGTGTAGGGAGGCTAGCACTGGAGTAATATGATCACATTTTTTGGTTCTAGTCAGGATTCTAGCAGCCGTATTTAGCACTAACTGAAGTTTGTTTAGTGCTTTATCCGGATAGCCGGAAAGTCAAGCATTGCAGTAGTCCAGCCTAGAAGTAAAGTTTCTGATTTTTGCAATGTTACGTAGATGGAAAAAAGCTGTCCTTGAAACAGTCTTGATATGTTCTTCAAAAGAGAGATCAGGGTCCAGAGTAACGCCGAGGTCCTTCACAGTTTTATTTGAGACGACTGTACAACCATCCAGATTAATTGTCAGATTCAACAGAAGATCTCTTTGTTTCTTGGGACCTAGAACAAGCATCTCTTTTTTGTCCGAGTTTAAAAGTAGAAAGTTTACAGCCATCCACTTCTTTATGTCTGAAACACAGGCTTCTAGCGAGGGCAATTTTGGGGCTTCACCATGTTTCATTGAAATGTACAGCTGTGTGTCATCCGCATAGCAGTGAAATTTAACATTATGTTTTCGAATGACATCCCCAAGAGGTAAAATATATAGTGAAAACAATAGTGGTCCTAAAACGGAACCTTGAGGAACACCGAAATTTACAATTGATTTGTCAGAGGACAAACCATTCACAGAGACAAACTGATATCTTTCCAGGCCAGAACTTGTCCATGTAGACCAATTTGGGTTTCCAATCTCTCCAAAAGAATGTGGTGATCGATGGTATCAAAAGCGGCACTAAGATCTAGGAACACGAGGACAGATGCAGAGCCTCGGTCTGACGTCATTAAAAGGTCATTTACCACCTTCACAAGTGCAGTCTCAGTGCTATGATGGGGTCTAAAACCAGACTGAAGCATTTCGTATACATTGTTTGTCTTCAGGAAGGCAGTGAGTTGCTGTGCAACAGCTTTTTCAAAAAAATTTGAGAGGAATGGAAGATTCGATATAGGCCGATTAGTTTTTTATAATTTCTGGATCAAGATTCGGCTTTTTCAAGAGAGGCTTTATTACTGCCACTTTTAGTGAGCTTGGTACACATCCGGTGGATAGAGAGCCGTTTACTATGTTCAACATAGGAGGGCCAAGCACAGGAAGCAGCTCTTTCAGTAGTTTAGTTGGAATAGGGTCCAGTATGCAGCTTGAGGGTTTGGAGGCCATGATTATTTTCATCATTGTGTCAAGAGATATAGTACTAAAACACTTTAGTATCTCCCTTGATCCTAGGTCCTGGCAGAGTTGTGTAGACTCAGGACAATGGAGCTTTGGAGGAATACCCAGATTTAAAGAGGAGTCTGTAATTTGCTTTCTAATGATCATGATCTTTTCCTCAAAGAAGTTCATACATTTATTACTGCTGAAGTGAAAGCCATCCTCCATTTGCAAAGGCTGCTTTTTAGTTAGCTTTGCGACAGTATCAAAAATAAATTTCGGATTGTTCTTATTTTCCTCAATTAAGTTGGAAAAATTGGATGATCGCGCAGCAGTGAGGGCTCTTCGATACTGCACGGTACTGTCTTTCCAAGCTAGTCGGAAGACTTCCAGTTTGGTGTGGCGCCATTTCCGTTCCAATTTTCTGGAAGCTTGCTTCAGAGCTCGTGTATTTTCTGTATACCAGGGAGCTAGTTTCTTATGACAGATGTTTTTAGTTTTTAGGGGTGCAACTGCATCTAGGGTATTGCGCAAGGTTAAATTGAGTTCCTCGGATAGGTGGTTAACTGATTTTTGTCCTCTGACGTCCTTGGGTAGGCAGAGGCAGTCTGGAAGGGCATCAAGGAATCTTTGGGTTGTCTGAGAATTTATAGCACGACTTTTAATGCTCCTTGGTTGGGGTCTGAGCAGATTATTTGTTGCGATTGCAAACGTAATAAAATGGTGGTCCGATAGTCCAGGATTATGAGGAAAAACATTAAGATCCACAACATTTATTCCATGGGACAAAACTAGGTCCAGAGTATGACTGTGGCAGTGAGTAGGTCCAGAGACATGTTGGACAAAACCCACTGAGTCGATGATGGCTCCGAAAGCCTTTTGGAGTGGGTCTGTGGACTTTTCCATGTGAATGTTAAAGTCACCAAAAATTAGAATATTATCTGCTATGACTACAAGATCCGATAGGAATTCAGGGAACTCAGTGAGGAACACTGCATATGGCCCAGGAGGCCTGTAAACAGTAGCTATAAAAAGTGAGTGAGTAGGCTGCATAGATTTCATGACTAGAAGCTCAAAAGACGAAAACGTCATTGTTTTTTTTTTTGTAAATTGAAATTTGCTATCGTAAATGTTAGCAACACCTCCGCCTTTGCCGGATGCACGGGGGGTATGGTCACTAGTGTAACCAGGGGGTGAGGCCTCATTTAACACAGTAAATTCATCAGGCTTAAGCCATGTTTCAGTCAGGCCAATCACATCAAGATTATGATCAGTGATTAGTTCATTGACTATAACTGCCTTGGAAGTGAGGGATCTAACATTAAGTAACCCAATTTTGAGATGTGAGGTATCACAATCTCTTTCAATAATGGCAGGAATGGAGGAGGTCTTTATACTAGTGAGATTGCTAAAGCGAACACCGCCATTTTTAATTTTGCCCAACCTAGATCGAGGCACAGACATGGTCTCAATGGGGAAAGCTGAGCTGACTACACTGACTGTGCTAGTGGCAGACTCCACTAAGCTGGCAGGCTGGCTAACAGCCTGCTGCCTGGCCTGCACCCTATTTCATTGTGGAGCTAGAGGAGTTAGAGCCCTGTCTATGTTCGTAGATAAGATGAGAGCACCCCTCCAGCTAGGATGGAGTCCGTCACTCCTCAACAGGCCAGGCTTGGTCCTGTTTGTGGGTGAGTCCCAGAAAGAGGGCCAATTATCTACAAATTCTATCTTTTGGGAGGGGCAGAAAACAGTTTTCAACCAGCGATTGAGTTGTGAGACTCTGCTGTAGAGCTCATCACTCCCCCTAACTGGGAGGGGACCAGAGACAATTAATCGATGCCGACACATCTTTCTAGCTGATTTACACGCTGAAGCTATGTTGCGCTTGGTGACCTCTGACTGTTTCATCCTAACATCGTTGGTGCCGACGTGGATAACAATATCTCTATACTCTCTACACTCGCCAGTTTTAGCTTTAGCCAGCACCGTCTTTAGATTAGCCTTAACGTCGGTAGCCCTGCCCCCTGGCAAACAGTGTATGATCGCAGAACACCCCCCCCCCCCTACAGTACCCAGAGGGAGACCAGAACACCCCCCCCCCCCCCCCCCATACAGTACCCAGAGGGAGACCAGAACACCCCCCCCCCCCCTACAGTACCCAGAGGGAGACCAGAACACCCCCCCCCCCTACAGTACCCAGAGGGAGACCAGAACACCCCCCCCCTACAGTACCCAGAGGGAGACCAGAACACCCCCCCTACACTACCCTGAGGGAGACCAGAACACCCCCCCCCCCCCCACAGTACCCAGAGGGAGACCAGAACACCCCCCCCCCACAGTACCCAGAGGGAGACCAGAACACACCCCCCCCACAGTACCCAGAGGGAGACCAGAACACCCCCCCCCTACAGTACCCAGAGGGAGACCAGATCACCCCCCCCCCCTACAGTACCCAGAGGGAGACCAGAACACCCCCCCCCCCCTTACAGTACCCAGAGGGAGACCAGAACACCCCCCCCCCACAGTACCCAGAGGGAGACCAGAACACCCCCCCCTACAGTACCCAGAGGGAGACCAGAACACCCCCCCCCCCCCCACAGTACCCAGAGGGAGACCAGAACACACACCCCCCTACAGTACCTAGAGGGAGACCAGAACACCCCCCCCCCTCCCCACAGTACCCAGAGGGAGACCAGAACACCCCCCCCCCCCTACAGTTCACAGAGGGAGACCAGAACACCCCCCCCCCCTACAGTACCCAGAGGGAGACCAGAACACCCCCCCCCTACAGTACCCAGAGGGAGACCAGAACACCCCCCCCCCCACACACAGCTAACAGAGGAACACAGCCCAGCTGACAGAGGACCAGCTAACAGAGGAACCTACACTGTTACACTAGCCATCCCCACAGAGAAGCCAACAGGACAGCCAACTTCAGACCTCGACCACAGCTTTGACACCACAGCAGGACAGCCAAGGCAGGGTAGCCAAGGCTGGACAGCCAAGGCAGGACAGCCAAGGCAGGACAGCCAAGGCAGGATCCACTAACACAGCAGACTGCCCCTCCTGGCACCGCATACCTCTCCTGACAACACCCCCAAACCCACTGAGGATACACCAAAGCCAGAGATTGTGCTCCTCATTGACTGAAATGGGAAATATATTGATGAGAGACAACTTTCAGCCTTTATGACCAGGTCCACCTCTACAAGGCAGAAGTTCAGACTTTTTCCCAGGAGCATGAAGGACGTTAACCTCAACCGTAGCCTCAGCACCTCACACAGGAGCAACAGAAGAACGGACGCCTAGCTCAGACCAGCGAGACACCCTCCCAGAATGAAACTAAACCACACGAAAACAACAAAGCTTTTGCTATCTCATCCTGGAATAGACAAGGTCTGAGGTAATCTGCCTTTGGCCTAAAGAGCAGGAACCTGGACTTCACCAAAGAAATTGGAAATACAGACATTGTCATCCTACAAGAAACATGGTATAGAGGAGATGGACCCACTGTTTGCCCTCTAGGTTACAGAGAGCTGGTAGTCCCATCCACCACACTACCAGATGGGTGGTATAGAGGAGATGGACCCACTGGTTGCCCTCTAGGTTACAGAGAGCTGGTAGTCCCATCCACCACACTACCAGGTGGGTGGTATAGAGGAGATGGACCCACTGGTTGCCCTCTAGGTTACAGAGAGCTGGTAGTCCCATCCACCACACTACCAGGTGGGTGGTATAGAGGAGACGGACCCACTGGTTGTCCTCTAGGTTACAGAGAGCTGGTAGTCCGATCCACCACACTACCAGGTGGGTGGTATAGAGGAGATGGACCCACTGGTTGTCCTCTAGGTTACAGAGAGCTGGTAGTCCCATCCACCACACTACCAGGTGGGTGGTATAGAGGAGATGGACCCACTGGTTGTCCTCTAGGTTACAGAGAGCTGGTAGTCCCATCCACCACACTACCAGGTGGGTGGTATAGAGGAGATGGACCCACTGGTTGCCCTCTAGGTTACAGAGAGCTGGTAGTCCCATCCACCACACTACCAGGTGGGTGGTAGAGAGGAGATGGACCCACTGGTTGCCCTCTAGGTTACAGAGAGCTGGTAGTCCCATCCACCAAACTACCAGGTGTGAAACAGGGAAGGGACTCAGGGGGTATGCTAATTTGGTATAGAGCAGACCTAACCCACTCTATTAAATTAGTCAAAACAGGAACATTTGACATCTGGCTAGAAGTTAGTAAGGAAATGATCTCAACAGAGAAAAATGTCCTCCTGTGTGCTACCTATATCCCCCACTAGAATCCCCATACTTTAATGAAGACAGCTTCTCCATCCTACCTATATCCCCCCACTAGAATCCCCATACTTTAATGAAGACAGCTTCTCCATCCTGGAGGGGGAAATCAATCATTTCCAGGTCAAGGGGCATGTACTAGTCTGTGGTGACCTAAATGCCAGAACTGGACAAGAACCTGACACCCTCAGCACACAGGGGGACAAACACCTACCTGGAGGTGACAGCATTCCCTCCCCCATATGCCCCCCTAGGCACATCTACAACAACATAACCAACAAAAACAGGTCACAAGTCCTGCAGCTCTGTCGCACGCTGGGTCTGTACATAGTCAATGGTAGGCTTCAAGAGGACTCCTATTGTAGGTACACCTATAGCTCATCTCTTGGCAGTAGTACAGTAGACTACTTTATCACTGACGTCAACCCAGAGTCTCTCAGAGCTTTCAGTCAGCCCACTGACACCCCTATCAGACCACAGCAAATTCACAGTGTACTTGAACAGGGCAATACTCAATCATGAGGCATCAAAGCCAAAGGAATTGCATAAAGAAGGATAAGCCCCTTTTTTTATTTTCGCTTAAATTACATACCCAAATCTAACTGCTTGTATCTCAGGACCTGAAGCAAGGATATGCATATTCTTGGTACCATTTGAAAGGAAACACTTTGAACTTTGTGGTAATGTGAAAGGAATGTAGGAGAATATAACATAATATATCTGGTAAGAGATAATACAAAGAAAAAACCAACCGTTCTTTTGTATTTTTTTTGTACCATCATCTTTGAAATGTAAGAGAAAGGCCATATTCTATTATTCCAGCCCAGGTGCAATTGAGGTTTTGTCCACTAGATGGCAGCAGTGTATGTGCAAAGTTTTAGACTGATCCAATGAACCATTGCAGTTCTGTTAAAATGTTGTATCAAGACCTCCCAAATGTGCCTAATATATTTATTAATAACTTTTCATGTTCAAAACTGTGCACTCTCCTCAAACAATAGCATGGTATTCTTTCACTGTAATAGCTACTGTAAATTGGACAGTGCAGTTAGATTAACAAGAATTTAAGCTTTCTGCCAATATCAGATATGTCTTTGTCTTGGGAAATGTTCTTGTTACTTACAACCTCATGCTAATCGCATTAGCCTACGTTAGCTCAACCGTCCCATGGAAAGGGCACCGATCCCGAAGAAGTTTTTAACCACTTCTCCAATTTTTTGGCTCTATAACAAAGAACAAACAGCAAAAATATATACAGGATCAAATACAAATCATAGAATCAACTATTAAAGACTACCAGAACCCTGTGGATTCTCCAATTACATTGAATGAACTACAGGACAAAATACAAACACTCCAACACTAAAAGGCCTGTGCTGTTGATGGTATCCAAAATGAAATTATAAAATATGCAGACCACACATTCCAATTGGCTATACTTAGTCTTTAACAACATCCTGAGCTCTGGCATCTTTCCCAATATTTGGAACCAAGGACTGATCACCCCAATCCACAAAAGTGGAGACAAATTTGACCCCAATAACTACCGTGGGATATGTGTCAACAAAAGCCTTCGGGAAAATCCTCTGCATTATCATGAACGGCAGACTCGTACATTTCCTCAGTGAAAACAATGTACTGAGCAAATGTGAAATTGGCTTTTTACCAAAATACCATACAACAGACCACGTATTCACCCTGCACACCCTAATTGACAAACAAAACAAAACAAAGGCAGTATTGACTCAATTTGGTATGAGGGTCTGCTATACAAATTGATGGAAAGCGGTGTAGTGGGAAAAACTTTTGACATTAAAAAAAGTGTGCCGTTAAAATTGCCAAAAAACAAACACATTTATTTCCACTGGGCCGTGGGGTGAGACAGGGATGCAGCTTGAGCCCCACCCTCTTCAACTTAAATATAAACAAATTGGCGAGGGCACTAGAACAGTCAGCAGTACCTGGCCTCACCCTACTAGCATCTGAAGTCAAATGTCTACTGATGATCTGGTGCTTCTGTCACCAACCAAGGAGGGCCTACAGCAGCACCTAGATATTCTGCACAGATTCTGTCAGACCTGGGCCCTGACAGTAAATCTCAATAAGACAAAAATAATGGTGTTCCAAAAAGGGTCCTGTTGCCAGGACCACAAATAAAAATTCCATCTAGACACCGTTGCCCTGGAAACAAAGCAGGTATTCCCAAACTGGGGTATGCCAAATAAAAATGCGATTCATATTTAAAAACATATAAAAAAAATAAAAATTCTGTCCATTTATATTTTCCAACATGGCTATACATTTGGGTGAGGTTTTTTTCTCGCCTGAGTAGCCTCGTTTCACTGGCAAAAATAACATTAAACCATCTAGTGTTCAGCGAAATAACAATATAATGTCAAATACAGTTAGCCTAGTCAAATAATGAACATCCTATCACATTAACCGTTACTCTCTCGTGGGAATTCCACTAACGGTCTGTATGTAGCCAAACGTAGCTGCTGCTCATGTTGATATCTGTACTGATGGAGCAAAAGCGGAGTGGTAACGCGCGTGCAAGCAGTTGCTCCCGACGGTACACTGCAGCATTCACCGAGAGGCTCTTGCTGCCAAGGGAACAGCAAGGGACAGCTTGAAAGACGTTCTGGAAACTAACGTGAAAATGGTTAACTTTGTTAAAGCAAGGCCAATGAATTTGTGTGTATTTTCTGCACTATGCAATGATATGGGCAGCGACCATGTAACACTTTTACAACATACAGAAATGCTCTGGTTATCAAGGGGTAAAATATTTACACTTTTTTTTTAAATTGAGAGATGAGCTTAAAGTTTTCTTTACTGAACATAATTTTCACTTGTCTGACCGCTTGCAAGATGACGAGTTTCTCACAGGACTGGCCTATCTGGGTGATGTTTTTTCTCCTCTGAATGATCTGAATCTAGGATTACAGGGAATCTTTGCAACTATATTCAATGTGTGGGACAAAATTGAGGCTATGATTAAGAAGTTGGGGCTATTCTCTGTCCGCATTAACAAGGACAACACACAGGTCTTTCCATAATTGTATGATTTTTTTGTGTTCAAATGACCACTGTGACTGACCCAAAGGACAGGCGTTCCGTCAGCGGGACCCCTAGCCAACAGCCAATGGAATCGCATGGCGCGAAATACAATACCACAATTCAATTTTCTCAAACAATAAACTATTTTACACCATTCTATTGTTTTCCTTTCGCTGTAAAGCCTTTTTGAAATCGGACAGTGTGGTTAGATTAACGAGAGTCTTGTCTTTAAAATGCTGTAAAATAGTCATATGTTTGAAAAATGGAAGTTTTCGGATTTTAGAGGAGTTTGTATTTCGCGCCACGCCCATCATTGGATATTGGAGCAGGTGTTCCGCTAGCGGAACGTCTAGATGTAAGAGTTAAATACAAGACTCTCCTTTATCTAACCACACTGTCCGATTTCAAAAAGGCTTTTCAGCGAAAGCAAAACATTAGATTATGTCAGCAGAGTACCCAGCCAGAAATAATCAGACACCCATTTTTCAAGCTTGCATAGAATGTCACATAAACCCAAATCACAGCTAAATGCAGCACTAACCTTTGATGATCTTCATCAGATGACAATCTTAGGACATTATGTTATACAATACATGCATGTTTTGTTCAATCAAGTTCATATTTATATCCAAAAACCAGCTTTTTATATTAGCATGTGACGTTCAGAACTAGCAAACTTCCGGTGAATTTACTAAATTACTCATGATAAACGTTGACAAAATACATAACAATTATTTTAAGATTTATAGATACAGAACTCCTTTGTGCAATCGAGGTGTCCGATTTTAAAATAGCTTTTCGGTGAAAGCACATTTTGCAATATTCTGAGTAGATAGCCCAGCCATCACGGCTAGCTATTTTGACACCCACCAAGTTTAGCCCTGACCAAACTCCGAATAACTATTAGAAAAGTTTGATTACCTTTGGTGTTCTTCGTCAGAATGCACTCCCAGGACTGCTACTTCAATAACAAATGTTGGTTTGGTTCAAAATAATCCATAGTTATATCCAAATAGCGGCGTTTTGTTCGTGCGTTCAAGACACTATCCAAGGGTGACGAAGGGTTACGCGCCCGATGCGTTTCGTGACAAAAAAATTCTAAATATTCCATTACCGTACTTCGAAGCATGTCAACCGCTGTTTAAAATCCATTTTTATGCCATTTTTCTCGTAAAAAAGCGATAATATTCCGACCGGGAAAGCGTGTTTACGTACAAAGAGAGAGAAAATAAAAGCATGGGATCCCCTCGTGCACGAGCCTGAGTCTCATAGTTCTCTGACCGGCCACTATCCAAACGCGCTAATGTTTTTCAGCCAGGGCCTGCAAAGCCACGATTCAGCTTTTTGCCGCCTTCTGAGAGCCCATGGGAGCCGTAGGAAGTGTCACGTAACAGCAGAGATCCCCTGTATTGGATAGAGATAATCAAGAAGGCCAAGAAATGGTCAGACAGGGTACTTCCTGTACAGAATCTTCTCAGGTTTTGGCCTGCCAAATGAGTTCTGTTATACTCACAGACACCATTCAAACAGATTTAGAAACTTTGGAGTGTTTTCTATCCAAAGCTAATAATTATATGCATATTCTAGTTTCTGGGCAGGAGTAATAATCAGATTAACCTCTCTCGGCTAGGCGGGACGAATTCGTCCCACCTACGTAACAGCCACTGCTATCCTGTGGCGCGATTTTCAAAACCTTAAAAATCCTATTACTTCAATTTCTCAAACATATGACTATTTTAAAGCCATTTAAAGACAAGACTCTCGTTAATCTAACCACACTATCCGATTTCAAAAAGGCTTTACAACGAAAGCAAAACATTAGATTATGTCAGCAGAGTACCAAGCCAGAAATAATCAGACACCCATTTTTCAAGCCAGCATATAATGTCACCAAAACCCAGAAGACAGCTAAATGCAGCACTCACCTTTGATGATCTTCATCAGATGACAACCCTAGGACATTATGTTATACAATACATGCATGTTTTGTTCAATCAAGTTCATATTTATATCAAAAACCAGCTTTTTACATTAGCATGTGACGTTCAGAACTAGCATACCCCCCGCAAACTTCCGGGGAATTCGCTAACATTTTACTAAATTACTCACGATAAACGTTCACAAAAAGCATAACAATTATTTTAAGAATTATAGATACAGACCTCCTCTATGCACTCGATATGTCCGATTTTAAAATAGCTTTTTGGTGAAAGCACATTTTGCAATATTCTAAGTACATAGCCCAGGCATCACGGGCTCGCTATTTAGACACCCGGCAAGTTTAGCACTCACCATAATCATATTTACTATTATAAAAGTTTGATTACCTTTTGTTGTCTTCGTCAGAATACACACCCAGGACTGCTACTTCAATAACAAATGTTGGTTTGGTCCAAAATAATCCATCGTTATATCCGAATAGCGGCGTTTTGTTCGTGCGTTCCAGACACTATCCGAAATGGTAAAGAAGTGTCGCGCGCATGGCGCAATTCGTGACAATAAAATTCTAAGTATTCCATTACCGTACTTCGAAGCATGTCAACCGCTGTTTAAAATCAATTTTTACGACATTTTTCTCGTATAAAAGCGATAATATTCCGACAGGGAATCTCCTTTTCGGAGGAGAGGAGAGGAAAAAATCCCAAAGGCGGGGGCGGTCGGGGTCACGCGCATAAGCCAGTGTCCCTTGATCGGCCACTTGAGAAAGGCGATAATGTGTTTCAGCCTGGGGCTGGAATGACGACATTCTGTTTTTTCCCGGGCTCTGAGCGCCTATGGACGACGTGGGAAGTGTCACGTTAGAGCAGAGATCCTTAGTAAATGATAGAGATGGAAAACAAGTTCAAGAAATGGTCAGACAGGCCACTTCCTGTAAAGGAATCTCTCAGGTTTTGACCTGCCATTTGAGTTCTGTTATACTCACAGACACCATTCAAACAGTTTTAGAAATTTTAGGGTGTTTTCTATCCATATGTAATAAGTATATGCATATTCTAGTTACTGGGTAGGAGTGGTAACCAGATTAAATCGGGTATGTTTTTTATCCAGCCGTGTCAATACTGCCCCCTAGCCCTAACAGGTTAAATCGGGTAGGTTTTTTATCCGGCCGTGAAAATACTGCCCCCTAGTCATAACAGTTTAGAAGCATGTCAAACGCTGTTTAAAATCAATTTTAATGTTATTTTTCTCGTAAAATAGCGATAATATTCCAACCGGACAATAGTGTATTCATTCAAGGAGGAAAAGAAAATACAGCGTGCTCGCAGGAACGCGCATATCCAATCTCTTTGTCCCCAGGCAGACCACTGAGAAACTGAGCTACTTTACTCTGCCCAGAGACAGGAGAAGGCTCAATCCGCTTTCTGAAGGCTTTAGACAGCCAATGGAAGCCTTAGAAAGTGCAACGTAGCCCCAAAGATACTGTAGTTTTGATAGAGAATCAAAAGAAGAACTACAATTCTCAGACATTCCACTTCCTGCTTGGAATTTTCTCTTCAGAGTGTTTTCTATCCAAATCTACTAATAATATGCATATTCTCGTTTCTGGGCAGGAGTAATAACCAGTTTAAATCGGGTACGTTTTTCATCCGGCCGTGAAAATACTGCCCCTATCCTAAACAGGTTATTAAGGAAAGCTTTACCTATGTACAGACTGAGTGAGCATAGCCTTGCTATTGAGAAAGGATGCCACACTGACCTCTACTGTCAGTATGACCTCTACTGTCAGTATGACCTCTACTGTCAGTGTTCTCTACTGTCAGTGTGACCTCTACTGTCAGTGTGACCTCTACTGTCAGTATGACCTCTACTGTCAGTGTTCTCTACTGTCAGTGTGACATCTACTGTCAGTGTGACCTCCACTGTCAGTGTGACCTCTACTGTCAGTGTGACCTCTACTGTCAGTATTACCTCTACTGTCAGTATGACCTCTACTGTCAGTGTTCTCTACTGTCAGTGTGACCTCTACTGTCAGTATGACCTCTACTGTCAGTGTGACATCTACTGTCAGTATGACCTCTACTGTCAGTGTGACCTCTACTGTCAGTGTGACCTCTACTACCAGACCTCTACTGTCAATATGACCTCTACTGTCAGTGTGACCTCTACTGTCAGTATGACCTCTACTGTCAGTATGACCTCTACTGTCAGTGTGACCTCTACTGTCAGTATGATCTCTACTACCAGACCTCTACTGTCAGTGTGAACTCTACTGTCAGTGTGATCTCTACTGTCAGTATGACCTCTACTGTCAGTGTGACCTCTACTGTCAATATGACCGCTACTGTCAGTGTGACCTCTACTGTCCTCTGATAACCACTAGGGTGTTTCTCAATACTCATCCTACTGTCCTCTCATAACCACTAGGGTGTTTCTCAATACGCATCCAACTGTCCTCTGATAGCTGCGAGGGTGTTTCAGTAGTGCTCCCATTTGCCCATGTTTTTTTTAGATTGTTTGAATGGTAAACTGTTGTGAATGTCTCAACTCATCCTGTGGTATAAGCACATTCATAAATGCTTCACACCACTTTATAACCAGCCACGAGTGGCAACCTTAATGTAGGTTTTGGTTTTGCTAGAGCATTGTGGGCTGGGATGGTGTGTGTGTGTCAGTTAATGCTGGCTCCAAAGGTTGCGAGTTTTAATCCACTAATATCATAAATAAATACAAAAAGTGGGTGCATTAACTCAATGTGTTTAAGGTAAGGGTTAAGGTTTGGGATTGACCTTAAAACACAAATCACTGAAACTGAAACTAAAAAATATACATTTGAAATGTTTTATAAAACTTAAACTAAATAAAAACTAGTCATTTGGATCTGAAAACTAACTGAAACTAAACTGAATTTCAAAGGTTGCAAGTTTGAATCCAGCGATAGAAAGTTGTTTTGAGATTTTGGTTTTAAGCCTATCCCAAACCTTAACCCTTACCTTAACCATTCAGAGTTAATGCCTAAACTTAACTTTAACCATTTTGAGTTAATACCAACATTTCGGAGTTAATGCTTAAACTTAACCTTAAAAATTCAGAGATAACCTTAAACAATTAGAAATGTGAAATTTATAACATCTTTGAAATTTGACGTTTGAGAAACATGGATGAACGTCTAATTCTGACGTAAACCTGTGAGATCTAGTTGGGTAAACATCCCTCTAGTGAGAGAGAGGGAGAGAGACAGGTGTTGACAGGGAAGTGATCTTTATCTGAGAATTTAATAGCCAGCAGAGAGAGAGAGAGAGTGTGTGTGTGTGTGTGTGTGTGTGTGTGTGTGTGTGTGTGTGTGTGTGTGTGTGTGTGTGTGTGTGTGTGTGTGTGTGTGTGTGTGTGTGTGTGAGTTATGGTGTCTGTGAAGCAGAAAGGTGGAATATGAACTACCAACCCACACACCAAGGTTATTATAGTTTTGTTTTATATTAGCTTTCTTTTAAATTCGTTTAAGATTTTTATTTATTTATTCAGTTTAGTTTCAGTTAGATCCACTTTACTAGTTTTTATTTAGTTTAAGAATTACGTTTTATAAAACATTTATATTTCATTTTATATATTTTTGTTTCAGTTTTAGGGTTGTGGACAGAAATGCTTGAGAGGCTAGGAGTCAGGTAATTTTGTGTGTTTATGGGGATGTCACTTCTTGCCACTGGGGGGCAGTAATGCATAAGGTGATGGGTCAGGTTACAGGTTAGGTTTAAAGGTAGACTCAGCGAGATGACGTAGATGCACCAAGTAAACAGTAGTAGTGGGTCAATTTACGCATAACCAGGAGCATTGAAGCGCAACACTAAACTTCTCCTCTGTTTTAGTCCCGTAGCTGCCACGTTGTAGCAGCGTGAAGCGAACCTG
Source organism: Salmo salar (assembly GCF_965601325.2). Taxonomy (NCBI): domain Eukaryota; kingdom Metazoa; phylum Chordata; class Actinopteri; order Salmoniformes; family Salmonidae; genus Salmo; species Salmo salar. The sequence goes on from NC_138305.1 coordinate 18,205,224, forward strand.
TGCACATGAGCAGATACTCTGTGTGACTGTGTGAGAGCAAAGTCTTGCATCGTAGAAAGGGCACGCTTGAGCGGATCACTTTGGTCAAGTCTCACCGCCTTTCAAATTGTGTTGCATTATGGGGGATAAAAAATTATCAGACAAGTCAACTGCAGGAAATGTACAAACATTGTGTGATCAAAGGTCATGAAGTTTAGACTGCAGTCGACTGCAAGTTTCTGCAGTTGCTCTTCACCAACTTCCTCCTCCAGCCGTCACCTGCACTGTGGGAGGCTCTATTGTCAACCAATCATTAGGGGGGTTTCCGTTTGAGGCTCTACTGTCAACCAATCATTAGGGGGAGGTTGTTTGAGGCTCTATTGTCAACCAATCATTAGGGGGTTTCTGTTTGAGGTTCTATTGTCAACCAATTATCAGGTTTTTTTGGTTTGAGGCACCCTAGCCTCTGCCGAGGCCCCAAAAGCTGGATGTTCTGATTTTCAGGGGATGGAAAGAGAGCCTTTTCTGCGCTTCCATTTTGGACGATAACGAGGTGACACTCCATCTTAACTCCTCCTCCACATTTACTGGATTGGTTGAACTGTAAAGAAGAGAACCTCCCCCGATAGTTTTTTTTTCTTCTCGTAAAGACCAGTATGTAAGGGATTTAATTTCCTTTCTTTTATGCCTGCTACGTTAGGTTAGACCCACACGAAAGTGACCAAAGACATGATTGAAACAGGAACCAATTTTCCGCAACTCATGTGTACAGTGGATAAAAACAAATAAATGTGATATTTGAGGCTCTCTCTCTCTAATTGACTGTTCAATGTAGACATAATATTATGATTTCAGTTTTTTTGTATGTGATATGTGGGTTGGAGACATGTTTATTTCAACGTTATAAAGAAAAACTTTGATAATCAAATCAAGCTTTATTTACAAAGGACATTTCAGACATGGAATGCATGAAGGTGCTTCACAGGAAAAATGTATGTTTACTACACAACAAACATAAGAGGATAAAAAACTAAACAACAGCGATAAAAACTGAAACACTAAAAAAGTTGCCAAATGAAAAGCAAAGCTAAAAAGGTACGTTTTAAGATCTCTTTTAAATATAGTTTCGGCCCCCCTCAGGTTCTCTGGCAGGCTATTCCAGATAATGGAGGCCATGCCTCTTGGTCCCCCTCAGGTTCTCTGGCAGACTATTACAGATAATGGAGGCCTCTCCATGCCTCTTGGTCCCCCTCAGATTCTCTGGCAGGCTATTCCAGATAATGGAGGCCTCTCCATGCCTCTTGGTCCTAGACTTTGCGGTAGTTAAAAGACCATTGGACCTGAATGACCTACTGGGTACGTAACTTAAAAGCATGTCTGACATGTATTTGGGCGCACAATCATGGATTGATATAAAAAGCAATAGAAGAATCTTTAAAATGGATTGTTAAACTGACCGGCAGCCAGTGCAGAGACCTTAAAACCGATGTAATGTGTGTTCTCTGTTCTGTGTTCCTGATCAGTACTGTGCTGCAGCATTCTGTATGTTTTGCAGTTGACAACTGGCTTTCTTGGGTAGACCAGACAGGAGAGCATTACAGTAGTCAAATCAAATCACATACACATATTTAGCAGACGTTGTTGCGGGTGTAGCGAAATGCTTGTGTTCCTAGCTCCAACAGTAATATCTAACTAAATGCTTGTGTTCCTAGCTCCAACAGTAATATCTAACTAAATGCTTGTGTTTCTAGCTCCAACAGTGCAGTAATATCTAACTAAATGCTTGTGTTCCTAGCTCCAACAGTGCAGTAGTATCTAACTAAATGCTTGTGTTCCCAACAGTGCAGTAATATCTAACTAAATGCTTGTGTTCCCAGCTCCAACAGTACAGTAGTATCTAACTAAATGCTTGTGTTCCCAGCTCCAACAGTGCAGTAATATCTAACTAAATGCTTGTGTTCCCAGCTCCAACAGTGCAGTAATATCTAACTAAATGCTTGTGTTCCCAACAGTGCAGTAATATCTAACTAAATGCTTGTGTTCCCAGCTCCAACAGTGCAGTAATATCTAACTAAATGCGTGTGTTCCCAGCTCCAACAGTAATATCTAACTAAATGCTTGTGTTCCCAGCTCCAACAGTGCAGTAATATCTAACTAAATGCTTGTGTTCCCAGCTCCAACAGTGCAGTAATATCTAACTAAATGCTTGTGTTCCCAACAGTGCAGTAATATCTAACTAAATGCTTGTGTTCCCAGCTCCAACAGTGCAGTAATATCTAACTAAATGCGTGTGTTCCCAGCTCCAACAGTAATATCTAACTAAATGCTTGTGTTCCCAGCTCCAACAGTGCAGTAATATCTAACTAAATGCTTGTGTTCCTAGCTCCAACAGTGCAGTAGTATCTAACTAAATGCTTGTGTTTCTAGCTCCAACAGTGCAGAGGTAGCTAACTAAATGCTTGTGTTCCTAGCTCAGACGGGGGGCATTACAGTAGCCAAGCCTGCTTGTAATAAAAGCATTGATGAGTCTCTCTATCTCCACCTTGTTCCACAGCTGGAAAAAAACTATTTTGGTCACATTCCTAATGTGTGATTCGAAATTGTGATCATAATCTATAATAACACCTAGGTTTTTATCTTTTTTGCCCGTGAATTAAAACGTGAGTAGAGATTCTCTCTCTGTGCATTGGCACCAGCAATAAGTACCTCGGTGTATGTCTTGATTTAGCTGGAGGAAGTTGGAGCCATCCAAGTATTTAAATGATTAATAGGGTCTAATATTTTATCTGTGGAGCTAAAATCCTCTGGTGACACAGAAATGTAAAGTTGTGGATCGTCTGCGTAGCAGTGAAAATCAATGCTGAGGTTTCTGATAACGCTGCCAAGGGGAAACATACATAGAATGAACAGTACGGAACCCAAAATAGAACCATGTGGAACACCACGTTACATGTATTTTATCTGAGATATGTTCACCAAGAGTGACAAAAAACTATTGATGGTTAAATAGGTCCTAAACCGGTTTAGAACAGGAGTGGAGAGGCCAACCACTTCTCCCTTTAGAACAGGACCGGAGACGCCAACCACCTCTCCATTTAGAACTGGACCAGAGAGGCCAACCACCTCTCCATTTAGAACAGAACCAGAGAGGCCAACCACCTCTCCATTTAGAACTGGACCAGAGAGGCCAACCACCTCTCCATTTAGAACAGGACTGGAGAGGCCAACCACCTCTCCATTTAGAACTGGACCAGAGAGGCCAACCACCTCTCCATTTAGAACAGGACCGGAGAGGCCAACCACCTCTCCATTTAGAACTGGACCAGAGAGGCCAACCACCTCTCCATTTAGAACAGGACCGGAGAGGCAAACCACCTTTCCATTTAGAACTGGACCAGAGAGGCCAACCACCTCTCCATTTAGAACAGGACTGGAGAGGAAAACCACCTCTCCATTTAGAACTGGACCAGAGAGGCCAACCCACCTCTCCACTTAGAACAGGACCGGAGAGGCCAACCACCTCTCCATTTAGAACTGGACCAGAGAGCCCAACCACCTCTCCATTTAGAACAGGACCAGAGAGGCCAACCATCTCTCCATTTAGAACTGGACCAGCGAGGCCAACCCTCTCTCCATTTAGAACAGGACCAGAGAGGCCAACCACCTCTCCATTTAGAACAGGACCAGAGAGGCCAACCACCTCTCCATTTAGAACAGGACTTGAGAGGCCAACCACCTCTCCATTTAGAACAGGACCAGAGAGGCCAACCACCTCTCCATTTAGAACAGGACCAGAGAGGCAAACCACCTCTCCATTTAGAACAGGACCTGAGAGGCCAACCACCTCTCCATTTAGAACAGGACCAGAGAGGCCAACCATCTCTCCATTTAGAACAGCACTGGAGAGGCCAACCACCTCTCCATTTAGAACTGGACCAGAGAGGCCAACCACCTCTCCATTTAGAACAGGACCAGAGAGGCCAACCATCTCTCCATTTAGAACAGGAGCAGAGAGGCCAACCACCTCTCCATTTAGAACAGGACCAGAGAGGCCAACCACCTCTCCATTTAGAACAGGACCAGAGAGGCCAACCACCTCTCCATTTAGAACTGGACCAGAGAGGCCAACCACCTCTCCATTTAGAACAGGACCAGAGAGGCCAACCACCTCTCCATTTAGAACAGGACCAGAGAGGCCAACCCACCTCTCCAGTCTGTCCAGAAGGACAACATGATCAATAGTGTCAAATGCAGCACTTCAATACAAAATATGCTGACTAGACTCGTTGGGTAGATCAGACAGGGGAGCATTACAGTAGACTAGACCGGGCTGTGTGAGAGAGAGAATGCCTGAGGCTGATGACGTGCAGGTGTTTGTATTCATGCATATACACACACTCTCATTCAAATAAACACATACAAGAACACACACATACATGTAATAATGCCAGACATGCATGCAAACATATACAGTTGAGTGGCACTTGTACAAACACCTGCACGGCATCAGCCTCAGGCAAACCGGCATTAGTTGTAAAAACACTGCCACTTAGTGTCATTGAAATGTACTTTTATTATGTTTTATTTTTACTTTTTTCCCTCCTTTATCTTTTGACCATCATTCTCTCTCACACAGCAACTCCACTCCCACTTGTCTCCAATTCCACATACCAACCCTGTATCATTTAATTTACACAACATGCCTACCACTTTGAAGATGCAAAATATTTTTTATTGTGAAACAAACAAGAAATAAGACAAAAAAACTGAAAACTTGAGCGTGCATAACTATTCACCCCCCGAAAGTCAATACTTTGTAGAGCCACCTTTTGCAGCAATTACAGCTGCAAGTCTCTTGGGGTATGTCTCTATAAGCTTGGCACATCTAGCCACTGGGATTTTTGCCCTTTCTTCAAGGCAAAACTGCTCCAACTCCTTCAAGTTGGATGGGTTCTGCTGGTGTACAGAAATCTTTAAGTCATACCACAGATTCTCAATTGGATTGAGGTCTGGGCTTTGACTAGGGCATACCAAGACATTTAATTGTTTCCCCTTAAACCACTCAAGTGTTGCTTTAGCAGTATGCTTAGGGTCATTGTCCTGCTGGAAGGTGAACCTCCGTCCCAGTCTCAAATCTCTGGAAGACAGAAACAGATTTCCCACAAGAATATCCCTGTATTTCGCGCCATCCATCATTCCTTCAATTCTGACCAGTTTCCCAGTCCCTGCCGATGAAAAACATCTCCACGGTATGATGCTGCCACCATCATGCTTCACTGTGGGGATGGTGTTCTCGGGGTGATGCGAGGTTTTGGGTTTGTGCCAGAGATAGCGCTTTCCTTGATGGCCAAAATGCTACATTTTTGTCTCATCTGACCAGAGTACCTTCTTCCATATTTTTGGGGAGTTTCCCACATGCCTTTTGGCGAACACCAAACGTGTTTGCTTATTTTTTTCTTTTCGCAATGGCTTTTTTCTGGCCACTCTTCCATACAGCCCAGCTCTGTGAAGTGTATGGCTTAAAGTGGTCCTATGGACAGATACTCCAATCTCCGCTATGGAGCTTTGCAGCTCCTTCAGGGTTATCTTTGGTCTCTTTGTTGCCTCTCTGATTAATGCCCTCCTTGCCTGGTCCGTGAGTTTTCGTGGGCGGCCCTCTCTTGGCAGGTTTGTTGTGGTGCCATATTCTTTCCATTTTTTAATAATGGATTTAATGGTGCTCCGTGGGATGTTCAAAGTTTTGGATATTTTTTTATAACCCAACCCTGATCTGTACTTCTCCACAACTTTGTCCCTGACCTGTTTGGAGAGCTCCTTGGTCTTCATGGTGCCCCTTGCTTAGTGGTGTTGCAGATTCTGGAGCCTTTCAGAACATGTGTATATATACTGAGATCATGTGACACTTAGAATGCACTTAGGTGGACTTTATTTAACTAATTATGTGACTTCTGAAGGTAATTGGTTGCACCAGATCTTATTTATTGGCTTCATAGCAAAGGGGGTGAATACATATGCACGCACCACTTTTCTGTTTGTAAAAATGTTTTGGGAAACAAGTCATTTTTTTTCATTTCACTTCGCCAATTTGGATTATTTTGTGTATGTCCATTACATGAAATCCAAATAAAAATCAATTTAAATTACAGGTTGTAATGCAACAAAATAAGAAAAACACTAAGGGGGATGAAGACTTTTGCAAGGCACTGTATATGCTCCTAAAAACCAATGAGATGGGAGAGGCGGGACTTGCAGCATGTCAAGCATCAAAAATAGAACCAAGTTCTACGCAGACGCTCGTTGACACACGTGAGCAGTTTGGTTGAAATTATTGAATAGCATGTATATGTAAATTTACTTTGCAACGCTCGCGCATATAACTTGAGCGGTGTGGTCAATATAAAAGAGTACAGAGAGCTGTAGCTCAGTTGGTAGAGCATGGTGTTTGCAATGCCAGCATGGTGTGTGCAACGCCAGGGTTGTGGGTTCGATTCCCATGGGGTCCATTACAAAAACAAACAAAAAAATGCATGAAATGTATGCATTCACTACTGTAAGTCGCTCTGGATAAGAGCGTCTGCTAAATGACGTAAATGTAAGATCATTTACCACTTTAACCTCTATGGGCTAGGTGGGACGAATTCTTCCCACCTACGTAACAGCCACTGCCAGCCTGTGGCGCGATTTTCAAAACCTTAAAAATCCTATTACTTCAATTTCTCAAACATATGACTATTTTACAGCCATTTAAAGACAAGACTCTCGTTAATCTAACCACACTGTCCGATTTCAAAAAGGCTTTACAACGAAAGCAAAACATTAGATTATGTCAGCAGAGTACCAAACCAGAAATAATCAGACACCCATTTTTCAAGCCAGCATATAATGTCACCAAAACCCAGAAGACAGCTAAATGCAGCACTCACCTTTGATGATCTTCATCAGATGACAACCCTAGGACATTATGTTATACAATACATGCATGTTTTGTTCAATCAAGTTCATATTTATATCAAAAACCAGCTTTTTACATTAGCATGTGACGTTCAGAACTAGCATACCCCCCGCAAACTTCCGGGGAATTCGCTAACATTTTACTAAATTACTCACGATAAACGTTCACAAAAAGCATAACAATTATTTTAAGAATTATAGATACAGACCTCCTCTATGCACTCGATATGTCCGATTTAAAATAGCTTTTTGGTGAAAGCACATTTTGCAATATTCTAAGTACATAGCCCAGGCATCACGGGCTCGCTATTTAGACACCCGGCAAGTTTAGCACTCACCATAATCATATTTACTATTATAAAAGTTTGATTACCTTTTGTTGTCTTCGTCAGAATGCACACCCAGGACTGCTACTTCAATAACAAATGTTGGTTTGGTCCAAAATAATCCATCGTTATATCCGAATAGCGGCGTTTTGTTCGTGCGTTCCAGACACTATCCGAAATGGTAAATCAGGGTCGAGCGCATGGCGCAATTCGTGACAATAAAATTCTAAATATTCCATTACCGTACTTCGAAGCATGTCAACCGCTGTTTAAAATCAATTTTTACACCATTTTTCTCGTAGAAAAGCGATAATATTCCGACAGGGAATCTCCTTTTCGGCAAACAGAGGAAAAAATCACAAAGGCGGGGGCGGTCGGGTCACGCGCATAAGCCCAGAGTCCCTTGATCGGCCACTTGAGAAAGGCGATAATGTGTTTCAGCCTGGGGCTGGAATGACGACATTCTGTTTTTTCCCGGGCTCTGAGCGCCTATGGACGACGTGGGAAGTGTCACGTTAGAGCAGAGATCCTTAGTAAAAGATAGAGATGGAAAAGAAGTTCAAGAAATGGTCAGACAGGCCACTTCCTGTAAAGGAATCTCTCAGGTTTTGACCTGCCATTTGAGTTCTGTTATACTCACAGACACCATTCAAACAGTTTTAGAAACTTTAGGGTGTTTTCTATCCATATGTAATAAGTATATGCATATTCTAGTTACTGGGTAGGAGTGGTAACCAGATTAAATCGGGTATGTTTTTTATCCAGCCGTGTCAATACTGCCCCCTAGCCCTAACAGGTTTTAACTAAGGCCTGTTTAACTAAGACCTCTGTGTTGGCTCTAAGATCATTTACCACTTTAACTAAGACCTGTTTAACTAAGACCTCTGTGTTGGCTTTAAGATCATTTACCACTTTAACTAAGAGTGTCTCTGTGTTGGCTCTAAGATCATTTACCACTTTAACTAAGAGTGTCTCTGTGTTGGCTCTAAGATCATTTACCACTTTAACTAAGAGTGTCTCTGTGTTTGCTCTAAGATCATTTACCACTTTAACTAAGGCTGTCTCTGTGCTGTGATGGGCATGAAAACCAGATAGGAATTTTTCGAAAATACAGTTGGCATTTTAAAAATCTTTTAGCTGTTTGAACAACAATTTCTCCAGAATTTTGCTTAAGAATGGAATGTTGGCCGACAATTGCTAAGAGCTGAAGAATCTAGATGACTTTTCTTCAGAAACGGTTTCACTATATCAGTTTTTAGTGCAGTGAGGTAAGTGTCTGTGGACAGGGAGTGATTAACTATAGCTTGCATTTCTTCAGATAAGGTGGTGGGGATTGGACCAAGAAGGCAGGTAGGAGACTTAAATTGTGATATCACTTTCCTGAGCATGTCTGTGTCAACCAGGGAAAATAAATCTACAGTGCCTTTGAGTGATAGGCTAGGGCACATATCATCAAACTTCTCATCAGATCTTGACTGATACCCAGCCTAATGTTGGTTATCTCATCTCTGAAATATGCTGTAAACTCATCACATTTAGATGTGGAGGAAAGTTCACATAGATTTGTGGGGGTGGGATTTATCAGGCCATCAATGGTGGAGAAGGGCACTCCCTAATTATTCTGATTAATAGTGATCAAGTTAGTAAAATTAGCCCGTCTGGCATTTCTAATGACCTCGTTATATATGCCAAGTTGCTCTCTCAGAACATCATAATGGACCTGCAACTTTGACTTTCTCCACTTCCGCACTGCCTTGTGGCCTTTTCAACTTTACTGAAGCTATGGCATCAATGGATGTCCTTAATAATTTGCTAATAAAGTTATCAACTAAATCATCAAAACAGGAAGGCAGATGTAACGTATACGCTGGGAGTCAGACAGCAAGTGCAGGTGGTGAGTTTAATAATAAACGTAACAGCGAACAATATAACAAACACGAGTAGCGTATAGACATGAAACACATAAACAATACTGACTGGGGTAAAGAACCTAGGGGAGTGCCAGATATATGGGAGGTAATAAGTGAGGTAATGGAGTCCAGGTGTGTCTGATGATGATGTGCAGGTGAGCGTAATGATGGATCCTAGGTGGTTAGTAAACCAGCGACGTCGAACACTGGCGGTGAGTAGCGGGAGTAGACGTAAAAGCAGAATAGGTGGTGGAGTATTACTCATACACTCAATAAACATTTGTCTCTGTACTGATATTTGGCCTGTTTGATTGCCTTACGGAGGGAATAACTACACTGTTTGTATTCAACTATATTCCCAGTCCCCTTGTCATGGTTAAATGTGCTGGTTCGCGCTTTCAGTTTAGCGTAAATGCTGCAATCTATCAACGGTTTCTGGTTTGGGTAGATTTTAATAGTCACAGGGAGAACAACATTCCCTATACACTTCCTGATGAACTCAGTCACCGTGTATACATCAATGTTATTATCCAAGGCTACCCTGAACACATCCCAGTGTGATCAGAACATTTGAAGCATGGATTTCGATTAGTCAGACCAGCATTGAATAGACCTTAGCACGGGTACTTCCTGTTTGAGTTTCTGCCCATAGGAAGGGAGGAGCAAAATGGAGTTGTGATATCATTTGCCGAAGGGAGGGCAGGGAGGGCCTTGTAGGTATCCCGGAAAAGAGAATAGCAGTGGTCAAGTGTTTTCCCAGCGCGAGTACTAAAATGTGTTGATAGAACTTCGGTAGCGTTTTCCTCAAATTTGCTTTGTTAAAATCCCCAGCTACAATAACTGCCTCAGGATATGTGGTTTCCAGTTTGCATAAAGTCCGGTGTAGTTCCTTGAGGGCCGTCGTAGTATTGGCTTGAGGGGAAATATACACGGCTGTGACTTTAACCAAAGAGAATTCTCTTGGGAGGTAAAACGGTCGGCATTTGATTGTGAGGTCAACTGATACCCAGCCTAATGTTGGTTATCTTATCTCTGAAATATGCTGCAAACTCATCACATTTAGATGTAGAGGTGTCACGTCCTGACCAGTAAAGGGGTTATTTGTTATTGTAGTTTGGTCAGGACGTGGCAGGGGGTGTTTGTTTTATGTGGTTTGGGGTTTGTTGGGATATGTATTTATGTAAGAGGGGTGTTTGTTTTATGTGTTCCGGGGTTTTTTGGGTATTGTTCTGGTTTTTTATTTCTATGATTTTCTAGATTGTGTATTTCTTTGTTGGCCTGGTATGGCTCTCAATCAGGAACAGCTGTACATCGTTGTTGCTGATTGGGAGTCATACTTAGGTAGCCCTTTTTTCACCTGTCTTTTGTGGGGAAGTTGTTTTTGCATTGCTGTGTGTAGCCTGTAAGACTGTTTGTCGGTCGTTCGTTTTCTTGTTTTCTTTATGTGTTCAATAAACGTAAATATGAGCACTCAACCCGCTGCGCCTTGGTCTACTCCATGCGATGACCGTTACAAGAGAAGAGTTCACATAGGTTTGCGTGGGGTAGGATTTATCAGGCCATCAATGGTGGAGAAGGGCACTCCCTAATTATTCTGATTAATAGTGATCAAGTTAGTAAAATTTGCCTGTCTGGCATTTCTAATGACCTTGTTAAATATGATGCTCTCTCATTTCTAATGACCTTGTTATATATGCCAAGTTGCTCTCTCAGAATATCATAATGGAACTGCAACTTTCTCCACTTCCGCTCTGCCTTTCTGCAATTTCTCTTTAATAGACTAGTTTCCTCACTCTGGGCTCTCTGTTTGGATGTGGCTTTTTCAACTTTACTGGATCTATGGCATCAATGGTTGCCCTTCATTTACTATTGAAGTTATCAACCATCACAAGAGGAAGGAAGAATAGGTGGTGGAGTATTGTTCATACACTCAATAAAATCTGTATCAACTTCAGAGGTAAGATAGTGTTTCTTAATACTGCGTTCAGTATTACCCTGTGCTATGGGCAACAAGGTAGTATAAATCCCCAGTGGTGATCAGATAAAGCTACATCAACAATAGAGGATATGTCAATAGAAAGCCCCTTGGTAATTACCAGGTACAGAGTATGGCTGTGGTTATGGGTGGGCCCAGTAGAAAGCCCCTTGGTAATAACCAGGTCCAGAGTATGGCTGTGGTTATGGGTGGGCCCAGTAGAAAGCCCATTGGTAATAACCAGGTCCAGAGTATGGCTGTGGTTATGGGTGGGCCCAGTAGAAAGCCCCTTGGTGATTACCAGGTCCAGAGTATAGCTGTGGTTATGGCTGGGCCCAGTAGAAAGCCCCTTGGTAATAACCAGGTCCAGAGTATGGCTGTGGTTATGGGTGGGCCCAGTAGAAAGTCCCTTGGTGATAACCAGGTACAGAGTATGGCTGTGGTTATGGGTGGGCCCAGTAGAAAGCCCCTTGGTAATTACCAGGTCCAGAGTATGGCTGTGGTTATGGGTGGGCCCAGTAGAAAGCCCCTTGGTAATAACCAGGTCTAGAGTATGGCTGTGGTTATGGGTGGGCCCAGTAGAAAGCCCCTTGGTAATAACCAGGTCCAGAGTATGGCTGTGGTTACGGGTGGGCCCAGTAGAAAGCCCCTTGGTAATAACCAGGTCCAGAGTATGACTGTGGTTATGGGTGGGCCCAGTAGAAAGCCCCTTGGTAATAACCAGGTACAGAGTATGGCTGTGGTTATGGGTGGGCCCAGTAGAAAGCCCCTTGGTAATTACCAGGTCCAGAGTATGGCTGTGGTTACGGGTGGGCCCAGTAGAAAGCCCCTTGGTTATAACCAGGTCTAGAGTATGGCTGTGGTTACGGGTGGGCCCAGTAGAAAGCCCCTTGGTAATAACCAGGTCCAGAGTATGGCTGTGGTTACGGGTGGGCCCAGTAGAAAGCCCCTTGGTAATAACCAGTTCCAGAGTATGGCTGTGGTTATGGGTGGGCCCAGTAGATAGCCCCTTGGTAATAACCAGGTCCAGAGTATGGCTGTGGTTATGGGTGGGCCCAGTGACATGTTGGATAAAGTCCATAGAACTCAAAAGATTCATAAATTCAATGGCCTTGGAGTCAGTCTCTTTGTCAACATGAGTATTAAAATCACCCAACACAATGCTTTTATCATAGTTCTCAAGGACAATAGACAATCAGAAAAGCGAGAGGGGCAGTGCTGTGGTGGCCTATACAGGGTTTACAGTCTGAAAACAGCCATGTTACTGTCTGTCAGTCTCTAAAACAGTTTGATGTTGCTGGAACTGGAGCACTACCAGACACTGTCTGTCAGTCTCTTAAACAGTTTGATGTTGCTGGGACTGGAGCACTACCAGACCCTGTCTGTCAGTCTCTAAAACAGTTTGACGTTGTTGGGACTGGAGCACTACCATACCCTGTCTGTCAGTCTCTAAAACAGTTTGATGTTGCTGGGACTGGAGCACTACCAGACCCTGTCTGTCAGCCTCTAAAACAGTTTGATGTTGCTGGGACTGGAACACTACCAGACCCTGTCTGTCAGTCTCTAAAACAGTTTGATGTTGCTGGGACTTGAGCACTACCAGACCCTGTCTGTTCGACTTTCAGCTGTTGCAGATGCAACTCCCCTGACTTCACCACCCCGACTTCACTCCTTGACTTTCGTCTACAGTTGGTTTCTTTAGCCTTACTACTCAAACGCGCCCAATATCTCACTGAGTCTACCTTTAAATTATAAAGTCAATCTTAATTTGACCGGCCAGATTCAATAGCTTGAAAATCCCATTCAAAAAAAGGCTTGAAAACCTCATTAGATTTTTGCCCCCCCAAAACTGAACTTAATTCATGATGTTTTTTTTTTGTTGCAGTTAAATATAATAGTTGTATTATAGTTCCATTTTTCAAATAACTTTCTTAATTATTTTATTTCAATTTACTTAATGTTTTTTTCCAACAAGCTCTCACAGTCTCACAGTCTCTCAAATGTCAAATTCCGAAGTTGTTTCAAATGTTGAATTTCAAAGTACTTAAGGTTAAGATTAGGCATTAACTCTGACATCATGAGGTTAGGCATTAACTCTGACATCATGAGGTTAGGCATTAACTCTGACATCATGAGGTTAGGCATCAACTCTGACATCATGAGGTTAGGCATTAACTATGACATTATGAGGTTAGGCATTAACTCTGACATCATGAGGTTAGGCATCAACTCTGACATCATGAGGTTAGGCATTAACTATGACATCATGAGGTTAGGCATTAACTCTGACATCATGAGGTTAGGCATTAACTCTGACATCATGAGGTTAGGCATCAACTCTGACATCATGAGGTTAGGCATTAACTCTGACATCATGGGGTTAGGCATTAACTATGACATCATGAGGTTAGGCATTAACTCTGACATCATGAGGTTAGGCATTAACTCTGACATCATGAGGTTAGGCATCAACTCTGACATCATGAGGTTAGGCATCAACTCTGACATCATAAGGTTAGGCATTAACTCTGACATCATGAGGTTAGGCATTAACTCTGACATCATGAGGTTAGGCATCAACTCTGACATCATGAGGTTAGGCATTAACTCTGACATCATGAGGTTAGGCATTAACTCTGACATCATGAGGTTAGGCATTAACTCTGAGTGTTTAATAAAAGTATTGTTAAGGTTTGGGATAGCCTTGTTTGGGATAGACTTAAAACTAATATCTCAAAAACAACTTTCTATCACTGGATTTGAAGGTACAACTTTTGGAATCAGATGCCTACGCCCATCCGCCATTCCCGTCCACAATGCCGAGCAAAACTGAAACCTTCTTGAAGGTAACACTGCTCACTGCTGTCTCTAGTGGCCAGTTTCCACATCATCTCCCGACTTCCTCAGACATGAATGAACATCAAATACTGACATGTATCACGGGTGACCTGGCCGTTTTTTCATCATTAGTTTTCATTTTTAGTTTCAGTTCTAGTTTACTATAATAACCTTGCCACACACTATAATGGACATCTGGTGGCACACACACACTAACACACACACACACACACACACACACACACACACACACACACACACACACACACACACACACACACGCACACTTCTTCCTTCTCTCCTTTCCTCCCTTCTTTCCTTCCAATTGAGCCTTTTAATTCATCCCTCTCTCCTCATCACTCTTCCTATATATGTGTGTGTGTGTGTGTGTGTGTGTGTGTGTGTGTGTGTGTGTGTGTGTGTGTGTGTGTGTGTGTGTGTGTGTGTGTGGTGCGTGCGTGCGTGCGTGTGTGTGTGTGTGTGTGTGTGTGTGTGTGTGTGTGTGTGTGTGTGTGTGTGTGTGCCACCAGATGTCCATTAGAGTCTGGTGGCAGGAAACACCAAATCACTCCATACCTGCCAGCGGAGGGGGAGGGTTGAAATAAGGAAATTACTGTATGGCCTAATGAGCATTGTGTGTGTGTGTGTGTGTGTGTGTGAGACGTCATTTCTGCAACACCTCTAGTGTTAACATGTTGTTATTCAGTAGTGCTGAGCCATTAGTGCTTTCTCAGGTCGGTTTCGTTTAGATTATTAAAAAACAATCACAGTTTTTCTGTTTTGATCATTTTTTTTCGACGCTAAATGCACTGTGCATTATGTGGGCTGAATGCTGTAACAACACAGAATAAAACACCGAATAAAAATCCCCTGAGGGTAATGACTGTCCTTTACTGCTCACCAGTAACCATCAGTTATTCACATTTACTTTAATATAATATTAGTTTTATTTGATGTCTTTATTATTTCTTTCCAAGTCATCATCTCATCTCTATAGAGCTGCTGTCTGACAAAATCACTATTTTAGTAGTTCTTCAAAGTAAATAAGGCATACTTTCATGACTGCTGAGTACCAACTATCAGTCAATTAGTGTTTTCAGGTAGAGATACCTGGTGAAGCAACTGCTTTTTGTCCGTCTCCATCACAGCTTCTTCTGTCTCGTACTTAGCAGACATCAAAGAAACAGAGAACAGACAAGTTGGCACGTCATGGATTGTGGTCATTGTAGTTACTTAACACGTTTTCTGCTGTAAACTATGTAGAATATCGGCCTGTTGGAAACTACAACTCCCTACTACATCGCACGTTTGGGCTTGATCTGATTTATCTCTTCAAAAAATGGGCCTTGAGCTCACAGAAAAAAAGAAAGATAATAATATGGAATTCAAATAATTAAACTGACATCGGTCAATTAGTTGTTTATACTTTCTTAAATAACAGAAATGTCCGTTAAAAACTATTATTCCAGCCAAGTCATCCGTAATACAAGTCAGTATTGGACGTCCATCCATGTCTGAGGACGTCGGGAGATGACATGGAAACCGGCCACCAGGGGCAACAGTGAGCGCTGTTACCTCCAACTTGTTTTGGGTTTTACTAGGTGTTGTGGATATGGATGGGCATAACCATCTGCCTCTGTTTCCAAAGGTTGAATCAAGCGATAGAATGAAGATGTTTATATTTTAGTTTTAAGCCTAGCCTAAACCTTAACCCTAACCTTAATCAATTCAGAGTTAATGGCTAACCGTAATCAATTCAGAGTTAATGGCTAAGCTTAATCAATTCAGAGTTAATGGCTAACCTTAATCAATTCAGAGTTCATGGCTAACCTTTACCTTAAACACTTTGAAATGTGATGTTTGAGAAACATAGATCTAATTCTGCCGTGAGACAGAGTTTAGGGTCATACTTAAACCTGGGGAAGAGGGGAAGAGTTAAGGGAAGAAGAGGGGAGGAGTCAGGGGGAGAAGAGGGGAGGAGTCAGGGGGAGAAGAGGGGAGGAGTCAGGGGGAGAAGAGGGGAGGAGTCAGGGGAAGAAGAGGGGAGGAGTCAGGGGAAGAAGAGGGGAGGAGTCAGTGGGAGAAGAGGGGAGGAGTCAGGGGAGAAAATGGGAGGAGTCAGGGGGATAAGAGGGGAGGAGTCAGGGGAGAAGAGGGGAGGAGTCAGGGGAAGAAGAGGGGAGGAGTCAGTGGGAGAAGAGGGGAGGAGTTAAGGGAGAAGAGGGGAGTCAGGGGGAGAAAAGGGGAGGAGTCAGGGGGAGAAGAGGGGAGGAGTCAGGGGGAGAAGAGGGGAGGAGTCAGGGGGAGAAGAGGGGAGGAGTCAGGGGGAGAAGGTCCTCATCAGAGATGTGGTCTGGTAATATGTGTCCTCTCGTCCCACATCCATCCATCCATCCATCCATCCATCCATCTCTCCCATCCATCCATCCCTCCATCTCTCCCTCCATCTCTCCCATCCATCCCATTCATCCATCCCTCCATCCATCCATCCATCCCTCCCTCCAGCCATCCATCCTTCCATCCATCCATCCATCCATCCATCCATCCATCCATCCATCCATCCATCCATCCATCATCCTTCCTTCCTTCCTTCCTTCCTTCCTTCCTTCCTTCCTTCCTTCCTTCCTTCCTTCCTTCCTTCCTTCCTTCCTTCCTTCCTTCCTTCCTTCCTTCCTTCCTTCGTTCCTTCCCTGTATCCCTTAACCCCACCCAGAATTAAACCCAAACACTTTAATAGCCTCAATCCCTTTCTCTCTCCATCCATCTATTTCTCCCCCTCAAAGAGTAGATGTGTGTATCACTCCTCACTCTGAGAGAGACAGAGGCTGCGTGTGAGTGTGTGTGTGTGTGTGTGTCTGTGTGTGTGTGTGTGTATGTGTGTTTGTGTGTGTGTGTGTGTGTGTGTGTGTGTGTGTGTGTGTGTGTGTGTGTGTGTGTGTGTGTGTGTGTTGTTTTAAGGAGAGTCTGGTTCTTTTCGGTGCGGTCCGTTTCTACGGTAACGGCTGATTGCGCCTGGAGACAGATGTCCCCCCCCCTCACATCATTAATAACACACACAGAACGCTGATCAGTCAGATAAAATGCCCACGTTCATCATATCAATGGCCTTTCTGTCTAACACACACAGTAAAGTGTGGGCTGGTCCCATAACTCGTTGTAATGACGGTGGGGAAAGAGAGAGAAACATGAAGGTGTGTGTGTGTTTGTGTGTGTGTGTGTGGACCAAGTCTTTGTAGTTTCCGGTCGACGAGGTTCTTATTTATCGCCCAGGTTACCGGGCTCCACAGCCTTATTAGTGAGATTTACGGTGTGTGAGCGTGTGTGTGTGTGTGTGTGGGGGGGGGGGGGGGGGGGGGGGGGGGGTCGTTAGTTTAACATGTTAGACATCTTCAGACAAGGTCTATTATATCCTCTCCTCTGTCTTTACTCACATCTCTCTCTCTCTCTCTCTCGCTCTCTCTCTCTCTCTCTCTCTCTCTCTCTCTCTCTCTCTCTCTCTCTCTCTCTGACAATTGTTACATTTCCACACTCAATCAAGCCCTCCTACCTATCAGCACACACACCGGGCGCGCGCGCGCACACACACACACACACACACACACACACACACACACACACACATACACACACACACACACACACACACAAACACACAGCACAGAGAGAGAACGCTCTTCTCATCCACTCCAGCTCTGATAAGAGATCCTCCAAGAGGGTGTGTGTGTATGAGGATACACACACACACAGTATGATATCAGTCACTAGTTTACAGACAGTATGCATTACACAGAGCAAACTTAACCAAATTCATTTGCATCACATTATTCATTATTGCATTGAAAGCAAGCTAGCTTGATAGTTTAATGCAGAGGTTTTCAAAGTGTGAGGTGAGCCTCCCCAGGGGGGTGCCAGAGAGTGAGGTGAGCCTCCCCCGGGGGGTGCCAGAGAGTGAGGTGAGCCTCCCAAGGGCGGTGCCAGAGAGTGAGTTGAGCCTCCCCAGGGGGGTGCCAGAGAGTGTGGTGAGCCTCCCCAGGGGGGTGCCAGAGAGTGAGGTGAGCCTCCCCAGGGGGGTGCCAGAGAGTGTGGTGAGCCTCCCCAGGGGGGTGCCAGAGAGTGTGGTGAGCCTCCCCAGGGGGGTGAAAGAGAGTGAGGTAAGCCTCCCCAGGGGGGTGCCAGAGAGTGTGGTGAGCCTCCCAAGGGGGGTGCCAGAGAGTGAGTTGAGCCTCCCCAGGGGGGTGCCAGAGAGTGTGGTGAGCCTCCCAAGGGGGGTGCCAGAGAGTGTGGTGAGCCTCCCCAGGGGGGTGCCAGAGAGTGAGGTGAGCCTCCCCAGGGGGGTGCCAGAGAGTGAGGTGAGCCTCCCCAGAGGGGTGCCAGAGAGTAAGTTGAGCCTCCCCAGAGGGGTGCCAGAGGGTGAGTTGAATCTCCCCAGGGGGGTGCCAGAGAGTGTGGTGAGCCTCCCCAGGGCGGTGCCAGAGAGTGTGGTGAGCCTCGCCTCCCCAGGGGGGTGCCAGAGAGTGAGCCTCGCCTCCCAAGGGGGGTGCCAGAGAGTGAGTTGGGCCTCCCCAGGGGGGTGCCAGAGAGTGTGGTGAGCCTCCCCAGGGCGGTGCAAGAGAGTGTGGTGAGCCTCCCCAGGGGGGTGCCAGAGAGTGAGGTGATCCTCCCCAGGGGGGTGCCAGAGAGTGTGGTGAGCCTCCCCAGGGGGGTGCCAGAGAGTGAGGTGAGCTTCCCCAGGGGGGTGCCAGAGAGTGAGGTGAGCCTCCCCAGGGGGGTGCCAGAGAGTGAGGTGAGCCTACCCAGGGGGGTGCCAGAGAGTGAGGTGAGCATCCCCAGGGGTGCCAGAGAGTGAGGTGAGCCTCCCCAGGGGGGTGCCAGAGAGTGAGGTGAGCCTCCACAGGGGGGGTGCCAGTGAGTGAGGTGAGCCTCCCCAGGGGGGTGCCAGAGAGTGAGTTGAGCCTCCCCAGAGGGGTGCCAGAGAGTTAGTTGAGCCTCCCCAGGGGGGTGCCAGAGAGTGTGGTAAGCCTCCCCAGGGGGGTGCCAGAGAGTGTGTTGAGCCTCCCCAGGGGGGTGCCAGAGAGTGAGGTGAGCCTCCCAAGGGGGGTGCCAGAGAGTGAGGTGAGCCTCCCCAGGGGGTGCCAGAGAGTGAGGTGAGCCTCCCCAGGGGGTGCCAGAGAGTGAGGTCATCCTCCCCAGGGGGGTGCCAGAGAGTGTAGTGAGCATCCCAAGGGGGGTGCCAGAGAGTGAGTTGAGCCTCCCCAGGGGGGTGCCAGAGAGTGTGGTGAGCCTCCCCAGGGGGGTGCCAGAGAGTGTGGTGAGCCTCCCCAGGGGGGTGCCAGAGAGTGAGGTGAGCCTCCCCAGAGGGGTGCCAGAGAGTGAGGTGAGCCTCCCAAGGGGGGTGCCAAGGAGTGAGGTGAGCCTCCCCAGGGGGGTGCCAGAGAGTGTGGTGAGCCTCCCCAGGGGGGTGCCAGAGAGTGTGGTGAGCCTCCCCAGGGGGGTGCCAGAGAGTGTGGTGAGCCTCCCCAGGGGAGTGCCAGAGAGTGAGTTGAGCCTCCCCAGGGGGGTGCCAGAGAGTGTGGTGAGCCTCCCCAAGGGGGTGCCAGAGAGTGAGGTGGGCCTCCCCAGGTGGGTGCCAGAGAGTGAGTTGAGCCTCCCCAGGGGGGTGCCAGAGAGTGTGGTGAGCCTCCCCAGGGGGGTGCCAGAGAGTGTAGTGAGCCTCCCCAGGGGGGTGCCAGAGCGTGAGGTGACCCTCCCCAGGGGTGCCAGAGAGTGAGGTGAGCCTCCACAGAGGGGTGCCAGAGAGTGAGGTGAGCCTCCCCAGGGGGTGCCAGAGAGTGAGGTGAGCCTCCCCAGGGGGGTGCCAGAGAGTGAGGTGATCCTCCCCAGGGGGGTGCCAGAGAGTGTGGTGAGCCTCCCCAGGGGGGTGCCAGAGAGTGTGGTGAGCCTCCCCAGGGGGGTGCCAGAGAGTGAGGTGAGCCTCCCCAGGGTGGAGCCAGAGAGTGAGGTGAGCCTCCCCAGGGGGTGCCAGAGAGTGAGATGAGCCTCCCCAGGGGGTGCCAGAGAGTGAGGTCATCCTCCCCAGGGGGGTGCCAGAGAGTGAGATGAGCCTCCCCAGGGGGGTGCCAGAGAGTGAGGAGAGCCTCCCCAGGGGGTGCCAGAGAGTGAGTTGAGCCTCCCCAGAGGGGTGCCAGAGTGTGAGTTGAATCTCCCCAGGGGGGTGCCAGAGAGTGTGGTGAGCCTCCCAAGGGCGGTGCCAGAGAGTGTGGTGAGCCTCCCCAGGGGGGTACCAGAGAGTGTGGTGAGCCTCCCCAGGGGGGTGCCAGAGAGTGAGTTGAGCCTCCCCAGGGGGGTGCCAGAGAGTGTGGTGACCCTCCCCAGGGGGGTGCCAGGGAGTTAGGTGAGCCTCCCCAGAGGGGTGCCAGAGAGTGAGGTGAGCCTCCCCAGGGGGTGCCAGAGAGTGAGGTGAGCCTCCCCAGGGGGGTGCCAGAGAGTGAGTTGAGCCTTCCCAGAGGTGTGCCAGAGAGTGAGTTGAGCCTCCCCAGAGGGGTGCCAGAGAGTGAGTTGAGCCTCCCCAGAGGGGTGCCGGAGAGTGAGTTGAGCCTCCCCAGGGGGTGCCAGAGAGTGTGGTGAGCCTCCCCAGGGCGGTGCCAGAGAGTGTGGTGAGCCTCCCCAGGGGGGTGCCAGAGAGTGAGGTGATCCTCCCAAGGGGGGTGCCAAGGAGTGAGGTGAGCCTCCCCAGGGGGGTGCCAGAGAGTGTGGTGAGCCTCCCCAGGGGGGTGCCAGAGAGTGAGTTGAGCCTCCCCATGGGGGTGCCAGAGAGTGTGGTGAGCCTCCCCAAGGGGATGCCAGAGAGTGTGGTGAGCCTCCCGATGGGGGTGCCAGAGAGTGTGGTGAGCCTCCCCAGGGGGGTGCCAGAGAGTGTGGTGAGCCTCCCCCGGGGGTGCCAGAGAGTGTGGTGAGCCTCCCCAGGGGGGTGCCAGAGAGTGAGTTGAGCCTCCCCAGGGGGGTGCCAGAGAGTGTGGTGAGCCTCCCCAGGGGTGTGCCAGAGTGAGGTGGGCCTCCCCAGGTGGGTGCCAGAGAGTGAGTTGAGCCTCCCCAGGGGGGTGCCAGAGAGTGTGGTGAGCCTCCCCAGGGGGGTGCCAGAGAGTGTAGTGAGCCTCCCCAGGGGGGTGCCAGAGCGTGAGGTGACCCTCCCCAGGGGGGTGCCAGAGAGTGAGGTGAGCATCCCCAGGGGGTGCCAGAGAGTGAGGTGAGCCTCCCCAGGGGGTGCCAGAGAGTGAGGTCATCCTCCCCAGGGGGGTGCCAGAGAGTGTAGTGAGCTTCCCCAGGGGGGTGCCAGAGAGTGAGGTTCTCCTCCCCAGGGGGGTGCTAGAGAGTGTAGTGAGCCTCCCCAGGGGGGTGCCAGAGAGTGAGTTGAGCCTCCCCAGGGGGGTGCCAGAGAGTGAGGTGAGCCTCCCCAGGGGGGTGCCAGAGAGTGTAGTGAGCCTCCCCAGGGGGGTGCCAGAGAGTGAGTTGAGCCTCCCCATGGGGGTGCCAGAGAGTGTGGTGAGCCTCCCCAGGGGGGTGCCAGAGAGTGAGGTGAGCCTCCTCAGGGGGTGCCAGAAAGTGAGGTGAGCCTCCCCAGGGGGGTGCCAGAGAGTGAGGTGAGCCTCCCCAGGGGGGTGCCAGAGAGTAAGGTGATCCTCCCAAGGGGGGTGCCAGAGAGTGAGGTGAGCCTCCCTAGGGGGGTGCCAGAGAGTGTGGTGAGCCTCCCCAGGGGGGGGGCCAGATAGTGAGTTGAGCCTCCCCAGGGGGGTGCCAGAGAGTGTGGTGAGCCTCCCCAGGTGGGTGCCAGAGAGTGAGGTAAGCCTCTCCAGAGGGGTGCCAGAGAGTGAGTTGAGCCTCCCCAGAGGGGTGCCAGAGAGTGAGTTGAATCTCCCAAAGAGGGTGCCAGAGAGTGAGGTGAGCCTCCCCAGGGCGTGCCAGAGAGTGAGGTGAGCCTCCCCAGGGGGGTGCCAGAGAGTGAGGTGAGCCTTCCCAGAGGTGTGCCAGAGAGTGAGTTGAGCCTCCCCAGAGGGGTGCCAGAGAGTGAGTTGAGCCTCCCCAGAGGGGTGCCGGAGAGTGAGTTTAGCCTCCCCAGGGGGTGCCAGAGAGTGTGGTGAGCCTCCCCAGGGCGGTGCCAGAGAGTGTGGTGAGCCTCCCCAGGGGGGTGCCAGAGAGTGAGGTGATCCTCCCAAGGGGGGTGCCAAGGAGTGAGGTGAGCCTCCCCAGGGGGGTGCCAGAGAGTGTGGTGAGCCTCCCCAGGGGGGTGCCAGAGAGTGAGTTGAGCCTCCCCATGGGGGTGCCAGAGAGTGTGGTGAGCCTCCCCAGGGGGGTGCCAGAGAGTGTGGTGAGCCTCCCCAGGGGGGTGCCAGAGAGTGTGGTGAGCCTCCCCAGGGGGGTGCCAGAGAGTGAGTTGAGCCTCCCCATGGGGGTGCCAGAGAGTGTGGTGAGCCTCCCCAGGGGGGTGCCAGAGAGTGTGGTGAGCCTCCCCATGGGGGTGCCAGAGAGTGTGGTGAGCCTCCCCAGGGGGGTGCCAGAGAGTGAGTTGAGCCTCCCCCGGGGGTGCCAGAGAGTGTGGTGAGCCTCCCCAGGGGGGTGCCAGAGAGTGAGTTGAGCCTCCCCAGGGGGGTGCCAGAGAGTGTGGTGAGCCTCCCCAGGGGTGTGCCAGAGAGTGAGGTGGGCCTCCCCAGGTGGGTGCCAGAGAGTGAGTTGAGCCTCCCCAGGGGGGTGCCAGAGAGTGTGGTGAGCCTCCCCAGGGGGGTGCCAGAGAGTGTAGTGAGCCTCCCCAGGGGGGTGCCAGAGCGTGAGGTGACCCTCCCCAGGGGGGTGCCAGAGAGTGAGGTGAGCATCCCCAGGGGGTGCCAGAGAGTGAGGTGAGCCTCCCCAGGGGGTGCCAGAGAGTGAGGTCATCCTCCCCAGGGGGGTGCCAGAGAGTGTAGTGAGCCTCCCCAGGGGGGTGCCAGAGAGTGAGGTTCTCCTCCCCAGGGGGGTGCTAGAGAGTGTAGTGAGCCTCCCCAGGGGGGTGCCAGAGAGTGAGTTGAGCCTCCCCAGGGGGGTGCCAGAGAGTGAGGTGAGCCTCCCCAGGGGGGTGCCAGAGAGTGTAGTGAGCCTCCCCAGGGGGGTGCCAGAGAGTGAGGTGAGCCTCCCCAGAGGGGTGCCAGAGAGTGAGGTGGGCCTCCCCAGGGGGTGCCAGAGAGTGAGTTGAGCCTCCCCAGGGGGATGCCAGAGAGTGAGGTGATCCTCCCCAGGGGGGTGCCAGAGAGTGAGGTGAGCCTCCCCAGGGGGGTGCCAGAGAGTGAGGTGAGCTTCCCAAGGGGGGTGCCAGAGAGTGAGGTGAGCCTCCCCAGGGGGGTGCCAGAGAGTGAGGTGAGCCTCCCCAGGGGGGTGCCAGAGAGTGAGGTGTGCCTCCCCAAGGGGGTGCCAGAGAGTGAGGTGAGCCTCCCCAGGGTGGTGCCAGAGAGTGAGGTGAGCCTCCCCAGGGGGTGCCAGAGAGTGAGGTGAGCCTCCCCAGGGGGTGCCAGAGAGTGAGGTCATCCTCCCCAGGGGGGTGCCATAGATTGAGGTGAGCCTCCCCAGGGGGGCCAGAGAGTGAGGTGTGCCTCCCCAGGGGGGTGCCAGAGAGTGAGAGAGCCTCCCCAGGGTGGTGCCAGAGAGTGAGTTGAGCCTCCCCAGAGGGGTGCCAGAGTGTGAGTTGAATCTCCCCAGGGGGGTGCCAGAGAGTGAGGTGAGCCTCCCCAGGGGGGTGCCAGAGAGTGAGGTGAGCATCCCCAGGGGGTGCCAGAGAGTGAGGTGAGCCTCCCCAGGGGGTGCCAGAGAGTGAGGTCATCCTCCCCAGGGGGGTGCCAGAGAGTGTAGTGAGCCTCCCCAGGGGGTGCCAGAGAGTGAGGTCATCCTCCCCAGGGGGGTGCCAGAGAATGTAGTGAGCCTCCCCAGGGGGGTGCCAGAGAGTGAGTTGAGCCTCCCCAGGGGGGTGCCAGAGAGTGTGGTGAGCCTCCCCAGGGGGGTGCCAGAGAGTGTGGTGAGCCTCCCCAGGGGGGTGCCAGAGAGTGAGGTGAGCCTCCCCAGAGGGGTGCCAGAGAGTGAGGTGAGCCTCCCCAGGGGGTGCCAGAGAGTGAGTTGAGCCTCCCCAGGGGGATGCCAGAGAGTGAGGTGATCCTCCCCAGGGGGGTGCCAGAGAGTGAGGTGAGCCTCCCCAGGGGGGTGCCAGAGAGTGAGGTGATCCTCCCAAGGGGGGTGCCAGAGAGTGAGGTAAGCCTATCCAGAGGGGTGCCAGAGAGTGAGTTGAGCCTCCCCAGAGGGGTGCCAGAGAGTGAGTTGAATCTCCCAAGGGGGGTGCCAGAGAGTGAGGTGAGCCTCCCCAGGGGGGTGCCAGAGAGTGAGGTGAGCCTCCCCAGAGGGGTGCCAGAGAGTGAGTTGAGCCTCCCCAGAGGGGTGCCAGAGTGTGAGTTGAATCTCCCCAGGGGGGTGCCAGAGAGTGTGGTGAGCCTCCCCAGGGGGGTGCCAGAGAGTGTGGTGAGCCTCCCCAGGGCGGTAACAGAGAGTGTGGTGAGCCTCCCCAGGGGGGTGCCAGAGAGTGTGGTGAGCCTCCCCAGGGGGGTGCCAGAGAGTGAGTTGAGCCTCCCCAGGGGGGTGCCAGAGAGTGAGGTGAGCCTCCTCAGGGGGTGCCAGAGAGTGAGGTGAACCTCCCCAGGGGGGTGCCAGAGAGTGAGGTGAGCCTCCCCAGGGGGGTGCCAGAGAGTGAGGTGATCCTCCCAAGGGGGGTGCCAGAGATTGAGGTGAGCCTCCCTAGGGGGGTGCCAGAGAGTGTGGTGATCCTCCCCAGGGGGGGGCCAGAGAGTGAGGTAAGCCTCTCCAGAGGGGTGCCAGAGAGTGTGGTGAGCCTCCCCAGGTGGGTGCCAGAGAGTGAGGTAAGCCTCTCCAGAGGGGTGCCAGAGAGTGAGTTGAGCCTCCCCAGAGGGGTGCCAGAGAGTGAGTTGAATCTCCCAAGGGGGGTGTCAGAGAGTGAGGTGAGCCTCCCCAGGGGGGTGCCAGAGAGTGAGGTGAGCCTCCCCAGAGGGGTGCCAGAGAGTGAGTTGAGCCTCCCCAGAGGGGTGCCAGAGTGTGAGTTGAATCTCCCCAGGGGGGTGCCAGAGAGTGTGGTGAGCCTCCCCAGGGGGGTGCCAGAGAGTGTGGTGAGCCTCCCCAGGGGGTTTGCCAGAGAGTGAGTTGAGCCTCCCCAGGGGGGTGCCAGAGAGTGTGGTTAGCCTACCCAAGGGGGTGCCAGAGAGTGTGGTGAGCCTCCCCAAGGGGGTGCCAGAGAGTGAGTTGAGCCTTCCAAGAAGGTGCCAGAGAGTGAGGTGATCCTCCCAAGAAGGTGCCAGAGAGTGAGGTGAGCCTCCCTAGGGGGGTGCCAGAGAGTGTGGTGAGCCTCCCCAGGGGGGTGCCAGAGAGTGAGTTGAGCCTCCCCAGGGGGGTGCCAGAGAGTGTGGTGAGCCTCCCCAGGGGGGTGCCAGAGATGTGGTGAGCCTCCCCAGGGGGGTGCCAGAGATTGAGGTGTGCCTCCCCAGTGGGGTGCCAGAGAGTGAGTTGAGCCTCCCCAGAGGGGTGCCAGAGAGTGAGTTGAATCTCCCCAGGGGGGTGCCAGAGAGTGTGGTGAGCCTCCCCAGGGCGGTGCCAGAGAGTGTGGTGAGCCTCCCCAAGGGGGTGCCAGAGAGTGTGGTGAGCCTCCCCAGGGGGGGCCAGAGAGTGAGGTAAGCCTCCCCAGGGGGTGCCAGAGAGTGTGGTGAGCTTCCCCAGGGGGGTGCCAGAGAGTGTGGTGAGCCTCCCCAGGGGGGTGCCAGAGAGTGAGGTGAGCCTCCCCAGAGGGGTGCCAGAGAGTGAGGTGAGCCTCCCCAGGGGGTGCCAGAGAGTGAGGTGATCCTCCCCAAGGGGGTGCCAGAGAGTGAGGTGAGCCTCCCCAGGGGGGTGCCAGAGAGTGAGGTGAGCCTCCCCAGGGGGGTGCCTCAGAGTGAGGTGAGCCGCCCCAGGGGTTTCCAGAGAGTGAGGTGAGCCTCCCCAGGGGGTGCCAGAGAGTGAGGTGGGCCTCCCCAGGGGGGTGCCAGAGAGTCAGGTGAGCCTCCCCTGGGGGGTGCCAGACAGTGAGGTGAGCCTCCCCAGGGTGGTGCCAGAGAGTGTCTAGGTGTTTACTGATTGGGCTTCTAGCTATAACAGCTGAGAAAACATTTTTGAAAAGTATCTCAGCTACCACATCTATTTCTCAACTCATAAACTCATTTTTATTTTTTTATTTTTTTTAAATACGTCCTTTACAGATATTTTGACTTTCACTTTTGAAAAGCGATATCGTATGAATAAATCCAGTAAATTACAGCAACTGCAAACTTCAAGGAGTTGGTCTGACGGTCTGATGGTCTGGTGGTCTGGTGGTCTGGTGGTCTGATGTTCTGATGTTCTGTTGGTCTGTTGGTCTGATGGTCTGTTGGTCTGATGGTCTGATGGTCTGATGGTCTGGTGGTCTGGTGGTCTGATGGTCTGTTGGTCTGCTGGTCTGCTGGTCTGCTGGTCTGTTGGTCTGACGGTCTGATGCTTGAGGAGTATACACACACCTACATATGATAACATATACACTATACACACACCTACACATGATAACATACACACTATACACACACCTACACATGATAACATACACACTATACACACACGTACACATGATAACATACACACTATACACACACCTACACATGATAACATATACACTATACACACACGTACACATTGTAGTAGAGTAGTAATTTTGTATTGTAGTAGAGTAGTGGCCTGAGGAAACACACTTAATGTGATGTGAAATATGTTATGAATGTATTGTAATGTTTTTATTAATGTTATTAACCCCAGGAAGAGTAGCTGCTGCCTTGGCAGGAACTAATGGGGATCCATAATAAACCCCAGGAAGAGTAGCTGCTGCCTTGGCAGGAACTAAAGGGGATCCATAATAAACCCCAGGAAGAGAAGCTGCTGCCTTGGCAGGAACTAATGGCGATCCATAATCAAATCAAATTTATTTATATAGCCTTTCTTACATCAGCTGATATGTCAAAGTGCTGTACAGAAACCCAGCCTAAAACCCCAAACAGCAAGCAATGCAGGTGTAGAAGCACGGTGGCTAGGAAAAACTCCCTGGAAAGGCCAAAACCTAGGAAGCAACCTAGAGAGGAACCAGGCTATGAGGGGTGGCCAGTCCTCTTCTGGCTGTGCCGGGTGGAGATTATAACAGCACATGGCCAAGATGTTCAAATGTTCATAAATGACCAGCATGGTCAAATAATAATAATCATAGTAGTTGTCGAGGGTGGAACAAGTCAGTAACACAAGAGTAAGTGTCAGTTAGCTTTTTCATAGCCGATCTTTGAGAGTATCTCTACCGCTCCTGCTGTCTCTAGAGAGTTGAAAACAGCAGGTCTGGGACAGGTAGCACATCCGGTGAATAGGTCAAGGTTCCAGGAGGTCTGGGACAGCAGGTCTGGGACAGGTAGCACGTCCGGTGAACAGGTCAGGGTTCCATAGCTGCAGGCAGAACAGTTGGAACTGGAGCAGCAGCATGGCCAGGTGAACTGGGGACAGCAAGGAGTCATCAAGCCAGGTAGTCCTGAGGCATGGTCCTAGGGCCCAGGTCCTCCGAGAGAGAGAAAGAAAGAAAGAGAAAGAAAGAGAGAATTAGAGAGAGCATATTTAAATTCACACAGGACACCGGA
Source organism: Salmo salar (assembly GCF_965601325.2). Classification (NCBI taxonomy): domain Eukaryota; kingdom Metazoa; phylum Chordata; class Actinopteri; order Salmoniformes; family Salmonidae; genus Salmo; species Salmo salar. The sequence continues at coordinate 18,232,951 of NC_138305.1, forward strand.
AAAGACAAGAGAAATACTCCTGATGTGACAGACTGACCCTAGCCCCCCGACACATAAACTACTGCAGCATAAATACCGGAGGCTGAGACAGGAGGGGTCAGAGACACTGTGGCCCCATCCGATGAAACCCCCGGACAGGGCCAAACAGGTAGGATATAACCCCACCCACTTTGCCAAAGCACAGCCTCCACACCACTGGAGGGATATCTCCAACCACCAATATACCATCCCGGGACAAGGCCGAGTATAGCCCACAAAGATCTCCGCCACGGCGGAAGAGATGTGTCTTCAGTAAAGACTTAAAGGTTGAGACTGAGTCTACGTCTCTCACATGGGTAGGCAGACTATTCCATAAAAATGGAGCTCTATAGGAGAAAGCCCTGCCTCCAGCTGTTTGCTTAGAAATTCTAGGAACAATTAGGAGGCCCACGTCTTGTGACCGTAGCGTACGTGTAGGTATGTACGGCAGGACCAAATCGGAAAGATAGGTAGGAGCAAGTCCATGTAATGCTTTGTAGGTTAGCAGTAAAACCTTGAAATCTGGTTTTAGTCAGGATTCTAGCAGCCGTATTTAGCACTAACTGAAGTTTATTTAGTGCTTTATCCGGGTAGCCAGAAAGTAGAGCATTACAGTAGTCCAACCTAGAAGTAACAAAGGCATGGATGAATTTTTCTGCGTCATTTTTGGACAGAAAGTTTCTGATTTTTGCAATGTTACGTAGATGGAAAAAAGCTGTCCTTGAAACAGTCTTGATATGTTCTTCAAAAGAGAGATCAGGGTCCAGAGTAACGCCGAGGTCCTTCACAGTTTTATTTGAGACGACTGTACAACCATCCAGATTAATTGTCAGATTCAACAGAAGATCTCTTTGTTTCTTGGGACCTAGAACAAGCATCTCTGTTTTGTCCGAGTTTAAGAGTAGAAAGTTTGCAGCCATCCACTTCCTTATGTCTGAGACACAGGCTTCTAGCGAGGGCAATTTTGGGGCTTCACCATGTTTCATTGAAATGTACAGCAGGAAGAGTAGCTGCTGCCTTGGCAAGAACTAATGAGGATCCATAATAAACCCCAGGAAGAGTAGCTGCTGCCTTGGCAGGAACTAATGGGGATCCATAATAGACCCCAGGAAGTGTAGCTGCTGCCTTGGCAGGAACTAATGGGGATCCATAATAAACCCCAGGAAGAGAAGCTACTGCCTTGACAGGAACTAATGGGGATCCATGATAAACCCCAGGAAGAGTAGCTGCTGCCTTGGCAGGAACTAATGGGGATCCATAATAAACCCCAGGAAGAGTAGCTGCTGCCTTGACAGGAACTAATGGGGATCCATGATAAACCCCAGGAAGAGTAGCTGCTGCCTTGGCAGGAACTAATGGGGATCCATAATAAACCCCAGGAAGAGTAGCTGCTGCCTTGGCAGGAACTAATGGGGATCCATAATAAATACACCTTGACGACCTATTGAGGTGTGACCTTTGTTAAGTAAGTCAGGTGTTAAGTGAGTGGAGTGCCACTTTAAGCCTTCCTCAAACCTTAACCCTTAACTTGACGTGACACGACGGAATGGCGAACTATTTTCTATCGCATTCCAGACCTTGACAAATATACATTCTTAACAGCCCACTTCTAGTTCTGTAACGGCTGTCGTAGAGAGGGGACCAAAGTGCAGCGTGCTGAGTGCTCATGATGAAATGTATTAACTCAAAAACACTAATGACAAAATTGTCACGGGCGGATAGAACAGTTTTAAGGGTGAGTCAAGCGCAGGAGACTGAGGTCCGTTGGAACAAACTTGATTTAATAAATCCAAGGGCAAAATCCATATACGGCTGGGAGCACAACAGTCAAAAAGACTAAAAGAAGCTCCGCTCAAAAAGGCAGACGGGGCGCAGCCCGGCAACCCTAATGCCTAGACAATAAGTAGTAAACCAACGACATAAAACCAACACCACCTCTACCACACGTAACAAAGAACAATCCCGCACGAATCCTAACTAAAAATGTAAACACAGACAGACTAAATACCCCCCCACTAATGACAAACACGAAACAGGTGCAATCAAAAAACAGACATAACTAACAGACACTGAAACACAGATCGGTGGCAGCTAGTAGGCCGGCGACGACGACCGCCGAGCACCGCCCGACCGAGGAGAGGCGCCACCTTCTGTGGACATTGTGACAAAAATAACAAACGGAAAATGATCAACTCACAGTTCTATCAGGTACAGAGACTAAACAGAATGCAACGGCCCACAAACACAGGTGGAAAAAAACCCTACTTAAATATGATCTCCAATTAGAGACAACGAGGACCAGCTGCCTCTAATCGGAGACCATCCCCAAAAAACAACAACCTAGAACTGAAACATAGAAATAGAAAACATAGAAAAACACAAAACACCCCATGTCACGCCCTGGCCAACTCTACCATAGAAAATAATATCTTACTATGGTCAGAACGTGACAAGTTCGGAAACTGTACTTTGTACATAGTTGGGTGAATTACTGCTAGAGGAGTCCAATGGGAGACCAGGAAAATAGCAAAGAAACGATATACAGATCATCGTCCTACTAAACAAATTATGACCAACAAGGAGATGACAAGCTGGGCACAGTACCTGATTGAGGAGGTAGCCATAGGATTCCACCTTTCCAACAAGATAGTTTGTCAAATTTCTGCCCTGCTACAGCTGCCCCGGTCAACTGTAAGTGCTGTTATTGTGAAATTGAAACGTCTTGGAGCAACAACAGCTCAGGCGTGAAATGGTAGGCTCCACAAGCTCACAGAATGGGACTGCCAAGCACTGAAACGGTTAGCGCATAAAAATTGTCTGTCCTCAGGTGCAACACTCACTACTGACTTCCAAACTGCCTCTGGAAGCAAAGTCAGCACAATAACTGTTCGTCGGGAGCTTCATGAAATGGGTTTCCATGGCTGAGCAGCCGCACACAAGCCTAAGATCACCATATGCAATGCCAAGTGTTGGTTGGAGTGGTGTAAAGCTCGCCGTCATCGGATTCTAGAGCAGTGGAAACACGTTCTCTGGAGTGATGAATCACACTTCACCATCTGGCATTCCGACTGACGAATCTGGGTTTGGCAGATTCCACAGATGCCTGGAGAATGCTACCTTCCCCAATGCATAGTGCCAAGTTTGGTGGAGGAGGAATAATGGTCTGGGGCTGTTTTTCATGGTTCGGGTTTGGCCCCTTAGTTCCAGTGAAGGGAAATCTTAATGCTACAGTATGCAATGACATTCAAGACGATTCTGTGCAGCCAACTTTGTGGCAACAGTTTGGGGAAGGCCTTTTCCTATTTCAGAGCGAGGTCCATACAGAAATGGTTTGTCAAGATCGGTGTGGAAGAACTTTACCAGTGTGGAAGAACTTGAGCCCTGAACTCAACTCCATCAAACACTGTTGGGATGAATTGGAACGCTGACTGCGAGCCAGGCCTAATCGCCCAACATCAGTGCCCGACCTCATTTGTATTTGTATTTATTATGGATCCCCATCAGCTACTACCAAGACAGGCGCTACTCTTCCTGGGGTCTAGCAAAATGAAGGCACATTACAATACATTCATAACAGATTTGACTACACACTAAGTGTGTGCTCTCAGGCCCCTACTCCACTACCACATAACACAAAATCCATGTGTACGTGTGTGTATAGTAAGTATGCTGTCGTGTATTTGTATGTATGTGTCTGTGCCTATGTTTATGTTGCTTAACAGTCCCCTCTGTTCAATAAGGTGTGTTTTTTATCTGTTTTTTAAATCTGATTCAACTGCTGCATCAGTTAACTGATGTGGAATAGAGTTCCATGTAGTCATGGCTCTATGTAGTACTGTGCGCCTCCCATAGTCTGTTCTGGACTTGGGGACCGTGAAGAGACCTCTGGTGGCATGTCTTGTGGGGTATGCATGGGTGTCTGAGCTTTGTGACAGTAGTTTAAACAGACAGCTCGGTGCATTCAACATGTCAATACCTCTCACAAATACAAGTAGTGATGAAGTCAGTCTCTCCTCCACTTTGAACCAGGAGAGATTGACATGCATATTATTCATGTTTGCTCTCTGTGTACATCAAAGGGCCAGCTGTGCTGCCCTGTAATGAGCGAATTGCTATTTTTCCATCAACACTTGTGGCTGAATGGAAGCAAGTCCCCATCATCTGGTAGAAAGCTTTCCCAGAAGAGAGGAGGTTGTTATAGCAGCAAAGGGGGACAACATATTTTTACCCATGATTTTGGAATGAGATGTTGGTCAAGCAAGGGTCCACATACTTTTGGCAATGTAGTGTATTAAATAAGGTTAACAAGACGCTGAACAGAGTAAGGCAGAGGATCGGGCCCTAGAGAACCAGGCTACAGTCAAATCACAATAACCTGGTTCTGGTGGGCCTGAAAGAGGGGGTGACCAGACGATGGATGAGATACTCCGGTAGATTCTGGACCTAAAGGATTCTGACACGGTATCAGAGGTGGAGAGACATCACCAAGACCTCCGGCCCCAACCAAACCCATCTGAACCACAAAGTCCATACTTATCCTCTATGGGCTAGGTGGGACGCTAGCGTGCCACCCGTGGTGCACTCCATCAACAGCAGGTGCATTTCAAGAGCGGCAAATTTGAATCCAAATAAATGTCAAAATTCAAATTTTTCAAACATACAACTATTTTACACCCTTTGAAAGATAAACATCTCCTTAATCTAACCACGTTTTACGATTTCAAAAAGGTTTTACGGCGAAAGCATAAATTTAGAGTATGTTAGGACAGTACATTTACAAGAGTTGTGTGTAATGTTTTGTCAAGTCAAAGACAGGGTCACCAAAACCATAAGACCAGCTAAAATGATGCACTAACCTTTTACAATCTCCATCAGATGACACTCCTAGGACATTATGTTAGACAATGCATGCATTTTTAGTTCTATCAAGTTCATATTTATATCCAAAAACAGCGTTTTACTATGGCATTGATGTTGAGGAAATCGTTTCCCTCCAATAACCGGCAGTCAAGTCAGCGTCACAAATTAAATAATTAAAATTAGAAAACATTGGTAAAATATTATATTGTCATTTAAAGAATCATAGATTTACATCTCTTGAACGCAATCAACTTGCCAGATTTAAAAATAACCTTACTGGGAAATCACACTTTGCAATAATCTGAGCACTGCGCCCAGAAAAATACGCGTTGCGATACCGACTAGACGTCATGTTGGGGAGATCTAAAATCGAAAATACTATGTAAATAATCCATTACCTTTGATTCTCTTCATCAGATGTCACTTCCAGGTATCACAGGTCCATAACGAATGTAGTTTTGTTCAAAAAAGCTCATCATTTATGTCCAAAAATCTCCGTCTTGTTAGCACATGATCTAAGCCAGCCGGACTTCTCGTCATGAACGAGGGGAAAAAATATATTTACGTTCGTTCAAACATGTCAAACGTTGTATAGCATAAATCATTAGGGCCTTTTTTAACCAGAACATGAATAATATTCAAGGTGGACGAATGCATACTCTTTTATAACGTATTGGAACGAGGGTACCCAACATGAACTCGCGCGCCAGGTGTCTAATGGGACATCATCGGTCCATGGCTCTTGTTCGGTCAGATCTCCCTCCAGAAGACTCAAAACACTTTGTAAAGGCTGGTGACATCTAGTGGAAGCAATTGGAAGTGCCAAAATATTCCTCAGCCCCTGTGTTTTTCAATGGGATAGGTTTAAAGGTAATACAACACATCAGGTATCCACTTCCTGTCAGAAAATGTCTCAGGGTTTTGCCTGCCAAATGAGTTCTGTTATACTCACAGACACCATTCAAATAGTTTTAGAAACTTTAGAGTGTTTTCTATCCATATATAATAAGTATATGCATATTCTAGTTACTGGGTAGGATTAGTAACCAGATTAAATCGGGTACATTTTTTTTATCCAGACGTGCAAATGCTGCCCCATAGCCCTAACAGGTTAAATGCCTGCTACGATGGAGTAACCAACAGAAAATCACGGCTGCTACGATGGAGCCCTCAGACAGAACATCACGCCTGCTACGATGGAGCCCTCTAACAGAACATCATGCCTGCTACGATGGAGCCCTCTGACAGAACATCACGCCTCCCCTTCAGACGAGTCCAGTGACACTGTGGGGGTCGTAGAGTCTCCCCTTCAGACAAGTCCAGTGACACTGTGAGGGTTGTAGAGTCTTCTCTTCAGACGAGTCCAGTGACACTGTGAGGGTCGTAGAGTCTCCCCTTCAGACGAGTCCAGTGACACTGTGAGGGTTGTAGAGTCTTCTCTTCAGACGAGTCCAGTGACACTGTAGGGGTCGTAGAGTCTCCCCTTCAGACGAGTCTAGTGACACTGTGAGGGTTGTAGAGTCTTCTCTTCAGACGAGTCCAGTGACACTGTGGGGGGTCGTAGAGTCTCCCCTTCAGACGAGTCCAGTGACACTGTGGGGGTCGTAGAGTCTCCCCTTCAGACGAGTCCAGTGACACTGTGGGGGTTGTAGAGTCTTCTCTTCAGACGAGTCCAGTGACGCTGTGGGGGTCGTAGAGTCTCCCCTTCAGACGAGTCCAGTGACACTGTGGGGGTCGTAGAGTCTCCCCTTCAGACGAGTCCAGTGACACTGTGGGGGTTGTAGAGTCTTCTCTTCAGACGAGTCCAGTGACGCTGTGGGGGTCGTAGAGTCTCCCCTTCAGACGAGTCCAGTGACACTGTGGGGGTCGTAGAGTCTCCCCTTCAGACTAGTCCAGTGACACTGTGGGGGGTCGTAGAGTCTCCCCTTCAGACGAGTCCAGTGACACTGTGGGGGTCGTAGAGTCTCCCCTTCAGACGAGTCCAGTGACACTGTGGGGGTCGTAGAGTCTCCCTTTCAGACGAGTCCCGTGACACTGTGGGGGGTCATAGAGTCTCCCTTTCAGACGAGTCCAGTGACACTATGGGGGTTGTAGAGTCTCCCCGTTCTACAGTAGGGTCATGTTTGTTTTTAGGCCAATCCGTTCGGACGCTCCATACGTTTTCTTGAGGACACCGTTTTTCGGGATGTGTCCTTGTCTGACAAACAGCACTGTAGTTCTGCCACTTTCACCCGTATATGCGGAAGGATGACATCGGCGGATGTGGTGGATTGAGACACAGCAACAACAAAAAAAGAAAAAAAATATATATATCTCCATCTTAAACAGACGTATTTTGCTAGGAATTTTTTTATTAAATCACTTAGATTGATGCACTGGGGCATCAATAGACTTTCAGGGTTTTAACAAGGAGGAATCTTTCAAGTTAAAACAGCGATGGGCTGGTCAGCACCAGGTAGCGGAGCAGCATAAGGTGACAGCATCTTAGCTTCTAAGAGACTCTCTTTTAGACTCATAACTGATATCTGACAAAGATGGCAGGTTTTTTTATAAAATGAAAAAATGTACACCTGTAAACATTTATTCTCCTAATTCTGCACAAGCTATGTTCTTATCTCCCCTTAACGTACTGTTATGGAAGTTTGCCGCGGAACCCAGTCTGATGGGAGGAGACTGGTTAATGATTCTACGGTAGACTGCTGTAGTCATCCCCTTCCATCAGATAGAGCTCTATCAGCTGTTTTCAAGGAACTGCAGAGCTCGTTGGCATTTACTGACATATGACGCTTAGTCAACCCCTACTCTGCCGAATATACTAGATAATATAATAGACTACCTCTTATCATGATCTCTAATGGAGAATGTGATTGGCTCTCAGATTCATATCATTATCATTTCAGGGCACTCCCCCCTGTCAGTTATGTTCTCTCCATCCGTCAACACAGACAGAATTAAACAGAGGAGATAAAAAAAAACTCTATTGGTAGATGAGGAAGGAAATGTCTGAATTCATCATCACTAATTTCAGCATGACAATGCCCCTGTGCACAAAACGAGGTCCATACAGAAATGGTTTGTCGAGATCGGTGTGGAACAACTTGACTGGCCTGAAACAGAGTTCTGACCTCAACCCCATCGAACACCTTTGGGATGAATTGGAATACCGACTGCGAGCCAGGCCTAATCGCCCAACATCAGTGCCTCTACCTCACTAATGCTCTAGTGAAAAGCCTTCCCAGAAGAGTGGAGGCTGTTATAGCAGCAAAGGGGGGACCAACTCCATATTAATGACTTCCCAGAAGAGTGGAGGCTGTTATAGCAGCAAAGAGGGGACCAACTCCATATCAATACCCATCATTTTGGAATGAGATGTTCGACGAGCACGTGTACACAAACTTTAGGTCATGTAGTTTATGTTGGACCAAAAGAAGCCCAGACTTAAAAATGCTTTATTGCCTGTAAGATCAGACCTGCAAGCAATTTTGCATGAGGAGTCTACATTTGCCCTGTTCCGATTACGTAGAAGATACTTTGAGTTGGGAGAATATGTGCCTGTTATCATCAATGGACAAGGGCCCTCTATCATGAAGGTATTGTTTCAGATAAAAGGGAATTTCACCCTGGGGTAATCTGGGCTTGTTATCGTCAGGTCTGAGGCATTTCTAGGGCAGTGAGATGTGTCTCGCATAATTGCCCAGGAGGAAGGCAGGTCAGGGCTGAATGATACACCCTATGACAGTTTCTGATGTATTGATGGGGGGTGAGATCTAGACATACAGTTAGTCCTGCTTTGTGGCATTTCGCGAAGGCTCTATGTTATACTGATCACACTATAAGGCTCTATGTTATACTGATCACACTATAAGGCTCTATGTTATACTGTAGATATGGTTCTCCATGTTCGATAGAGCCATTGGACGTCTTTTAGCGGTGTTCCTATCGACTGATTCATTAGCAAATACACAAGCAGACACATTTTGTCCAGTCTTTGAAAGACTACAACTTGTGTGGGGAAGTGCTTCATGCTCTGGCCACCATCCCTTGGCCAAGGCAGGTTTAAAAAAAAAAAAAAGGAGTTAGACACTTTGGGCAAAACTGAAAGAATTGACCAGACTCAGTGGCTTTATTAAGTGATTCCTCTCATCAGCACGAATTCCACGATGGAGCGGCAGTTAGCTCCATGGTGACATTCAACCATACCTGTTTCAACCAGAATATAGTGAAAAATATTTGAAACATTTAGCTAACATTAGAATCTCAGCAACAGCGGATGCCAGCGCCAAGAGGGCATGCCTAAGCCTGATAGACATGGCTGTAGCAAGATACAGTCTGCCTACCTACCTAGGCTCATTTGTACGGTTTGGTTACTGTGTAAAAGTTGAGGGTTATGCCAGATTTCTTTCTATTAGGCTAGATATGGTTGTACATGTAATCTCTGTGCCTGAGCACATGTATGCATGTTCACCTAGTCTACACTAATGTTGATGTTATGCACGGTTCAACTGTTGTTCAAACTGTACATTAGAGTAGACATTTTTTGTCTTACTGTGTGGTGCCAGGGCTTCTTCCTGGAGTGGATTCCAGATGGAGAGAAACATAATTCCTTTGCCTGCATGTGTCATTGTAGCAGAACTGTATCCCGTGAACTGTATCCCTCTTGATGGATTTCAAGAAGACGATGACTCCAGAGGAGCTGAAAGGCAGTTTGATCATGACAACACTTCTCCCGAAGCTTTAGTATTCCCTGAACTTACTGTATGTTTCTTTTTCGAATGGCAATTTCGTCATGACCACCTTTCTCATCATCTGCTGATCACCAGTTCTCTTAGCTACCAGATTGTTACACCAGATAATGTGATTTAACAAAATATTTTTGGTATCCATTACTGGGAGTTACAGGATAGGAACTGTTTAGTGTAGCATAGAAAATGTTGTGTTACACCTTCGTCCTCGACAGGAGTCTCATAAAATGTATATGTCCAGTTGCAGAGGGTCAGTTTGAATTTAGAAAATGCTCCATTATTAAAATATATATATATTTTTTTTTTGCTCAGTAAAGTAATCTGACAATATGTATGCTGCCATCATGTCTATTTCAAGTCTTCTCACTCGTTGACGGAGACAGGTCTCTGTCATCATGACAAGCAGCACATTGGGGTGGACACCCACCTGTCTCTAACAATGAGAGAAGAAAAAATTGAAATATTACATTTACATAAGTATTCAGACCATTTACTCAGTACTTTGTTGAAGCACCTTTGGAAGCAATTATAGCCTCGAGTCTTCTTGGGTATGACGCTACAAGTCCGGGCTCTGGCTGGGCCACTCAAGGACATTCAGAGACTTGTCCCGAAGCCACTCTGTTATCTTGGCTGTGTGTTTTGGGTTGTTGTCCTGTTGGAAGGTGAACTTTTGCCCCAGTCTGAGGCCCTGAGCGCTCTGGAGCAGGTTTTCATCAAAAATCTCTCTGTACTTTGCTCCGTTCATCTTTGCTTCGATCCTGAATAGTCTCCCAGTCCCTGCTGCTGAAACAGCATTATGCTGCCACCACCATCCCTAATGGTTTTAATGTCATCCATAATGGTTTTAATGTCATCCCTAATGGTTTTAATGTCATTCCTAATGGTTTTAATTTCATCCCTAACTGTTTTAACATGTTTTATTATCATCCTTAATGGTATTAATGTCATCCCTAATGGTTTCAATGCCATCCCTAATGGTTTTAATGTCATCCCTAGTGGTTTTAATTTCATTCCACATGGTTTTCATTTCATCCCTAATGGTTTTACTTTTGACATTAATGGTTTTACTTTCGACCCCAAAAGTTTTAATGTTGTCCCTAATGGTTTTAATGTCATCCATAATTGTTTTAATGTCATTCCGATGGTTTTAAAAGGTTTTAATGTAATCTCTAATGGCTTTAATGTCATCTCTAATGGTTTTAACATGTTATAATGTCATCACTAATGGTTTTAATGTCATCCCTAATGGTTTTAATGTTATCCCTAATGGTTTTAATGTCATCCCTAATGGTTTTAATGTTATCCCTAATGTTTTTAAAAGGTTTTATGGTCATTCCTAATGGTTTTAATGTCATCCCTCATGGTTTTAATGAGACCTGGTCCATTTAGATCAAACATCTTGTTAACATATTTTAACTGGTGACTTGATATTTTTACTTCTGACCTGATATTTTAACTAGTGACTTGATATTTTAACTGGTGACTTGATATTTATCCCAAGGTATTTCAGGCCTTGTGGTTTCCAAACGAAGGGAACTACAGTACCAAGGTGGGCTGGAAAAGTGTGGTGTTTCAGAGGAGTCTCACGATTACTCCAAATCAAATTGCTTGGATTTGACAGTGTTAATAAGATATCATCAGCCTATAGATTGGTTTTGAAGTCAAGACCACTAAGTTTTAGTCAGATATCATCAGTGTCTAGACTGGTTTTGAAGTCATGACCACTCAAAGTTATTCCACTCACAGTTTTTTCAGAAAGTATTCAGACCCCTTGACTTTTTCCACATTTTGTTACGTTATTCCAAAATGGATTAAATGTTATTTCTTCCTCATCAATCTACACACAATACCCCATATTGACATCACAATACTCCATAATGACATCACAATACCCCATAATGACATCACAATGACAAAGCAAAAACAGGATTTGAGCAATCTTTGCTAATATATACAAAATTAAAAACTGAAATGTTGCTAGATGGAATCCCTGAGTTGACAAGGTAAAAATATGTTGTTCTGCCCCTGAACAAGGCAGTTAACCCACTGTTCCTAGGCCGTCATTGTAAATAAGAATTTGTTCCTAACCGACTTGCCTAGTAAAATAAAGGTTAAATAAAAAATATAAATAACATTAAAAATACTACATTTACATAAGTATTCAGACACTTTCCTGAGTACTTCATTGAATCCCCTTTGGCAGCGATTACAGACCTTAGTCTTCTTGGGTATTTTACATTTTAGTCATTTAGCAGACACTCTAATGCAGAGCAACTTACAGTAGTGAATGCATACATTTCATAAACATTTTTTTCTACGTACTGCTCCCCCCATGGGAATTGAACCCACAAACCTGGCGTTGCAAACACCATGCTCTACCAACTGAGCCACACGGGGTCCTTGAATGAGCTATCGGACAGAAATGTTGGGGTCCGTTTCTATGGGCCGAGGCGGTTTCAATGCACCTAGTATTGCGACTCTGGGACTTTTCTAAATGTCATCATTTTCATGATGGTCAAAATGAATTGAAGTTATTGCAAATGTACGAGGCTGTTTCTCGGTCTCAGAACCTTCTAGAGCCACATAGCTAACCGTGCACTATCGACTTCAGCTCTAGAACAGGTGTCAAAAGTTTCAGAGCTCTAGGTCTGATGGTTTTTTGACAGTTCAAACGAAGGTAACTATTGCAGGCTCTGTGTGTCTGTAAGCCCCACACTGTGTCACTCCATCCTTGCTGTGTTTGTGTGTGAGTTTGTCTTGGAAATCTGATGGGAGAAATTACTGATTTACAGTTCATGAGGGTTGCCTAATCACACATATGAAGTTTTGGAAAGATCTGACTCTTTTAACCCTTCGAAACAGCCCCTTTGACCCCAATTTAAGAGACCTCCGGTGGCACAGGAAGCTAAAAGTAAACACATATCCTCATTGGGGTATGCTCTTACAGAATCCTGAGTTTAAAGTCTTTATGTTAAGAACTGACTGATTTAGACAGGGTTGAATGCAGTGAGTTTCACAAACTGCAGGTTTGGTATATCGAAACACCTTTAGGGTGAATTTAACTTGTTATGGACAGGGGGCAGTATTTTCACGGCCGGATAAAAAACGTACCCGATTTAATCTGGTTATTACTCCTGCCCAGAAACTAGAATATGCATATAATTATTAGCTTTTGATAGAAAACACTCCAAAGTTTCTAAAACTGTTTGAATGGTGTCTGTGAGTATAACAGAACTCAAATGGCAGGCCAAAACCTGAGAAGATTCTGTACAGGAAGTACCCTGTCTGACCATTTCTTGGCCTTCTTTGTCATCTCTATCCAAAACAGAGGATCTCTGCTGTAACGTGACACTTTCTAAGGCTCCCATAGGATCTCAGAAGGCGCCAGAACGTTGAATGATGACTCTGCAGTCTCTGGCTGAAAAACAGTAGCACATTTGGATAGTGGTCGATCTGAGAACAATGAGACGGGTGCGCGCATGCACTGAAGAGGCCATTTTACATTTTCAGTCTTTGAACAAAAACAACGACTCCCGGTCAGAATATTATCGCTATTTTACGAGAAAAATCGCATAAAAATTGATTTTAAACAGCGTTTGACATGCTTCGAAGTACGGTAATGGAATATTTTGAAATTTTTTGTCACGAAACGCGCCGGCGTGTCACCGTTCGTTACCCTTCGGATAGTGTCTTGAACGCACGAACAAAACGCCGCTATTTGGATATAACTATGGATTATTTGGAACCAAACCAACATTTGTTGTTGAAGTAGAAGTCCTGGGAGTGCATTCTGACGAAGAACAGCAAAGGTAATCCAATTTTTCTTATAGTTAATCTGAGTTTGGTGAGTACCAAACTTGGTGGGTGTCAAAATAGCTAGCCTGTGATGGCCGGGCTATCTACTCAGAATATTGCAAAATGTGCTTTCACCGAAAAGCTATTTTAAAATCGGACACCGCGATTGCATAAAGGAGTTCTGTATCTACAATTCTTAAAATAATTGTTATGTTTTTTGTGAACGTTTATCGTGAGTAATTTAGTAAATTCACCGGAAGTGTTCGGTGGGAATGCTAGTTTTGAACATCACATGCTAATGTAAAAAGCTGGTTTTTGATATAAATATGAACTTGATTGAACAAAACATGCATGTATTGTATAACATAATGTCCTAGGAGTGTCATCTGATGAAGATCATCAAAGGTTAGTGCTGCATTTAGCTGTGGTTTTGGTTTTTGTGACATTATATGCTAGCTTGAAAAATGGGTGTCTGATTATTTCTGGCTGGGTACTCTCCTGACATAATCTAATGTTTTGCTTTCGTTGTAAAGCCTTTTTGAAATCGGACAGTGTGGTTAGATAAAGGAGAGTCTTGTCTTTGAAATGGTGTAAAATAGTCATATGTTTGAAAAATTGAAGTTTTCGGATTTTCGAGGAGTTTGTATTTCGCGCCACGCCCTATCATTGGATATTGGAGCGGTGTTCCGCTAGGGGAACGTCTAGATGTAAGAGGTTATTAACCTGTTAGGGCTAGGGGGCAGTATTGACACGGCTGGATAAAAAACGTACCCGATTTAATCTGGTTACTACTCCTGCCCAGTAACTAGAATATGCATATAATTATTGGCTTTGGATAGAAAACACTTGAAAGTTTCTAAAACTGTTTGAATGGTGTCTGTGATTATATCAGAACTCAAATGGCTGGTCAAAACCTGAGAGATTCCTTTACAGGAAGTGGCCTGTCTGACCATTTATTGTCTTTCTTTGACATCTCTTTCCAAAACTTAGGATCTCTGCGGTAACGTGACACTTCCCACGGCTCCAATAGGCTCTCAGAGCCCAGGAAAAACCTGAATGTCGTCATTCCAGCCCCAGGCTGAAACACATTATCGCCTTTCTCAAGTGGCCGATCAAGGGACAGTGGGCTTAGGCGCGTGCACTGGCCGCCCCCATCTTTGTGTTTTTTCCTCTGTTTACCAAAAAGGAGATTCCCGGTCGGAATATTATCGCTTTTTTACGAGATAAATTGCATAAAAATGGATTTTAAACAGCGGTTGACATGCTTCGAAGTACGGTAATGGAATATTTAGAATTTTTTTGTCACGAATTGCGCCATGCTCGTAACCCTGATTTACCCTTTAGGATAGTGTCTGGAACGCACGAACAAAACGCCGCTATTTGGATATAACGATGGATTATTTGGGACCAAACCAACATTTGTTATTGAAGTAGAAGTCCTGGGAGTGCATTCTGACGAAGACAACAAAGGTAATAACATTTTTGTTCTAGTAAATCGGATTTTGGTGAAGGCTAAACTTGCCGGGTGTCTAAATAGCTAGCCCGTGATGGCTGGGCTATGTACTTAGAATATTGCAAAATGTGCTTTCACCAAAAAGCTATTTTAAAATCCGACATATCGAGTGCATAGAGGAGTTCTGTATCTATAATTCTTAAAAGAATTGTTTTGCTTTTTGTGAACGTTTATCGTGAGTAATTTAGTAAATTGTTAGTAAATTCCTCGGAAGTTTGCGGGGGGTATGCTAGTTCTGAACGTCACATGCTAATGTAAAAAGCTGTTTTTTGATATAAATATGAACTTGATTGAACAAAACATGCATGTATTGTATAACATAATGTCCTAGGGTTGTCATCTGATGAAGATCATCAAAGGTTAGTGCTGCATTTAGCTGTCTTCTGGGTTTTTGTGACATTATATGCTAGCTTGAAAAATGGGTGTCTGATTATTTCTGGCTGGGTACTCTGCTGACATAATCAAATGTTTTGCTTTCGTTGTAAAGCCTTTTTGAAATCGGACAGTGTGGTTAGATTAACGAGAGTCTTGTCTTTAAATAGCTGTAAAATAGTCATATGTTTGAGAAATTGAAGTAATAGGATTTTTAAGGTATTTGAAAATCGCGCCACAGGATTCAACTGGCTGTTACGTAGGTGGGAAGAATTCGTCCCGCCTGCCCTAGAGAGGTTAATCACTTCCGGTTTCTCCAGGAAGCTTTGAATCAACACAGGTAGACCGCATAGTGGCCTGATGAATTGTCATCGAAGACAGGTTCATAAGGCATTCATAACCCACATAGGCTTCAGGTTGAATTTAGGGGAGCATGCAATGTATTCCTATGGGGAGAGATGTCATTGTAAACTGTGAGATGAAAAAACCCTGTTTTTACTATTAAGGGTTAACCTCTTACATCTAGACATTCCGCTAGCGGAACACCTGCTCCAATATCCAATGTTGGGCGTGGCGCGAATTACCAATTCCTCAAAAATACAAAAACTTCAATTTTTCAAACATATTACTATTTCACAGCATTTTAAAGACAAGACTCTCCTTTATCTAACCACACTGTCCGATTTCAAAAAGGCTTTACAGCGAAAGCAAAACATTAGATTATGTCAGCAGAGTACCCAGCCAGAAATAATCAGACACCCATTTTTTGTGCTAGCATATAATGTCAAAAAAACAAAACCACAGCTAAATGCAGCACTAATCTTTGATGATCTTCATCTGATGACACACCTAGGACATTATGTTATACAATACATGCATGTTTTGTTCAATCAAGTTCATATTTATATCAAAAACCAGCTTTTTACATTAGCATGTGACGTTCAGAACTTGCATACCCCCCGCAAACCTCCGGTGAATTTACTAAATTACTCACGATAAACGTTCACAAAAAACATAACAATTATTTTAAGAATTATAGATACAGAACTCCTTTGTGCAATCGAGGTGTCCGATTTTAAAATAGCTTTTCGGTGAAAGCACATTTTGCAATATTCTCAGTAGATAGCCCAGCCATCCCGGCTAGCCATTTAGACACCCACCAAGATTAGCCCTGACCAAACTCCGATTTACTATTACAAAAGTTTGATTACCTTTGTTGTCTTCGTCAGAATGCACTCCCAGGACTGCTACTTCAATAACAAATGTTGGTTTGGTCCAAAATAATCCATCGTTATATCCAAATAGCGGCGTTTTGTTTGTGCGTTCCAGACACTATCCGAAATGGTAAATCAGGGTTACGAGCATGGCGCAATTCATCACAAAAAATTTCTAAATATTCCATTACCGTACTTTGAAGCATGTCAACCGCTGATTAAAATCCATTTTTATGCAATTTTTCTCGTAAAAAAGCGATAATATTCCGACCGGGAATCTCCGTTTAGGTAAACAGAGGAAAGAAAATAAAGCATTCGGTCGACGCGGGCACGCGCCTGAGTCTCACAGTACTGTAACCAGCCACTACCCAAACGCGCTACTTTTTTCCCGCCAGAGCCTGCAAAGCCACAATTCAGCTTTTTGCCACCTTCTGAGAGCCTATGGCAGCCGTAGGAAGTGTCACGTAACAGCAGAGATCCTTTGTAATGGATAGAGATGGCAAAGAAGGCAAAGAAATGGTCAGACAGGGTACTTCCTGTACAGAATCTTCTCAGGTTTTTGCCTGCCATATGAGTTCTGTTATACTCACAGACACCATTCAAACAGTTTTAGAAACTTTAGGGTGTTTTCTATCCAAAGCCAATAATTATATGCATATTCTAGTTACTTGGCAGGAGTAGTAACCAGATTAAATCGGGTACGTTTCTTATCCAGCCGTGTCAATACTGCCCCCTAGCCCTAACAGGTTAAAGAGGTGGGGTTTCAGGTGTCTCCGGAAGGTGGTGATTGACTCCGCTGTCCTGGCGTCGTGAGGGAGCTTGTTCCACCATTGGGGTGCCAGAGCAGCAAACAGTTTTGACTGGGCTGAGCGGGAACTGTGCTTCCTCAGAGGTAGGGAGGCGAGCAGGCCAGAGGTGGATGAGCGCAGTGCCCTTGTTTGGGTGTAGGGCCTGATCAGAGCCTGAAGGTACGGAGGTGCCGTTCCCCTCACAGCTCCGTAGGCAAGCAACATGGTCTTGTAGCGGATGCGAGCTTCAACAGGAAGCCAGTGGAGAGAGCGGAGGAGCGGGGTGACGTGAGAGAACTTGGGAAGGTTGAACACCAGACGGGCTGCGGCGTTCTGGATGAGTTGTAGGGGTTTAATGGCACAGGCAGGGAGCCCAGCCAACAGCGAGTTGCAGTAATCCAGATGGGAGATGACAAGTGCCTGGATTAGGACCTGCGCCGCTTCCTGTGTGAGGCAGGGTCGTACTCTGCGAATGTTGTAGAGCATGAACCTACAGGATCGGGTCACCGCCTTGATGTTAGCAGAGAATGACAGGGTGTTGTCCAGGGTCACGCCAAGGTTCTTAGCACTCTGGGAGGAGGACACAATGGAGTTGTCAACCGTGATGGCGAGATCATGGAACGGGCAGTCCTTCCCCGGGAGGAAGAGCAGCTCCGTCTTGCCGAGGTTCAGCTTGAGGTGGTGATCCGTCATCCACACTGATATGTCTGCCAGACATGCAGAGATGCGATTCGCCACCTGGTTATCAGAAGGGGGAAAGGAGAAGATTAATTGTGTGTCGTCTGCATAGCAATGATAGGAGAGACCATGTGAGGATATGACAGAGCCAAGTGACTTGGTGTATAGCGAGAATAGGAGAGGGCCTAGAACAGAGCCCTGGGGGACACCAGTGGTGAGAGCACATGGTGCGGAGACAGATTCTCGCCACGCCACCTGGTAGGAGCGACCTGTCAGGTAGGACGCAATCCAAGTGTGGGCCGCGCCGGAGATGCCCAACTCGGAGAGGGTGGAGAGGAGGATCTGGTGGTTCACAGTATCAAAGGCAGCAGATAGGTCTAGAAGGATGAGAGCAGAGGAGAGAGAGTTAGCTTTAGCAGTGCGGAGAGCCTCCGTGACACAGAGAAGAGCAGTCTCAGTTGAATGACCAGTCTTGAAACCTGACTGATTTGGATCAAGAAGGTCATTCTGAGAGAGATAAAAGGAGAGCTGGCCAAGGACGGCACGTTCAAGAGTTTTGGAGAGAAAAGAAAGAAGGGATACTGGTCTGTAGTTGTTGACTTCGGAGGGATCGAGTTTAGGTTTTTTCAGAAGGGGTGCAACTCTCGCTCTCTTGAAGACGGAAGGGACGTAGCCAGCGGTCAAGGATGAGTTGATGAGCGAGGTGAGGTAAGGGAGAAGGTCTCCGGAAATGGTCTGGAGAAGAGAGGAGGGGATAGGGTCAAGCGGGCAGGTTGTTGGGCGGCCAGCCGTCACAAGACGCGAGATTTCATCTGGAGAGAGAGGGGAGAAAGAGGTCAAAGCACAGGGTAGGGCAGTGTGAGCAGGACCAGCGGTGTAGTTTGACTTAGCAAACGAGGATCGGATGTCGTCAACCTTCTTTTCAAAATGGTTGACGAAGTCATCCGCAGAGAGGGAGGAGGGGGGGGGGGGAGGAGGATTCAGGAGGGAGGAGAAGGTGGCAAAGAGCTTCCTAGGGTTAGAGGCAGATGCTTGGAATTTAGAGTGGTAGAAAGTGGCTTTAGCAGCAGAGACAGAAGAGGAAAATGTAGAGAGGAGGGAGAGAAAGGACGCCAGGTCCGCAGGGAGGCGAGTTTTCCTCCATTTCCGCTCGGCTGCCCGGAGCCCTGTTCTGTGAGTTCGCAATGAGTCGTCGAGCCACGGAGCAGGAGGGGAGGACCGAGCCGGCCTGGAGGATAGGGGACATAGAGAATCAAAGGATGCAGAAAGGGAGGAGAGGAGGGTTGAGGAGGCAGAATCAGGGGATAGGTTGGAGAAGGTTTGAGCAGAGGGAAGAGATGATAGGATGGAAGAGGAGAGAGTAGCGGGAGAGAGAGAGCGAAGGTTGGGACGGCGCAATACCCTCCGAGTAGGGGCAGAGTGAGAAGTGTTGGATGAGAGCGAGAGGGAAAAGGATACAAGGTAGTGGTCGGAGACTTGGAGGGGAGTTGCAATGAGATTAGTGGATGAACAGCATCTAGTAAAGATGCGGTCAAGCGTATTGCCTGCCTTGTGAGTAGGGGGTGAAGGT